>NC_032023.1:18811874-18984383 GCF_001865875.1 Lupinus angustifolius
TCTCATTTCTCTTTTTCGAAGACATCTTCATGTATGTATTTCTAACGAAGGCATAAGTTAGAGGGAATGGTTGTATGCATGTGATCTAGTTTCTCGAGGAGCATATTAAGGTACTAAGGAATTGAGAAAGTATTATGGTATGTAGGAAAGAGTTATCTGAAACTTAAGATGATAAGTGTATTTTATTTATAAAACTAAAAAATTATAATATAAGAACCGGGTACTGATATTTTTTTGGGTGTGCACCAATGGTAACTTAATACTGAGTTTTTTTTGGTCTTGGAACATTGAATTTGTAATGTTTGAAAGGAAACTACTGACATTAAATAAAATTAATGAGGCTGTTTTGAATGAAACTAGTGTGATTTGATAACAATGTAATTAAGGAAGGAATTCTGGTTAGTGACCTCCCATATACTCATTGTCTTCAGCCACTTTTCACTTTGATCATTGGTTAGGTGTTCACAAACACCAGTAAAATATTGCTGAACTTTTTCACTCTTTGCCCTGGGTGTAATTTTAAAGTAGACTACGGCCTACAGGCACCATTATGTAGTTGTAGTATCAATGTTAATATAGGTTTGAAGTCAATGTCACGCTCTGTTCATACAACTTGCTGTCAGTATATTTCTCTCTTTCATTCTCTCTAGTATTTCACTCTTTCCACAATTTCTTTGCGTATTCTATTTAAAATGAACTGCCATTGTCATTGCTTTTTAACTTTTCAGTAATGAGAGGCAGAGTAGACCGGCAAATACAGACTGGAAAATTTGATGCTTCTTTTGCTTCATTGCAATCGCTGCAAAACACGAGAGATGTCCAAAAGCCTGTTTGTGATGATTGTGTGAATGAAGACGAAGCAGATGGAACTGATATGGGCAATTATAATAGGTCATTGTCACCTGAAACACTTGCATTGATGTGCGATGAGCAGGATGAAATGTTTCTCGGTAATAGTTTGGAAAATAGAGTGGCCAGCAACATCAATTGTCAGAACATGATTCAAAAGTTATCTAATTCTGATGGATGCACTGATGTTTATGGAGAGCAAGAAAGGCTTGTTCTGACCAAATTCCGGGATGTCCTTCACGAACTCATTACTCTTGGGAACCTAAAAGGTTAGGCATTAATATCATTATCCTCTTGAAATATCAACACTTTCACTTTGTTTTGGCAAAATTAATGTGGGGTACTGTAATATTCTGAGTAATCTTTTATTAAGTTTTATTTAGAACATTACTAATACTACCTATATCTTTAACTTTGTAGAAACAATGTTCACTTCATTAGCCAAGAAAGATGTGGGAAGCAAGAAAGAACCTGCAGAATATGTTAATAGTGGTGCTGAAACTGGTATAAGGATGGAAAAGGATATTCAGAGCAACTGCATTGCAAATTGCATCATCCCAGCGTCTATTGAAACATCTCAGACGAATTATGCGGTAACTAATGATCATGTTAATACTGATCTTTCATTAAAGGTTGCCTGCACATTGAAATAACTCTGGTATAAATTTGATGTATCCCAAAAGTCTCGGATCTGACTGGTAATGAAAAAGGTTCCTAGTATCAGTGTGCCACCAGGAATTTCTGCCATTGACATGCATAATTAGATATAGCCATATGGGTCTCGTTCACTCATGTTAATTGGGACTTCTCTAGCATAACTACATATAACTGGAACCTCTTCTTTTCTAGCGTTATTATCTTAGTAAAATTAAGTCTTTGCCCTGGATATAGGTCAATTTTGATGTATACTATGTGCCGAAATGATATTTTATAGGTAAAATGAAGTAAGTTAATTCACACCAGAGAATTCTGTTCAATGCAATATATTCTTAACGTAATATGTTGAGAATTTTTAGTTAGTGTCATTAAGGATGAAGCTAAGGTGCTTAATTACAGAAAAATGTGCATGGGATTATTGGTAGGATAACCACCACTGTCACCCCATTATTGCCACTAAGCCTAACATATATGTATTATAGATATACATGTAATACTAACACGTGAATGAATTTGTTATTCGCATATAATTTGTAGAGTGTATGTCATTATCTGTTAAGTTATTTGATTTCTATCAAACATTGGATAAGATAGAAACATACCATACTCATATTATGTTCTACCAAATCTGTCTACTAGGATGTCAAATTATTCAAATTGCGGATCACATTATGTGATGCAATCGTAATATTATGGTTGTGGTGACTGCATTGAACCATAGTGCTATCGCATTTTGACCATATCAAACCTCATTAAGGCGCATCGAATTTAAAATTATTTTTTAAATCGCAAAATAATTCAAATCATAACGGTTATAATCCACATCGCAACGAGAGAACAAATATTTGTTATTACAAATTGTCTCGAATAAGACATGCTATTAGGGCAAGAAACTTTCCAATATTTTTGTTGGCATAAGAAAACATAGGAGACATGCTATTGAGATAAGAAACTTCTCAACATATTTTATTCACTTGTAGATGTGCTGCCAAAGGCTTGCACACGAAGTCACTTTATCGGCAGAATCAAAGGTAATCTTTACTATGCATAATGGCTTGCGTAGAGAGTTAGAGGAAAAGAATAAACGCGAGCCGGAGAATGAGGAAAAATAATAGTTCTATTGCTCCTTAATTAATGGCTTTATTAGATAGTCAAAGAGAGTGAGGAAAAATAATGCTGCATATATACAAAGTTAAAATGAATTATAAAAAAGAACAATGAAGATATTCTAAATAGTATCCTATAATAAGTACATCATAGAATATTAGTTTTACTAATGTGGTCTCTCAAATTCTAAATCTTCACTATGTCATTTTCATATATTGTTTCACTCACAAACATAAGGTCAAATTATTAGAGGATTGGTTGTTTGAAATTTTTGAACTTTGAGGAATCAAATTGATAAAATTGATCTCAACAAGACAAAATAGATAAGTATCAATCAAATTCCAAAGTTATATTGAAAGGTAATAACAAGAAGTGGCATCAATTACTCCTAATAATGATGCAACTAACATTATTAACCCATTTGCATGTGTACTATTACAAGGTACACCGTCTCAAATAGCTGTGTGAAATTTTCGACTCTCGTGACATTTTCCTTTGGAATCTAGTTGACATAGACTCATAGTACATGAACTATGGACCATACACTCTAATTTTGTTTGTGAAATTCTTAGCTGAAAGTTAAGTGTAAGTATCAAACAAGTAAATAATAATTTATTAGGCAAAGTATTTATTCTTCAATGATATAAACTCAGGAAGTGCTGTTTCGTTGCAGCTTCCTACTTTTTGGATTTGAAGTACTCTTTCAATTTTATATCACTTTTAAATGTAACTCAATTATCTACAGTGTCTGATTATGATTGAGTTTTATATGGTCTTAAGACATTTTTAAACAAACATATTGTATGATGTTTAGACATATTTTTATGTGGAACCTTTCCCTCAATTTATCAGAAGAAAATGTAATAAAAATATTATTCAGCAGTGGCAATTGTGGACAAAAGAGAGAATAACTAGGTCAATAACTTGTGAAATAAATACATTAACAATATAAAACTATTAAATTTAAGGGTTTTTATAGTAAAATGTTAAGGATTTCAAAAGAATTAAACATATAAGCAAATTTTCAATTAGAAAATTAACTATATCACGTCTAAAAAATATTAAATAATAAATACATCACTTCTTTTGAAATACATCATTTCATGCATGCTTGCTCGTGTGCTGACTTGTACTACTACGTGGCTCGTTGGTGAGTGGTGACATCTATTGAGGAATCCTATATTAACTTTGCCACTTGGTTCCATTATTTTAGATGCGTGTGGTCTTGTTTTTGTGGGTTAAAAAATGAGATTGTGTTGAATAATGACACATTTGATGTGCTTGGCATTGTGGATATTATCAAAGTTAGGTCTTGCATGGATGTGTGGTTTAATAACTTTTGGGATGTGAATGCTTTTTGTTGTTGATTGATTCTTCTTTGGTGAGTTAAAGTCTACTTTTCTATATTGGAGTGAGTACTCTTAGTGCTTATCTTTAATACAATTTTAATTATAAAAAATTAAATATATATATATATAGGGAACATATCTAGTAAAAAATGACTCATATTAAAATTAAGGACTGAGATTAGAAGCTCTTTTTAACATTTTTTCCCTGCTAACTATCTCTATGCATGTGTGTTTCTATCCATCTTCTCCATTACATGTGTATATCTATTCACCATTTCTAGTTTTGGTCACCATTTCTAGTTTTGGTGGTACATTTATGAGGGACCGCATCTTCATTATGTTGCAACCCCCTTGCGCCATCACAATTCACAAGCCGTTGTGGCACATGTCTCCTTTCCAAAACAACCCAAGTGATTAATCTAAAATGTGAGTTATTCTCTATAGTTTCTTCTCATTCTTCCTGGGAGCACATCTATTATACCACAAAGTTTGTCATTCTATGTGCTATTGTTTGTGATTGGTTGAAAATATATATTTAAATTAAAATTTTAATGATTGGTTGAAAATAATTAAAATTTTAATAATTAAATTAAAAGTTTGTCATTCTATATGCTAGTTTCTTCTCATTCTCCCTCAATGCTCCATGCATACTTTTAAATGCTTTGCCATAAAAGTATATTCTGTCATTTAATTCATTTCATTTTCAAGACAAATATTTGAAACTCCTATGCACACCATGTCCGAGGGCATTGATGCTCTTCCAAATTACCATATGCTTAATTACAATGATTTTTTTAGTACTACTAATGATATTTTTTCATCTTTTGAGTAAGAAATTAATTCATTTCGTGATTCGTGACTCGTAGTTGCCATTCCAATAAATATTGCTCTCAGGAATTGAACTTTTAACCTTAGGGAATCCAGTAGGGGTCTCACACTACTAAATATATGTCTTGTTGCTCTTAATTACAATGATTACACAAAAACATTTAATTACTAATACTAATTTCTAATGAAATTCTTTGATGAGTTCTTCCTTGATAAACGATATTTTTTATTTGACTGATGGGGACAAATTGTATAATATTAATTTTCATATATTTTACTAATAATTGTCTACTAATATTTTACTAAAACAAATTGCTTATATACTATTTATAGCCTAAATATTATTATGTTATTTAACTTTTCTAATTTTAAAAAAACCCTAGTCTAGTTGCATCATAATTGATACTTTGATAGTAACTACTACTGTTAATTAATTTTTACTTACTCCAACAGTTAATACATTTCTCTTGGTTTAGGTGAAAAATTCTCATTATTTACCAAAATCCTTTTCAATACGTATCACATGAATAGGGATGGCAACGGACAAAGGTGGACACGGGTAGTAATTACTCGCTACCCATTTCAAAATAGGAGAACATTACTCATACCCGCATGTACCTGTAGGGGTACCCGTGTGTGAGTATTTTTGGGTACCCGCGAGTTTCCTATATTATAAATGAATTTTTAATTTTTTTACTTCTATTATGTTTCCAAGTGAGATGAAACTTAATTATTTTTGTACTTTTTGATTGAATATTTGGCAAAAATACTAAACTTATTGGTGTTTTCTATTTGTGTGATTTTTTTGTTCTCATTTCCTTACCAAAAAGTATATGTTTTCTTTGTAAAACATATGTGTTTCTATGCATGTAATAAAATAATATTTGTATAGTGATTCACCACCGAACTAAAATATGTAAACAAACTAAAAGGAAAAAAAAAATGTATGAATGTTAGAATAATGTACTTTTTATTTTAATTATATAAATAATGGGTACCCGTAAACATAGGTATTATAATACCCGTACTTGTCCGTATGTACTACGTATTACCATTTGTGATATGTATTCGTGCCCATACATGTTTACCCGCACGTACATGTTTTTTTTTTTTTTTGTCATCCCTACAGGCGAAGAAGTTAAGGATATGTAAGGCCAACATCATTTGTAGCTGGAACACAATAGAGACGATGAAAATTGTAGCTGTGCAGCCACTTCCACACGGGCACGTATGGATTCTGTTAACACACACGTGCCTCGTTCATGCAAATGGAACTAGGTCCTCTATATATAGTAACAAACTCAGAACGCGTGTTGCATATTCCCACTTTCACACTCAAACCGAAATGGAACAAAAACTAATCAAACCTCAGAGTAAGAATTTCAGATCAGAGTTCCTTCAAATATTACGTAGCAGAAGAACTAATCAAGGTATCAAAATCAAACTATCAATCATATTTTAGTAAACTTGTCATACTTTTCATATTTTGAATAACAATTTCGGTAGCGATTTTGGAAACTTCAAAAACGTTATGTATTGAATAATTGTTTATATTGTGATTACAATCGCGGTTACTCCAAAACCTTAATACTTCTTCTATGATTGATTGAAATTCATTACTTGTGTTTGTTTCAGTTCCACTAACTATTGAACGCGCGAAGCCAGTTCAGAATCCTCGTCCATATGGTGAAGAGGTCTCAATTTTCGACATTCATGGAATCATTTCATTCATTAGTTATTTGAATTTTCTGGTTATAGTTGCATGATATCGATACCTACAGGTAGAGATTATGCAGTCTTTGCTACACGATGAGATAGACGAAGGTGCGCTCAAAGAGGAGAATCTTTATTTGACTGTAGAGGTAACAATTCGATTCAGCTTCGTCCAAAATCTCTATTATATATATATATACATAGATATATACCTTTTTATTGTTTGAAAATAGTGCTTTCAAATAGGAAGGTGAACAAGGACGGTTACCTCTGTTGATTTTGAGCCAGAAGGAAAGTGATCAACATAGAAAAAGGCCTGCTCTTGTTTTAGTGCACAGTACAGACAAATATAAAGAACATTTACGTCCATTACTCCTGGTTATTAACGCATCTTCTCTGTTTGTTATTTATATACTAATACTGTTGTTGCAATCTAATTATCTTATTTATCCTATTAACTAAGTAAGAATCATCTCCTATACCAAAGATTAAAGTGATATTTTTACTCTTAGTTTCAATAATAAAAATATCATTAAAAATATAAATAGAAGGATATAACAGTAATACATTTTTTTTTTGCTTTCTTTTCATGACACTATGGGGAGGAGTGTTTCTATGGTTGTAATTGATTATAATGGGGATTTTTGTTTCTGTATTTGGTCTCTGTTTTTTCCTTTTTGTGTGTTTCAGGCATATGCTTCTCGAGGATATGTGGCGATTGCTGTGGATTCTCGATACCATGGTGAACGAGCCAGCAGCACGAACACATATCGAGATGTATGTGCTTGCTTTGCCTTTATTACCTTGCCAAGTTTGGTTCACATGAATGATAAGATTAAGTTTATATTCAAACTGAAATATTATTTACTTGGAATTGGTTTGATTAATAAATGGAATCGAAAACTTCAAAATTGAGAATTAGATTGATTTTGAAATCATTTTTATTATTATTTCATTGCTATTAAATTGATCATTGACATATTCAATTAGTTACAGAAAACGAATTCCAAACATAGTTTGATAATTGATTTGAAGATCCATTCAAGTCCTACTTTGCGTGATAATTCTAAAAACGAGAATTTGATTCTTAAACCAAATCAGATTATTCATTGTTCTCATTCAAATTAAATCAAGTACATACATAATGATTCCAATTTCCTAACACGATATAATAGTTTTCTCTATATAATATAAATTAAGCTTTGCCACAAGTAATTTGTCTCAAATATTGATGTTTTTCAATAAATATGAAAGGGTAAAAAAAACATTTTGTTTTTCAATAGATTTCGTGAAAACCAATTTAGTACCTCAAAAATATTTTTATCAACTAAATTCCTCTAAAGTCAAATGGAAATCACTTTCATTTTTAAGATTAACAGTATTTTAGATATGCATGTCACATTTAGTCTTAGAGGACGAGTATGGTGCCCATTTTACTCTTTCAAGAATTTAGTTGGTGGAAAACTTTTTGTGAACTCTGTTTTTTTGCATGAACTGTCTTTTACTTAAATCATTTATCCAAGATCTTTCATAAAGCATCTTGACTCAATTCTAAACTGATCAGGTTTTTTAACATTTTGTTTGCTATCCCCTTCCCAAAATAAATACAGGCTCTTATTGATGCATGGAAAAATGGTAAAACAATGCCATTCATATTTGACACGGTAACTTCCTTTATTATCATGCTATTTAACAAATAGCATTAGGACTGTTTTAACTTATGATTAGATTGGTCCAGAAATGGTGTATTATTCCTTAATCTGGCAGGTCTGGGACTTGATTAGATTGGCAGATTATCTAACACAGAGAGAGGATGTAGACCCTTCTAGGATAGGAATTACTGGAATATCACTTGGAGGTTGGTTAAAAGAAGTCGAAATGAATATATCAGATCCGATTCTAATGATATGTTTGATGTGACTTGATACTAACGTACTTCCTTGATGCAGGAATGCATGCATGGTTTGCAGCTGCGGCTGATACTCGCTATGGTGTGGTTGCTTCTGTGATGGGTGTTCAGGTGACATTGAATGAAGCTTTCATGTGCTTTCTAAATGAACAATTTGAGAACTTTTGTGCTATATGCTTGCAGGGGTTTCGATGGGCCATAGACAACGATAAGTGGCAGGCTCGAGTTGACAGTATAAAGCCAGTATTTGAAGGTAAATGATGTCAAAACAAATGACTTTAAAAATTGTACTGCAATTTGAAGATTTTATTATATTTTACCTGTTTCTTGTATTTCCTCTAGTTCATGCTCCTTATACTTTTATAGATATTGAACTTGTTATTGTTTATATAAAATTCTGTATGTCTCAGTTTACTATGTATGGTCCGTGATGTATAATCTCATATGTTGCAATGCAGTATATTCTTAAAACTAATGGTCTCTCTTACAATTTGTCTTTCATAAATTATAATAGACTGTCTATGGATTAAATTATATGGTGAAGTTAAAATTGTATCCAAGAAAAACCTAGAACGGAAAATATGACATGAATTTGGATACTATTAGGTCCTATATGGATTAAATTACATGACGAAGTTAGAATTGTGAATGTATGTTCTGATACTGCTTCAGTATATACATTCCTAATGCTCTTACGCTCGTGGATGCAGCGGCTCGTGATGATTTGGGTAAAAGTGCTATTGACAGAGAAGTAGTGGAGAAGGTCAACCAAGTGTTTAGGAATCCAACTATAACTATGATCATGTCTTTAATTGAGGATCACATCTTCTATGTCACTTGTTGTGATTGTTCGCGAAATTAATTGATTATTAAACTTTTAACTTAAATATATTTTTTATTAAACAATTATAGGAGATGACACATAGAGTTAGATGGAAGATGTGCACCCAAAATTAATTGGTATATGTTTTGATATGTTTATTGCCTTAATAAAACAGGATTGCTAATACTTAGCACAATAGTGCATATCCTATAATTGCTAGTTATTCACCCACTGTACACAACATAATTTCCAAAGTATCTTGGAGTAAATGCTAGACACTAATAATTTCTGATCAGGTATGGGACAGGATTGCTCCTGGTCTAGCTTCCCAGTTTGATTCATCCAACTCAATTCCATCTATTGCACCACGTCCACTGCTTATTATTAATGGTAAGGTTCTTATATGTGATTTAAACATTTTCAAATAATAGCTGGCAACCTTATTCATATATTACCTGCACTGCAAGTCAAGTTTTACTTCTTTTGGGGATATCTATTGTGGAGAGAAAAAACTCTTCTAGATGAGCTTTTATCTTAAAGTCAACAAATGACATTTTCAACCATGGTGCTTTATTAAATAAAGATTGGATATAATACACGTATTTGCTCAAGTATATGGTAGACATCTGCACATTTTAGTCAATTAAGTTATTTGGGCAATTTAGCTTTTGTGGTTTTTTGGAGTCTGGCTCCTCTCAATTAATGGAGAGAGCAGTGCATAT
Source organism: Lupinus angustifolius (assembly GCF_001865875.1). Lineage (NCBI taxonomy): Eukaryota > Viridiplantae > Streptophyta > Magnoliopsida > Fabales > Fabaceae > Lupinus > Lupinus angustifolius. The sequence goes on from NC_032023.1 coordinate 18,821,832, forward strand.
GTATGATTATGACATAGGGCAATAACAAAAATCTAATTATTCATATTTTTATTTTTTTATAAATTAATAATTTTAAAAAAATAATCTTGTTCGGTTTTTTGAGGTTTGAATTGAAGCACTCATTTTAACGTTGGAACTCTAGGCGCAGAAGATCCTCGGTGCCCGATTGGAGGGTTAGAAGTTCCCGAATCAAATGCACTCCAGGCATATGGAGAGTTGGACTGTTTAGATAATTTCAAGGTATGAACTTATGTTTGTTTGGTGATAATTTCAAGGTATGAAGTATGAACCTGCGCTGCAATTTCCGATTTAGGTAACACAATTTCATTAAAAACGTCTAGTAATAAAAATGGAAGGGGAGTCCATTGAATTTTAGTTTTGCACTCAAAAGCATGAGGCATATGCGTTCACGGATCCATCTTTTAATGTGTGGGTACATCAAGGAGTCTCTCTTTACCACGGCAAGTAAATGCACAAACACATGAAATCCTTACCACATTCCAACCACTTCCACTACTTTACTAATGTGTTAAGAGGATGTGCTTTTCTGCTTTCCATCTAGGGGTGAGACTTTTTAATTTGCAAAAAGAGGTGCGATATAATAATTGTCTAACTATGAAAAAAACTTTTTTAATTTGTACCAGAATGAAAAATAGGAATTTGGACCATAGAATGTAGTCCCACAAATAATAAGTATGTTTATTTGACCTTATACATAGTTATAAGCTAAAATAAAAGGTAAAAGTTGTGAGTCTTCATATATATATATTTTATTTTATGAATTGAGTTTAGGAGGAAAATGAATAAAATCATATATATTTTATAAGTATATTTTTTGTGTTTAAACCATATTTAACATCCACCCACCATTGAAGGAAATCTTACTCAAGTCATATAAGACAAATATGGGTTAGAAAGTTCACCCTCTTGACAAACGCACCATCGAAGGCAATCATACACAACGGCACTACGCAAAAAAATAATATTTTCTTTATCAACGTTAGTGATTCACTGTTTGAACTTTGAACACTTTGGAGGAGATAATCATAAACTAGAATACGCAAGTTGGATATATTATGTCAATCATATAACTAATCATGATATTTAATTGTTAATAAATAGTGATAAATAATTATTAATTAAATTGGTTACCTAGTACATCTAACCTTCTAGATTTATTTTGGAATTTATCAATAAATGTATGAAGTGCTGTCATGCACTTTGCCATTTAATTATTGAATGAGACTCCTCCCCGGTAATGGAGAGTAAGTGCTACAAAAAATCAAAAAAAATGTGATATGTTTTTACACTTATATATACGGTATATTTAATATTTATTTTGGTTTTATATGTAGTATATGACCTCATTCAATTCATCCACACACAAAAACAAAGCTTCCTAATGTGTATTAAATCTGAATGTAAAACTAAATTAAAAAAAATAAAACTACTGTTTGTTTGATGATTAATACTATGCTATATAAACTCGTATCATGCTGGGAGATGAAGATTCCAAGGGTAACCATTTTGGTTAAATCAGCAAATGTACGGCTAAGCAATTAACAGCTTACGTTTACTCTCCCTCTTAACTTAACACAATATTTTAATTTATGGATTTTTTTTCAAATATTGCATAAACGTAGTATACCTGTAAAAATATCTCCCTTATTAATTACCTAGATGGCAGCTCATTTATGATTGATTGCTTTGACATGCAGTTTATTGCAGAACCTGGAGTTTATCACCAATTAACACGGTTCCAAGTGAAAGAAGTAGCTGCTTGGTTTGATAGTTTTCTGAAGCCTTAGCTTGTGCTATTGTGTTGTGCTTTTATTTTCATGCACTACTTGTTATTTAATATCTATCATTCTAGTTGCCTTTCCCTATTTTATTTGTGAACGAATATCATTTATCTCAAATTGTGTCTTATATGCCGATGATAATAAAACAAAAATAACAATAAAAGTTTAATTTTTTTTAATTGATATGACATATTTTCCTTAACACGAGATAGCATATGAGACAATAAAATTTTATTCTATATTTGTACGTGAGGAATTTTGTAAATAATGCAAAATGCCTCTCCACTTGGTTTCTGAAAGTATCATGCATCGCTACAAATAAAGAACCAACCATGGTTCAATGTATGTAACCTTCCCTTTGCTCCAAGGAGACATGGTTCTTATCTACTTTGAAAAGGCATACCTTTATTCTTCAAGGTATTTCTGATGCTTTAATTTTGTTCCAATGTAAGTGAACTTCCTACGATTGTATTTCTAGAAAGATTTAGAAATAAGATGGTTCTTTTTTGGCACACCTTATTGACCGATGTAGTTGCCATTGAAGACAAAAATGCCCGATGACCACCATCTACACACCTTAAGCCTCAAGCCATTGTCATACAATGGGATCAATGGAGGATTTTTCCGATTTGAGTTTGGAACAATTTCTGAGTTCTGATTTGCTTTTATATACGCTCATCAATAACAGAATTTTTTGCTCCCTCTTGTAAGAAGCTTTTTAAGATAAGGGGAGCAAAATTGTCCCTGGTTCTTTTTCTCTTCACAAATCAGCTTAGTCCTTTATTCTTAATCAAGAATCAATCAAGCATGTTGAGCTCAGTTATAGTAGAAGCCTAGAAATGCAAAGTCAAACCTACATTTTTGTTGTACAAATTACCACTTCAATACAAACCATCAAACAATGAAAGTCGTGTCTTAAAAATGTATACATTTAAGCAAGTCAATACTAGTAGAACATAGAAAAGCTGTCCCTACTACTAACATGTCACAATATCTTTGGACTCAAACACATAGTCCATTCATATACTCTCCTCATAAACAATAGAAAAAATTATATGAATTAATTCAGCCTTTCTTGGGCATAGCAGCAAGCCTCGTGTACATTCTTGCCATGGACTGATATCCTCTAACATCACCAGAACGCAGAAGATTTCCTGTAACACAGTGTGGGGAAAAAATAGTCTCATTTCATACTGGTCTTATAAAACTACAAGCTTTAAGCTCACATCTTTTAATAGCAAACATAAGATGAGTGTGTAGATTTGGGATTAGTGAAGACTTTAAGAGTTTACCGACTGGAATTTTATTTATGACAGTTCTACGATGCACAACAAATATCCAGAAAAAATACATGTCATTTCAAACAGCACATGCAGTTGAAGACCAAAAAGATCTGCATTGAGTGAAATATCTGATTCTAGTGAACCAATATCTCACTCATTGTCTCAGACTCTCGGGCATAATTGATAAACATGTGAAGGTTTAAAAATAGTTAACCAGCATATCTTATGCATTTTCTCAATCTTCAAATCAAACTTCAATAAGATCTCCCATAGTCAAGATAAAGCATTCTACAATTTAGTATCATATGGATTTAAATCTCTCTTCAACTCTTGTTGGGGGAGTGGGAGTTGAGAATAAAAAATCTTTTTCATTCCACAAAACAAGAGACAAATGAGGAAAAGCAAATAAGATGGAGAAAGTTTGTCAACCTGAATCACAATTCAGTGGGCTGTCAGGTTCTGGATGGGCCATCAAAGCAATTATAGCCCTACACACAGACTGCAGCGTCCAAGCCGGGCTCCAAGCATTTTTCAAGATATCCAGACAAATCTCCCCTGTCTGGAAATTCCAAAGATGTTTAAATAGTATTCAAGAAAACAAATGTCACAAACACCAATCCAATAGAAATGAGTTACCTATGAAACTTACAATGAACAGAATGATAACAAAAATCAATTAACGAAGCTTTTACCCCAAAAAAAAATGAAACAAGCAATCAAATTCAAATCAATAATATGCTTCAAGACTACAATGAGTTTAATAGCAGGCATAGAGCTAAGTATTCTCTAACTTACCAGCCTCGTATGAATTGCTAATGTTTATTAGTCTTCTGGTCATATAGAAAGAAACTAAGCAACATAGACCATGTCATGGTGGGCATATTCTCATCATTCGCAAATATCATATGTGTGCCCTAGAGCATGTTTATGTTACAAGTTGCAAACTTTTTTTCATTTCAATGATGATGCTTCATAGAAGGGACTACCAAGGTATTTAAGCTCATCTACTCCCCACAAATATAACTATTAAAACCTTTTCAAGAATGCATCGCTTAGAGGGATAAGTTCAGAAACCATTCATCCATGAAATAAATTATGATAATCTATTTCTCCTCAGAAATCATGTGGACATGCTTTATAGGTGAGAAAGCACAAAAACAAATTTACAGTTGCTTAAAGAGGTACTCATCCCACCTTAAAATGCACATTTGGGTGAAATATTTTAGTCAAAAATCGGACTTGAGGTGGTTGTAGAGGATACTGCTCTGGAACAGAAAAGGCAAGCTGAAAGACACCTCCCTCAAAAGGAGTCTCTGAGGGTCCCTAAAACAAAACCAAATCACATGTCAGAATCATCACATCACAGACTAGTTGAATATCTTATGTTGTTAACTCTCCCACAAGAGACATAGGCAGTGTTTGGTGTACAGATAGGATAGAACAAAATGTCCCACTTTTTCACCCTCTTCTCTTGTTCTCTTCCGCTTATTTCAGCCTCGTTCTAACATGTCTACCCGATGCTAACTTATCGAGCATACCTTGATAAGGGCATTCCATTTAAAAATGTTAGAATCATCACAGACAAGAGTAATATCAGGATCAGCTGATTTCTCTCGTTGCACTTCTTTGTACTCCTTGAAAAGCCTTGCCCTCGAAGCCTGCATCAAAAACCATAATTCACAGTTACAAAATCATTTGCACATAGCAGAATCACACAAATGCATTTTTTTTAAAGTACATAATTCAAAATACATAGCAGTTACACCCATTTCAAATTACCAATAAACGATAACTATTCAATTAAAAGCATCAATACCAATGGATTAGGTTATTTATTAAAACAAATTGCATCCATAACATCAAATCTAACCTGCATACTGGATATTATGCTCAAAATGTAAAATTATCTTCTTCAGAATGAATTGAACTGCGTGATTAGGAAGAAAAAACAATTCATTAACATTAAACGAATATGTATGAAGAAAAAAGAGGAAACGCAAACAAGAATCGAGTATGAAGGAAGAAAAGAAGTTACCGTGTAAAACGATAGTGTGGCGAAGGAAACAATGAATCGGAAATGGTGATTGGTAAAGTATGAATCGGAGATGAAGAGATGAAAATTATATGAAACCAACCACGCCAAGAGTAATTAAGATATTTATCTTTGTTTTTTTATTTATGCGGAAAAGGTTGGTGTCTATAATTTATTTTACTCATATAATAATAACAATTTATATATAATTATTATATTATTTATTATTCATTTCTATTTTTTAAGATACATCGTTAGTGTATACATTTTTTTCGCTTACTAATAATTAAAAACTAAAAGTTATACGCACAATATAAAAAATATTATATATAATTGATGTATGGTCATTAAACTCTTTTTTTTATCTTATGCGGAAAAGGTTGGTGTGTATTTTGGGGCAAAAATTACAACATGTATGATTGGTGAAGTAATCACAAATTTTATTGGAAAATTATTATATCGATATTCAAACTTAATTTTTGTTTTCAATTTATAGTCATGCTAATAGACTTTCCCTCAAAACTCTATTACCAAAATTCAAAATTGTAGTGCCATTCATAATAAGCTATAAAAGTAATAAAAAAAATAACATATAAGACCCTTTGAAAAAGAAAAGAACTTGAAAACTAATTCAATAATACAAAAAAAATAAAGAACTTATTTGAAAAAGTAAATTATATGACTAACTTCTAAACATGAAATAATATAGAGGATGAATCTATTTTTTTTTGCCAAATACTTATTATAATTTTTATTTTAAAATATATAAAGATTTTGATCTATTTTCCAATTAAAATAGTGAATAGTTTAACCAGTTGATATATGTGTAGGTTAGCTGGACTTAAGTTTTATTCCTACAAGGTCAATACATCATTTATTATTGATGTGTATTACTTTTATTTAATATATACAACAATAATTAACACATGCATTTTATTTTACCGCATAAAATCTTATTATTTTTATCACTGAACCAAAAAGTATAAAATTTCATTACACGTGATAAACCAAAAAAAATCATTTAGTAAACTAATTATCTATTAATTAGTAGTTTATGAGGATGCTAAAAGCACTTGTAACCATAAAAAACCCCATTAAGAAAAGAGAAGAGGAATAGGATGCTCCCTATCCATTTTTCCATTCAATTTTCAGTCTTTTATTCTAGAACAAATGTACATGATCTAATGTCAAATGCCCAACAAGCAGTACAATATGTGACAATAATTAAAAAAGAAATATACATATATTAAAAATAATATACGTAAAATGAGAAGAAGAAAGAAAAATGAAGACAAGAGTTAGCAAACAGGTGAAAAATGTAAACCCAGACTCAATTCTACAAGCCACCAGCTTGGCCAGGAGGAGATTTTGGCTTCACTTTTGCCATGTTAACAAGGTCCCCAAATAAACTATCCTCTGGCTTAGAAGGCTTCCCAGATGGCGCATACGATGCGGTAGAAACTTGGTGAGGGTTTCTCAGACCACTATCATCTCTCATAGATAGACCATACATTTGCTGCTCAACATATTGAACCCCGGGTTGCTGACCATAGCCATATCCTGTGAACTGGTTGCCATACATCTGTTGTGGGTACATAGATTGTGGATACATGGACGCGGCAGGACCATTTTGCATTTGTTGTGGAACCATTCCCATATAGGGACCTGCAGCACCCTGGATATACTGTGGATGCATGCTGACTTGATTGCTTTGACCAACATGGTTATTGAATGTTGACAAATGGCTGTTAGCATTTGGCTGCATGTACATACCGGCGGCATGGTCGTTTCCTATTGATTGAGGTCCCTGAGGATATGCAGCATTCTGTACCATTTGAGTGGGTTGCAGTGGTTGTGGATATTGACTGCCTGCTACTGGACTACCATTGTCTGTCGGTTGAGCTTCCCAGGGAGGCGGTGGCAATGATCCAATACTTGGTGTACCTGTTAACCAAAAAATGAAAAAGAAGCGAGTGATGCATCAATGTCAAAAGCATGAAAGCACAAATCCCACACACTAGCATTCTCCTCAACCCAACCAATCACCAACCCAGCAAATCACTGCAGGTCAGTTAGGAAAGAAAACATTGACAACATATGAATAACCAACATGAAAGCAGTTTTGCTAAAATGAAGAGAATGTAGTTGTGAAAGGATTTGAGCCAAACAGGAAATTAACCCAATAAAGAAACATAAGTGCACCATAAACTGGTGAAGGTTGTTGTTGCTGCTGTGCAGCCTGACCATTCCAAGCAGGATCTGTGCTTTGTGCATATGGTGATTGCCCGTACCGAGGTGAGCCTCCATTTGGCACATTCCCATTGGGGTAAAATGCACCTTGAGATATGAAAGATTGTTGTTGTTGAAATTGGGGGCCTAATGTATTGGTTGGGCCAACAGCATTAGTTGGCTGGGCATTGACAGAAGTTGATGCATTGCTACCATTAGAAAACATGTCAAAAGGTACAAGAGCATTCTGCTGAGATATAGGACTGGCTGGCTGTTGTTCACCTACAGGAACAAGAGCGAGTGAAGTCTCTGTTTTTGGTGAGTTATAGTCATCACCACTGAGCAGGTCACCGCTGAGCAGGTCAAATTTGGGATTTGCAGGGAGAGCTGAACCATTTGATGTGGGGGGTGCAGGTAGCAATAACTGATTCAATGTTTGGGACCCTGCTTCAGTACTAGCAGAGGATCTGCGAAAATAGATAAAAATTAAGGAAACCATATAGAAGGCACAAGACAGGTCAGGTTATTGTCAAGTCATCTCAAATGCAGTTTCTAAAATCAATCTATTTTTGCATGTTTATACATGAGAACATAAATGAAACTCTGCAGTCAAAGCTAAAACCTATGACCTAGTTCATCAAGGCAGGAGAAACAATTGATTACCCATGAGTTTGATTATTAGTATTTCCAGTATCAACCAAAGGACCATCAACATCTACAAGTGCTCCAGAAGGTTCAGTCTTTGGTTTTTCGGTGTGATTTTGAGCAGAAGTTCCTGAGGAAATCGATTCATGCTTGGCCAGCAGACGCTGCAGATCATCATTTAGAGAAAGTCCTTGGCATAGGAGTGACTCGTCCCTAAAAAATAAACAGAGAAACACAATAATAACATGGGTATTTTTTTCGTTGGATTTATAGAAGGAAATTTAATGAGTACAGTTCAGAAATCAAACAAATAAAGAATACACAACAAGGCCATTGTTATAGCATAATGATAGGGAAAGGGACATCAGATCTTACGTGGTTGAGTTAACAAGGTGTACCACTCTCTGCTTGTATGTTCGACATTGCTCCACCAAATCAACAATAACCTCCTGACTAAGACCCTAAAAATAGAAACAATCATACATGACTTGGCACGTACAAGTTTGAAATTTAAACATGATAATCAATAGTATCTTGAATTTCAATGCTTAAAGGAGAAAAAATTTAGAGTCTGTTTGCAAGTCAATTCAGAAAGGCCACATCAACTGCCAAACCAGAGTATCAAAGAGTTCGCTTATCATATCAATGACCAAATATTCTTGGCAAGTTATAATTTTCATATCAGCAGCTTCTACTCAGTTTTAAGCTTCATATCGAAACTTTTAGCTATGTCAATTTTTTACTTCCATACCAAAACTTTTCAATGTTTTGTGCCTTATAATCATAGTAGAAGTAATGGAAACCCAAATCAGTTTTGTCCCCATAAAACATTTTTTCCGACTCTGTGAATTACTATCCTACACATAAATCAGCTGTTATAGCTCAAAAAACTACAAGGGAGGGACACATTAACATCACTTCAAACATTCAAGGATTAATTCCACTATTCCAGTCAATGAATCATTTTGGGATGAAAAGAAAACCAAAAAATCTGAAGCACAAAATGTGCAATTAGGTGATATTAAACATATTTGATTGAATAATTTTATTCATATACATCATAATTAGAATGTTTGAATTGAACAACTTACTTCTTTATTGGCAGGATCTATCGCATTGAGCATTTCAGAAAGAACATCCATAATACCACGTGCATTCTGAATTTCAGTCAAACTGACAATAGGAATTTCAATTAAAAGAAAACAATGCATGATTACATATGGTAATCAGGAACAGATGTAAAAATTGTTATCATCATAGTAATAATAATAACAATATAATAATAGTAATAATAATAATAAATCAACAATAATAGTTGTTGCTGATTGCCTGATCTTAATAGCAATAACTGTAAATACAAAGAGTATCATATGCTCATTAAACTATAAAGAAAAGAGGGGAATGTAGTTTAAATCCATTGAAGTTAATCCAGCTCAAGTTCTTACCAGTTTAAAAGAAACTGATGAATGTATCCAGACTAGGAAACAAACATATATTGGTGGTACTATCATATAAAGAAACAACCAAGAGGGAGCTTTAAATCTAATTAACCGTCACTCTTCTCATGTATACATAGATCTTGAAAATAATAGGAAGTTTATTTTATTTTATAAAAAAACACAGTTAAAATGTGGATTCCTTTCTTAAACTAAATTTTGCATATTTTCTTTTACTTACCATTGGTTATCCAAACATCACCTAACTTTGCTTGATCTTTCAGGCAAAAATGATGCAACAATCATTCCATTTGAAAAAAAATGATATACAAGGCAAGGCCAATTATAAAATTAAAATATAGAAACAAAAAATACATGTAGCTTGAAATTGTGACATATGAGCTTCAAAGAAAACCTGTCAAGGACAACAGGTATAGTTATGATACATGACTACACTGCCTACATACTTATTTAATACATTCTGTCAAACAAAGATCTGTAACAAGTAGGAAACTAAGACTTTGAATCAACAAATTAAGTCAACTACTTTTCAGATGACAAAAACAAGTGAGATAGATATATACCTTAGGGTTGGAAACTCGGACTCTACAGAGGATTCAGCTGTGCCCAAACGAGCATCAGAATCACGTATATTTTGAGGGTAAGATGTCAATGGATGTGTCTGTAGCGGTGTGAATACAGGTGCAGATTGCTCAGACCTTTGAGGGAATACTGCCCCAGCACGCTGAAACAAACAAATCCTTAACAGAATAATATAACAAAAAAAATCACAAGGTTTACATAAAAGCAATCAGAGGAGAACATTATGTCCAAAATAAAAGTTTAAATGAACAGTTTTTCTTCCTGGTCATAATGGTAGATGAAGAGGACATATTTGGCGAAAAATCTCTAAGCATTTAGCTTGTGGTAAACATACCAACAGTTCCTGGTATGCAGCATAATACTGTGGATATCTTGCCCTTGGCCCTCCAAAAGCTTCTTGCCATGTATCTATTAGAATCAGTATCTTCTCTCTAACATGAGGATCGGGCTACAAATGACAGGGCAAATAACAAATATATTTTACTTTACGAGATAAAAACAAGTATAGCATAAAAGGCAATGAAAACATTTAAGAAACGTAAATACCTTCTTCTTTACTATTCTAACCATCTCCTGAATAACATCTCTCTCTGCAACATGCATGTGAACAATGTCCCCACAATTCTTTACGATAGTCTCCAGCAACTAGAATATAGTAGACCAATAGAAAACAAAATGTACTTTTCTAGTTGTTAAAGATGATATAGAAAAGTTGACAATATAAAGACGAGAAAGAATCCTTCATATCTGAACAATCAGAATTTAGACAGCTAGTGAAGCATGGCAAAAGGAGAATAGAGCACACTGCTAATGACTCAGCCCCACAAATTCCAATCTTATACAATGTTCCACCAGTTATTTATTGCTCAACATAAAATAAATTAAAGAAACAAGGAATCAAGCTAATTGAAAGTTTCCTTCTCTTGTAATGAAATATGTTCTTTACTCTGCTTACAAATATTTTAAGGGTATGTCCATTCCATACAAGCATAGAGAAATTTATAAACCTCAAACAAATGTGTATAACTTTCAGGTTAAAATGAAATCTGAAAAAACAAATAAAGAAGTACATAAATCCTAAAGCAGCTTGAACAATGTTGAGATATGAGTTGAAAAGGTATATAAATGAAGTACATGTGCTTACAATTAGTGCAAGAAGTTGAGTTTTAGAATTTCTACTTCCAATCCGCTTCTTGATACCTTTAACAACATCCTTGGCTTGCCTGATAATTCATAATCAAACTGATTTCTCAACTTGGAAGTGAAGAGCACTCAGAAAACTAGAAAATTATACAAGAAATACCAGCTCCAAAATTATATCATTAAAAAGAAAAGAAAAAGAACAATCAATTTGCAATCTCAGAAGTGTACAGAAACATAAATATGCACAAATTGAAGCATGCCACCCCCTCTCTCAATAAAATAAAAAAAGAAATAACTTGTAATCAACTTAAAAACATAAGAAATGTGAACATTCAGATTCAGATATGAGACTTTCAAACTTCGAAACATAACCGAATAGGCACAGACACGAAAATGACAACAGTATTAGCTATCAAACATAACCAGATGGCCACAAACATTTGGATCACATGGAAACTTGTAGAACTCATAGTAGCCATCATTCTGGTGAAATCACAACGATCAGAGAAGAAATAGCATCAACTCGAATTCAAAATTTCATAATCTAATTTATGTGATGTTCCATTGATGTTAAGGCAACGCAAAAGTAAAATCAAAATAATCAGAGGAGGAATAGCATCAACTCTAATACCAATCTCTAACAGCTATCATAATTCATTCAAACAAAACAGAATATATAAGGAATCTTAGTCATACATCAACTAACCGCAAAAACAATGAAATATTCGATCAAATACACAGAAACTCATAAGAATAAGAAAATTGCATACAAAAACACGTGTTGTGAATTAAAATAGGATACGAATAGATTACCCAGGGTCACGGTTGAGTACGTCACAGATCTCGATATTCAAAGCCCAATCAGGACCGATAAGCATGTCGCTCGTGGCACGCGCCACCAACGGATTCACCATCTCTGTTCGAATAATGAAATTCCGATGCGATCGAAGATCAATTCCGGTGATACGCCAACACGGCGTGTAATAACCTCTCTCTCTCTTCTCTCTCTCTCTAGAGAGGAATTCCGTTGAAGAAAAAGTGGGGGTGTATAATGGAAAGTAAGAAAGGGGTGGCATGACTCGCATCCAATAATAACGCTCCACGTGTTGATGCTGATGACGACCTTGTTAGTGTTAAAGACAACGAGATTTTCATTGTCAACCAGATTTTGAATTAATTTTTGTTAGAGTTTAAAATTCGTGCACTTAAAGCAAATTATTCATCGTTGATTTATATTATTTTTTATAAATCAATTGTGGATGATTGACTGACAGTATAAAAAACAATGTTTAGAATATGTGATCTCTCTTTCTTCTGGAATTTTGTTTTTATTTAATTATTATTATCTTCCCACAAGACAATATTAATTATTCGTTAATCGATTATATTCTTATATTTGTTAGTTTGAAGGGGCAAATAATTGTTGAGAGAGAAAAATTAATTTCTGTAAAACAACGCGAATAAATGGAGGATTTGTTTATAATTTCTATATTAAAAACATGGTGTGGATTAGAATTCCTAAGAGGCAAACAAATACTTTTTTTTAATGTAGACTTTATACTTTAGAGTCTAGAGTGCACTAATAATCTAGATAAAATGATTTTTCCGGGTGGGAAAGACTCTTGTACTTTATAATATAATGTACATGAATATATATGAAATTATGGTTTATATTTATTAATTAACTATAATAACCTTAACTATTTAGCGTACTTAGTAATTAAAATTAGTGCATATTAAAGAAGAAGTGTTAGAGGTAATCCTTAGTCCATACTAAATTTTAGTTTCGTCCATCAAAATAAATTTTATCTTTATGACAAGATTCTCACATGTGAGATATAAATTAAAAAAATATACTTGTATCAAAATTTAAAATTATTACTGTACATCAAATGGTAGTGGTATAGAGACTAAATATATGACTGACTATTAATTATTTTTAATTAGTGGGTCTATATATTCCATATATAATCTCCATAGTCCATTTTATCCTTGTTGTTTTGTTATAAATAATACAAAACTTACTTATATTCTATCTTGTCCTTTCTTTATTTAAAATATTTAAATAATTATTCATTTTTAATATTTTACTATTATAATAAGAATTAGTAATTAGGCAACATGATGATTTTGTATTTTTCTATTTTACTAGGGTGTTGACATGCACTGTCGTGCCTGTCAACCCGCTTTCCTATCGTTTGTAATGTATAGTTTGTATTTTATAAATTCAAATATAATTTTTGCACTAAATTTACAGTTGAATTTATTTCAATTTGTCTAATATTCAATTTTTTAAATACACTTTTAAAATAAGAAGATAATAAGGATAAAATAAAATAATATTATATGATTTTTTGGTAGAAATAAAAAGATATTGAGGGCAAAATAGGAAAACACAAATTACACCATGATGGGTGGTTATTTTGTGTTTTCCCTTTATTAATAGTATAGATATAGATATAGATATTTATTCTATACTAATTGATAAAGAAAAAACATAAAATAACTAGTTATGGAGTAATTTATGTTTTCATATTTTACCTTTATAAGTTATAATTTCATTTTTATATAAATTATGATCATGTCAATGTAAATTAATATTTTTATTTAAACTGCAATGTGATTTTTAAACTCATTTTCTATTCTCACTTTCCATGTTAATTGCTTTTCCCATTTTGAAGATAAAGTGCATTAGAGAGTTTTTTCTCTCCATTTATTTGGTAGCATATAACAAACACAATTTTTATTCTTCATCATATTGGTCAAACTTTTAGATATGTCTCTTTTCTTTCCCCTTTACATGATTTACCTCTCCCATGTTTGTTATATGAATAGTATTATTGAGTTTATTCTGTATGGTTTAAACTTTATAATCTGAATGAAAGTGTTCTAATTAAATCGCCATATACAAAAGATGGGTAAATAAAAACTTCATGTATATTGGGCTGTTATATGAATAATAACTACATACTATTTATAATGTGCATACTATTGTAGAAATAATCTGAATGAAAGGGTTTGAATCATTGAAGTAAAAGAAAAAAGTTTGAAAGAAATATAAAAATATATTATAATATGCTTATTTTCTACGGTTGACATTTACATCATGTAAAGTTGTAGACTATATATTACAAACGATAGGAAAACAGGTTGGAACGACATGCTAGTAATAATAATTTGACTACATTCAATAATAATAATTTTATCAGTTTAGTGGTGTAAGGCCCTACTGGATCTTTAATGTCGAGAGTTCAATTCCTGCGAACAACACTTGTTGAGAGGAACACTCACAAATCTTAAAAGTGATTAATTCCTTACCCGAAAAAGTATAGGACATCTTTATAGTACAAAAAAATAATAGTTATAGTTTCATAACTCAAATGTAATAATTACTAGACTTGCTTGTTTATCTGTTTGTTTTACATTTAATTATTTTTTACCTGAATTTAATACTTTGAAAGTTTGTCATACTTATTATTTTTATTAAAAATGAATTAAATTGAGCTAGAACCGCATATAAAATTTGAACCAAATTTCTTAATGTAAATAAACTAAATCGAACAAACCTATATTCTACTAATGTATTCGATTCATATGACCTTTTACCTAAAAAAAAATTCCAAAACAACTACTATCAACCTTAGGAAGAACATATGGAACTAAAAAAATATATTATAATTTTTTTTCAAATGAGTAAAAACTTAATTTGACTTATAAGTTAATATATATGTATTTTGATGGTAAAGTTTTTTATACAACTAATATATGATTTGCTATTCATTTATTTTTTTAAGAATTAATAATAATTAATATATAGATATTAGATGTTTCATTATAACAACTAGCGTGTTGACAGACACTGTCGTATCTGCCAACCCATTTTCATATTATTTATAATATGTAGTTTGTATGTCATAACAAATATAATATTTTGTATTAAATATTTGTAATCTATAGTTACTAGCGTGTTGATAGTCACCACCGTGTCTGTCAACCCGCTTTCATATCATTTATAATGTATAGTTTGTATGTCATAAATTTCGAACATAATATTTTATGTTAAATATTTATAATTTACAGTTGAATTTATTTGATTGGTGTAATATTATACATTAAAGACTTATAGTCATAATGTAATAATAAAAAATAATTAACCAAATAACATGAGCATATATTAGGTGGAGAGGAACATTAGGCTATATACGATTTTTTTTGTAAAAATTAGAAAATAGTGAGGGCAAAATAGGGAGAATCATAAATTACACCATGTTGTGTGATTATTTTGGGTTTTCCCTTTATAAGTAGTATAGATAACGTACGAAAAAAGAAATAGTTAATCAATTAATATGAACATACATTGGGTGGAGATAAACGTTAACTTATATATAGTTTTTTTGGTAAAGATTAGAAAATAGTAAGAGCAATATAGGGAGAACAACAAATTACCCCATGAGGATAATTATTTTGAGTTTTACCTTTATATATAGTAAATATAGATATATAGTATAGATAATTATTAATTAGCTTGTACATATTAAATCTATATGTTATTTAAGATAAAACTATATAATTTTAAATGTAATATCTATACAAATATTTGCACATAATTAAACTTTCCTTTTGTATTATTTTTATTTAAGATTAATCAATAATAAATAAGATTTTTTAAAAGTTAGCAATGATAATGTATACTTAGGAATGATAATGTAAAATATTATTACATTGTCCACTTTTGTCAATAACTTTTTATAGTTTAATATATATATACTCACTATACAAGAGTTTTTTACACGATTAACAATTATCCATCATTGATTTGTTAATCACTCTTAACTTTTAAACAAAAGTAATATAAGTCAATTGTGGATAATGTGTTGGAAAAAAAAAGTTTACTTGCTTTGATTCTAAACTCAATTTTTTAAAGTGTATGCATCCTAAATATAAAGATTAGATTTAGATTTAGAGAGGATCACTTTATATTTTTCTTGCATGCCCATAAAAAAAATTTCCTCATAATTTTTACTTAGGTATGTTATCGGTGCAATAACGAATCTTCAAAGCAAATCGATTCCAATAATCTCTATCATCTCTTTCACGCAATCTGTTACTTCAAGCTTCAAACCCTAATTCGCAAATTACTCGCTCCGATCACTTTCACTATACTCAATAGTGATTCATTCATTTCCCCAGTGCAATCTCGGAACCCTAGATTCCACAATTCCATTTCGGTTTGATCGCTAACTTCCAACGTGTTCTCAAGCCGGGAGGCCACTCGCGTCAATGGCGATTATCAGCGACGCGCTTCGGCAAGTTTTCATGCCGAAGCGTGAGTACGAGAGTCTGAGGGAAGAAGACAAAGCATGGGGCAAGCTTCAGAGACCACTAACAATGGCTTCGGTGGGTGTAATATCGGTTGCGATCATGATTTGTACGGTTATCAGTTTGAGAATTGTATTTCCCGGTCGAGATGGGATGAGACCGTTTTGTGTGAACCGGATATTTCAACCGGTTCAATTAGGTATGAAAGGAGGAGGAGTTGGTGGTTCTGATTCGGATCTGTTCCATGGCGCTTTTTATCTTACGGATAAGGAGATTGTTGATTATTACTGGATGGTTGTGTTCCTTCCCTCCGTCATCATTTTCGCCGTATCGGTTGTGTATCTCGTTGCTGGTAAGAAATTTCATTTTAATTTCTCACCTGCTTTGATTTTTGGCTTGTTTCTTGTTCATTATTGCTAAAGGATAGCATTCTCACAGGAGTGTTCCTATGTTCTATTACAAAATCCATTTAATGCATTCGATGTGTCTGAAATATAAATAAAAAACCAATTTTTTCCTTTATTTAGAAAGTACGAGGATTAGGGCGAGCCTTAGCGCAATGGTAAGGTCACTGTAAGTGATGAAATCGACTAACCTGAGTTAAAAATACCAGGTTTCAAAAAATTCACCCAGGTAATCGATTAACTGATGGCTTTAATCGATTAAATGCGTCACATACAACATTTTGGATGTTTTTATAAGCATGCAGGGATTTCAAACTTTTTATTAAATCAAAATTTAAGCAATCACACACACACACACACACACACACACACACACACACACACTTGGCCGTCTGTTTTATTTGTTTGTTAGGGTGGTTAGTTTCATGCATGAGTGCATGAAGGTGACTAAGGTCTCTTCAAAATATTTATTGATATAACTTAGAAATGAAAGAGTGTGTGCTTAGCACAACGATAAGGTTGTAGCTTAGTGACCATGAGGTTTACGTGTTCAAATCCTGAAAACAGTCTCTTCGCGTAGCAGGGTAACGCTGCATACATCTACCATCCTCAAACTTAGACTCTACTAAGTGGATGCCTTATGCACTGGACCACCCTTTTATTTTACCATTGAAAAATGAAACTCTTACACCATGGTTAAAAGTAATTAACTTTGAAGTTAAAGTGTAAGAAGCTGAATCTTGATTGATTATGTGACAGATGGGAGGAGAATAAAAATATAGCCTTAGCTTATGTGGTGCAAGTTTGAATCTATAAGTGCAATACTTAAGTGCTCTCGGGTTGTGTCACTATTGTGAACTTTAGAATGCCGGTTATTTTGTTTTCTTCATTATCCTGTATAGTTTGTGATTGCTGAGTTTAAGGATAACCTACAGTCATAGAATTGGGTTAGTTTCAACATGTTTGATATCAACATTTCTAGATGGTTTATTCTCTTAGATGACTTTGAAGCTAAGTGCTCTAAGCATGCTACAAGGTTCAACTGGGGAACTCGATCACTTGGGGGGTATGTTTGAGAGTTGGTTTTTGGAGGGGAATTGAAGGATATGGAAAGCTTTGGAACCATCAAATATACTTGTGAGAAGGTTCCCAAGCCTTTCATTTCCCCCCTTCCCCTCCAACAACCAACTCAGTGTGTTAATTGGTCTGAATTGATTTATTTCCAAGGGTTTGTTTGGCAGATGGTTTGCGGAGGGAAATTAATGGGAAGTCATATTTTTCAATTTTAAATCAAGAGAATGATATAACGTTTTTAAATTTGAAAATATGTATTCCCTTATCTTCCAAAAATCAACTTCCAACAGACCCTAAAGATGAGAATCAGGATGAGACAGTATCTACTCTAGTTGAGTAGTTTAATGCTACAGCCACAACTCTCCGATTCACTATCTGTACTGTGTATATTGTATTTCCCCCATACTTCAATCATGTTTTATAGTCATGTGTTGCATAAATAGTCATTTGGCTGTTCCTGGTTACTTGTGGTAAATATCTTTCTGGTTGTGCTTGATGTTTATTTTTTATATGATAATTATCTTGCAGGCATCACTGTAGCCTATTATGCTCCAACAAGGCATTGGTGCTTGAAGGTGGTTGAAAATAATTATTGTGCTTCAAGACGGGGTATGATTTATTCTCTATCAATTTATGTTAATATGTATGGCAGTTAGAGGGGCTTTTCCACTTTTGTGCTTTTCCTACACTCTAAAATCATGGCATCACTATTCATCTGGCACTTGTGCATTTTATGGGTTGATAATTGATTGATTTTTTTATACATTGAGTGACTTGTTTTCTTTGGTTAACCTACAGGTGGGGTTCGCTGTCTATCCATCTTGAATCTTATATTTGCTATTGTTTTTGGTCTTCTTGCCTTGTTTCTTGGTTCGAGCCTATTGACATTAGTGGGTAACTGCTCTGCACCTCTATTTTGGTGCTATGAAGTTGCATCATGGGGATTGGTTCTCCTATATGCTGGAACTGCCTTCTTCCTGAGGAGAAAGGCGGCTATTATACTTGATGAGGGAAGTTATAGTGGTTGGAATCATGGGTTGGAAATGCTGGAAGCAAATCCCCTGGAAGTCACTCCAGAGGTGGAAAGGCGTGTTAATGAAGGGTTTAAAGCTTGGATGGGTTCATCCCTTCTTTCCTCTGATGAAGAAGATGAACCTGACAGTTATGAAGAGGCACCTCATTTAACGCATTCCAACTCAAACAGGCAAAGACTCTGAACTGCATAAAGTCAGTGTTAAGAGCTTGTCGTCGTTCTTTCCAACCTTAAATGCTTTAAGGAAAGCTAGGGTGGGATGGAATTCAATTTTGGACAAAAAAACAATAGCGTTGACATGTAATATATGACAAGAACAAATGTCGATTAAAGGGGTATTGGATGTGTTGCGCCTTTGAACCGTGATTTAATCTGATGCTCTGCTGAGGGAATCTGTGTGGTTTAGTTTGTGAATAATTACTAAATGATAGGTGAAAGCTTTGACATTGTTAAAATGGATCAAACTACTCTTGCTGTTTTTTGTCTATCCATGCTTACCTTTTCTTACCTGGCTTTTCAATTTCACTAGTTTGATCCCTGGTGCGTTCACATTTTACTTGTGCTTTGTGTCATGTAGATGGCTGAAGTCTATGTTGTGTTTTGTAATACAAGTCCTATGCCCAGAGTCTCAAACTTCGATGCAAAATCGGAGTCATTTTTTCTCTAAAAGATTTAGTATTTACTATTTTATGTTCTTTTTAATTCTCACTAGTCAAAAAAAGATACAGTTAATATACATGTTAAATGAAAAATGAGTGGTACATACTCTCAAACAACAAATATGGCTCCACAAAATTAAGGGTTGTGTTGAGCAATAATATAAATTTGGTTGAATCTCAATGGCATGTTAATATTGTTGACTAGAAGCAATGCATTGTATGAGGCGAGTGTGGTATTAAATGAGTAAGCTAATATATAAAGGGTTAATTTATTACAGTACTATATTTATTTATCATATAATCTAATTAGTTTTTTAATTATAACAACCAAACCTTAATCCATATTTGTTTTAATGGGATGTGGAAGATAGATCATGCTGGAAAAAAAAGTATGATGTAAATGAGAGATTGGATGAACATAAGTTGCGCATGTAGAAGAAGAAGCATCTGAGAGAGAAATAAAGGGGAAATAACAGGCAAAAAAATGGATTTCTGAAGGAATTAGAATACTGAGCCCAGGCAACACAAGTTAGGAGCAGTCACACGCCCAGAAATGATTAGTCATTATCGATAAGATGAGGATACTCTCGATAATACTAATGGTTAAGAATTGGGAATCGGATAATAGAAGAAAGCCGAATACCATCATAGTAGGACTAAAGAGTGAAGTGATCCATTACAGTGAGATTCACCAAATGTACGAAACCTCATTCCACACACTCTCCAACCGTTTATTCAATGACACGCTGTGGCCTGTGGTGGATGCGGTGGCGAATTACGTTGACAATGACCACGTGTTCTGTTTGCTCTACAAGGAAATGTGGTCTCGTCATCTTTATGCTCGTCTTACTCCTACGCTACAACAGCGTGTTGATTCGTGGGATAATTACTGTTCTCTGTTCCAGGTTGTGTTACATGGTGTTGTTAACATGCAGCTTCCGAAATCAGTGGCTTTGGGATATGGTTGATGAATTTGTTTACCAGTTTCAGAGCTTCTGCCAATACCGCGCAAAGATGAAGAATAAGACTGAACAAGAAATTGCTCTGTTGAGACAGTTTGATCAGGTTAGTTAGTTAAACTAATTTATTCAGACATTAGTTATTGAAGGACAAAACATGAGACATGAATTATTACTATCGGAGGAGATTATAGTTTTTGGAAAGTTAGTTGAAGTGGCTTTTCATAAGTTAGCTTTTAAAATCTACAATCTCCAAAATCAGAATATTGACTCCTTCATTGTGGTATAAGAGCCTTTAGGCTTTACTAAAAATGTTTATCTGAAAAGATGTTGAACTTGAGCAACTAAAAATGTTGGACATTATCACTGTTTTCCAGAATATGAGAATGGGGTTGGCTATGTGATTGAATTTTTAATATAATAGTGAAAACCATCATTTTGGTTTATGGAACAAACAACTATGCGTCTCTGAAAATTCAAGTTATGCTACTAACGTGTGAGAGAGTTGTATTCGTCTATCAATATTCATTACTTATGTTTTGTTATAGGCATGGAGTGTTTATGGTGTTCTCAATTTCTTGCAAGCCCTTGTAGAGAAATCAAACATTATTCAGATTCTGGAGAAATCAAACATTATTCATAGGAGTTATGCTTTGTAGGCCTCATAAGAATATCAGTTTTTCTCTTATCCATATATGATTGAAGGCAAGGAATATTCTCTTATTCCTTGTTGAATGACCTTTCTAGTAGGGTTTATTGTGGCTCATCTTATCTTACAGTAAGCAAGCTTGTAATGGGATTTCTGTTTCTCCTATTTCTGAGTTTTTTAGTTTATGGCATAATAGAGTTTCAAATAATTAGTACTGTTGTATAATATAATATTATTATACAAATTTGACTGAAAGAAATTTCATATTTGTATACACAATAGCAATACCAAGTTGAGAGGCAACACCTGTCATTATATTCTTAGAATAACACTAAACACACCTGGAAACTCATAAATATCCTCATTCTAAAAATGTTTAGGAAAGACCAAAGGATGTTAATTTGAAAGAAGAAGAAATCATGACATCTAAATTTAAAATGAGTGAATAATTTAACCAAAATTATAATATAGAAGTTGTTAGAGAACCATGATAAAAATAAAAAACCAAGTTTAAATTGTCTGAAGTCTGAACACTACACTACAAGTTATATGAAAAGTCCCTATAGCTAATAGATAACTGATCCATTATGCAGCTCCAACTTTCTGAGCTTTATGTGGGCGACTCCTTTCATTATCTCTAGAGCGCCCATGCTTCGCTCCTCTACCGCCGTGCCTTCCTCCTCCTCTGCCGTCACAAAATATCATTCATATTTTTAGTTCGCCTTCATAAATTAGAAAGTTGGTAACAGAAACATAATGTAATATGTTGCAAGACATTGACGAGTTCAGCCACTTACCTTCCTCGGTTACCCTTAAAGTTTTGGTGCTTGTCCTTTTGACTACCACGAAGCAAAGTCCAGTATTCTTTTTCAGCCTCACCTGAGATTAAAACAAACAATAGTTAGCAATCATGCTATCCAAAATGGTTAAAGAAACTGTTTAAAATAACTTGGCAGAAGTAGTTTTGTTCATGAAGTGCAGGCTTATATAGCATCTGCAAATAGGGCACTGCTAATATCATTATAAACTGAAGGTGAGGAAAAATATTTTTGAAGACTAAATACTCATTTTAGTCCCTCGTATTTTTCGATCTTACCAGTTTAGTCCTTAAAAAAAAAAAAAGACCTAAAATGGTTCCCCAAAATTTCAAATGTGGGTCAAATTAGTCATTTTTAGTATGTTTTATAACACTTGGTAGAGACTAATTTGACCCCAAAAAATATTAATTTGACCCACATTTGAAATTTTGGGGACCATTTTAAGTCTTTTTTTTTTAGGGACTAAACTGGTAAGATCGAAAATGAGGAACTAAAATGAGTATTTACTCTATTTTTAAAACTCAATGAAATCCAAACAAAAACTAAACAACTAATCTTTAAAAAGAACAAGATTTCAAATGGAACTAACCAGTCACTGGATCTATAATAGCAATAAAATTCTTCACAGCCAAGCCGTCCTTCTCAGAAAGAACTGCAGCAGCACGAGCTTTCTGCGCAGCTTCAGCATCTTCAAAACGAATGTATCCTAACTCTGCTCCAATCTTGAAATCAATGTACTAAAACAATAAAACAAGAAGATTGATATGCCACTCTTAGTTCAACAACTTAGCAATAATTTAATTTAAGACCACCTTCAGAGTATTCAAACAAAACTGAGACAAATGTAGCCTTCTAAAAGAAGGAAAAAGATAAATCCAAAATGTGAAAAAGGGGAGAAAACCTCAGAGTACCTTCACTGTACCGAACTTCTCAAAGACACTCTTCAAATCCTCACGCAAGACAACATCCATGTTGTCCTTGTAAGCAGAAGCTGGATTTTTTTCACCAGTTTCTTGACTATTTTCTGCATTAACAGTTTCGTTTTCTTTTTTGGTCCCGTTATTTTCTTGACCATTGTCAACAATCTCTGATACCTTTTGATCACTTTCCCCAGCAGTAGTTTCAGAGGGTTTTCCCTGTGCTTTGGAGACACCATTTTGTTTTGAAGGAACTTCGTCCGAAATGCTCTTTATTTTTATGGCAATGATTAAGCCTTTAGGGTAGCTGTGATAAACATGAATAAAAACTATCAGTTTGTAACATTCTTTAAGTAGAACAGAAACTTGGTAATTTCATACCTTTCTTCTTCATTTGAGTTATTCTGGCGATTAGAACCCAAAGGTGGACGAGATTTTTCATAGGCTTCTAATTCCTTTTCTCTCTCTGCATCAAACTCCTTCCTGAATTGGGTACAAATTTAAAACATCAGATGCTATCTATATTTATCAGAAACCAAGAATACAAGCATTTCTTTCTGAGTGTTTCATACACCAAAGTTTTCAAATTTCATATCAAAAGCATGTGCCACAACTTGAATCTAAAGAAAATCCTTATAATTAACAATTAACATAGTATAAAATAAATAAATTCTTATCGCAATACCGTCTTGTCCATAAGGAATGATAACGTGACAGAACACATTCAATTTTAAATCCTTCCATCCATATTTTTTAGAAAGTTTTCAATGTAAGGAAAACTTTTAAGTTTCTTTGTCATTGTATAATGATGGTATAAAATACTAGAATAGAACTATAAGTCTATAAGCATTCTTACTTTGGTTTCAATTCTAACTCAGCACTAGCATAGACAAGTTTTTGCTTCAAGACTTTTTCTATTTCCTCCTCTGTTGAGAATTCAACAAGTGCAGTGCCACAGAACAACTTTTTGTCTCCAACATGACGGGGCAGCCGGACACTATTGACCTGAAACAGAAGAGTATAATTTATTATATTTTGCTACATAGATAACAAAGAAATCCTTTAAATATTCCATACTTACAGGATCTTTTTACCAAAAAGATTCTCCTTAAAAGAATACATAATATAAAGCATTCAAATAATTATCCAAGAGAGTACAATTTCAGAGAACATTGGAAGAAACATAATGCTTTTTCTACACAAAATGTTTGAATGTAAATCATAGTACTGGTGCTTTAACTACCTTGGCATATTGATTAAAGAAGGTTTCAACATCTTCAAGCTTTAGATCATGTTCAAATGGTGATGCAGCAAATGTTCTTATCTCCACCTGCTCGATTAACTCTTCTACCTTCGGAAGTTCAGTTGCTCTGCCAACCTTTTTCCCTGAAACATAAAAAAACAAAAGGAAGAAATAGGTTATAGCCTATAACTTCTAACCTTTTCATTCAACATGAACTAGCATCCACCAAAAATAAAAACAATTTCATCCAATCAGCCCCAGATTTGAATTCAACATCGTTATCGTGTGCTCTATACTAGCCAAGACGAAGAAAAGAATTCTCACAACTAATCTAAGCAAGTTCACTAAGTTGATAACAAAAGAAGGCTGCAACAACCCATATTTTCAAGTTATAAATTAAAACAACATTCTCTTCGACAAACGAAAACAAAAACAGATATAAGTTGGGAGTAATCTAACCATCCTCGGAGACCTTGAGTGAAGGTGCATTCCTCAAAACTTGAGAAACTGCATCAATAGTATCTTGTGATACTTGGTCAGGTTTTACATCATCCAAACTAAGATGCTTTCGCATTCTATTAAAAGAACAAATCAATGCCAAACTAACCACTGCAAAATTATGGTCAAGGGTAACTCCAGCAATACTAATTTGGAAACACATTACACAAAAAATAAAAAGGATAATAATGAAATGGGAAAAAAGATACTGCCATCTTCACTTTCATTGAGAGTTTTTCTCATAAATGTATCCGTTGGAAGAATATATATATATATATATATATATATATTTGCATAGAATCATGAGTAAACTAAACAAAATGAAGCAAATAGAGTGAGAAGAGAGACAATAGGGTTTGAATAGTACTTGTCTTATCACTTTCTTGATGGTTTCTGCGTCCAAACCCATTGGTAGAGAGATTATGGGAGTTGAGGGGTTTGTGAGTGGGGAATAGGGTTTTGGAAGAAGGAAGTGGTTAAGTATTATCATGGGTTTTCATAAAACTTGTGTTATTGATTTGTATTATTTTTGTTTAAAAATCAATAGTAATTAATAAATCAATGATAAATGATTTGTTGACGGTGTAAAAAACTGTTACATTATATTAAATTCATATTATATCAACTCAAATGTTTTCATTTATTTCTTAATATTTATTTTTATAAGATCATTATCTCAAATAAAAATAAATATAATTGACTTTGGGATCTCCCCACGATTGACAATAGACTAATTTTTAGAGCCATGGTTAATTAACATGATCGAGCTCTCTTAAATATTTCTAAATTTTATGTAAATATATTATTTTAAAAGATGAAATTTATGTTTGTTTACTCAGATATTAATAAGCATGTACATAAGTTATTATGTGACTTAATTATATATTTCAAGTGTCTAAAAATAAACCACCACGTGATAGGGTGGACTCTCACCCTAAAATTATCCTACTTAGATCGAATAGGATTATTTTGGGTAAGTGGAGGATATATGTTGTTTGGGAAAGTTAAGCACTATATTAATGATATTATTTAAGGAAATATATCAGTTTCTAAAAATGATGCATTTAATATGGGGACAAATGTTGATTTTTTTGGTAAGGTAAACCTATTCATCTTATAATCCTCTATTAATACATTTCCTTAACTAAACTCATATTCAAAAAGAGCTTAAAATCTATGTATTGTTGTTATAAACTTTTTACACTGTCAGCATATCATCTATCATTTATTTGTATTGTTTTTGTCTTTTTGTACTACTAAGTGTATCTTTACATTTTTTGGTAACTAACTAATCTCTTTCGGATTTCGTGGTTGGTTGTTCTTCCCAACAAGTATAGCTCCCAAAAATCGAACTTTCAACCTTGAGATCCAATGAGATCTTAGACTATTAAACTAACGACAACGCCATTATTAGTAATGTAACATATGAGTAATGCATGATTTCTTGGACACTTTTACTATATACATATTAAATCGATTTAAAAAACCAAATTGGAATAAGATTGAAATATGAATGGTTCTTTGTTATTGATAAAAAATATGTAAGCCACAGTTTCTAAAATCCCAATTTTCACTGTCCACAATCTCTGCTAAGAAGCGCGTGTCGAACCCGAAACCTCACCGTCATGTCTTCTCTTCTGACCAACGGCGTCTCCGCCTTACATTCACAACCTAACGGCGTCTCCGCCTTATATTCACAACCTACTTCCCAACCCAACAAATTCCCTAAACAGTTTTTTCACACGAATCTCCGAATTCCAAAATTCCTAACCTCCAACCACCTCAGCAACCAAACAAGCCTTGTTAAGGTTCATGCTAATGTTGGTTACGATCAAGGTAACGGTTCCATTATAGCGACCACTACTTCTTCTGATGACAAAATCCGAGAAATTCTTCGTAACCGTGATTATAATAAGAAATTCGGTTTCACTTTCGATATTGATTCATTCTCAATCCCAAAAGGACTCTCCGAAGAGACTATTCGATTGATATCTACTTTAAAAGAGGAACCTGATTGGATGCTCCAATTTAGGTCAAATTTTCCTTTCGTTTCATATGATTAATACTTACATAGAGCTTATTTTGACTTTATAGTAAAATAGCTTAACAGCTTTTGAAAATAAGTTCATGCTTTTTCCTATAAGTTCTTTTTAGCTATTCGTCGTAGAAGTTTATTACAATATTTTTTTAGCTTAATGAAGGGATTATTTGTTCTGTAAAATATAAGCTTGTAACCTTGTTTGGTTTGGTTAGAGGGGACTGTAAGAGAAATCCTGGGTTTATAAGCCTGAGTCCTGATTTGAGAAGTCAATTGAAGATAAGCCTTTTTACATCAGTTTACACTTTCAGTTCATCGGTTAGCCTTTCGGCCGACTCTTTAGCTATTTATGTTAAACACAACAAATATGTGCGTAAACCTTTGATTGACATGTCAGACGGAACAGATGGGTTTTCTTCCTTGTTTGG
The DNA here is from genome assembly GCF_001865875.1 of Lupinus angustifolius. NCBI lineage: Eukaryota > Viridiplantae > Streptophyta > Magnoliopsida > Fabales > Fabaceae > Lupinus > Lupinus angustifolius. The sequence continues at coordinate 18,849,044 of NC_032023.1, forward strand.
TGGGACAAGGCTCCTCTAAAGTTGGCTGACAAGTAATGTGAGTTGAGATAATTAAGGATCTAAGTTTAAATATTCCATGATTTTTCATTTCTCATATTGGAGCACACATATTTTCCATGAAGGACGAATTTGGTATTGGCTCTATATGTAGAATTTGTTTTACATTGTAAAAAACATTTGCAATATATATGTATTTACATATGTTTTGTGATCCATTACTGGTTCAGGTTGAATGCTTATGAGAAATTCTTGAGGATGAAAGAGCCTAACTGGTCTGATAACAGATACCCACCTATTAATTTTCAAGATATGTGCTATTACTCAGCACCCAAAAAAAAACCGTCTCTGAATAGCCTCGAAGAGGCAGACCCAGAACTTCTTAGATACTTTGATAAACTTGGTGTCCCCTTGAACGAGCAGAACCGTTTGGCCAATGTTGCAGTGGACGCTGTTCTGGATAGTGTGTCAATTGCAACTACGCATAGGAAGACTTTAGAGAAGGCTGGTGTTATATTTTGTTCAATATCCGAGGCTATCAGAGAGTACCCTGGTTTGGTTAAGAAGTATCTAGGGAGAGTTGTGCCTAGTGAAGATAACTATTATGCATCTCTGAACTCAGCAGTGTTTAGTGATGGGTCATTTTGTTACATTCCTAAGGATACTAAATGCCCTATGCAGATCTCAACCTACTTTAGAATTAATGCATTGGAAACTGGACAATTTGAGAGGACTTTGATTGTTGCCGATGATAGGAGCTCTGTGGAGTATTTGGAGGGATGCACCGCTCCTTCTTATGATAGGAATCAACTTCATGCTGCTGTTGTGGAGTTGTACTGTGGTGAAGGTGCAGAAATTAAGTACTCTACTGTACAGAATTGGTATGCTGGAGATGAGGAAGGGAAGGGCGGCATATACAATTTTGTCACAAAGAGGGGGCTCTGTGCTGGGGCGCATTCTAAGATATCGTGGACACAAGTTGAGACAGGATCCGCGATAACGTGGAAATATCCTAGTGTTGTTTTGGAGGGAGATGATACTGTTGGGGAGTTTTATTCAGTTGCTTTGACTAATAATTATCAACAAGCTGATACAGGGACAAAGATGATACACAAAGGGAAGAATACAAAGAGCAGGATTATCTCCAAGGGTATATCAGTTGGACATTCTAGGAACTGTTATAGAGGGCTTGTTCAGGTTCAGTCAAAGGCAGAAAATGCCCGAAACTCCTCTCAATGTGACTCAATGCTTATTGGTGATAATGCAGCTGCCAACACCTATCCTTACATACAGGTAACTTTTTGCACATGTTGTACTTATCCTCCTTAAAAAAATTCAGCTTTATGTTCATGTTTGTCACAGTAACTGTCATTTTTATTACTCTGGCCGTATGGATAACTATCAGTCTTTAGAGCTGTCCGGTGTCTAGGAGAGTAATAGCTGAGACAGTTATATGAACAAAAAATAGTTTGAACTTTTATTTGACTGATTTCAGGCTATGGAGGAAACCGTATCATAAACAGATATCGAAAAATATACAGTCCTAAATTTTTTGGATAAAATAATACAACATGTAGTGTAAGAGTGTTTTTATGTCGGTGGAGATCAACAATACAACATATAGTGTATAAGTGTTTTTATGTTTAACACACTTAAACATCTGTTGAAGCATGAATGAGTCTATCAATAATATGGAGTTGGTTCTTTCTCTTCTATTTTAAAAATGTTATGCGCGGTTTTCCTACCTGACTTAACCCCCGCTACTGTCGTTTTCTTTTTCCTACTCTTCATTTTCTCCCTTATTCCATGTCCATGATGTCCAGAAAACCAGAACGCGGCATTATATTTCTATTTTGCTCATGCAATCACAATTCTTTGCAGGTGAAAAATCCTACAGCAAGGATTGAACATGAAGCTAGTACATCCAAAATTGGTGAAGATCAATTATTTTACTTTCAACAGAGGGGAATTGACTATGAAAAGGCGATGGCTGCTATGATTTCTGGATTTTGCCGTGATGTCTTTAATGAGCTTCCAGATGAATTTGGTTCTGAGGTGAACCAACTCATGAGCTTGAAGCTTGAGGGATCAGTAGGTTAAACAGCTTGTGAGGCAATGATTTATAGAATCAGTTTGTTCAAGCCTCTGGGTCCTGAAATTGTAGGAATCCTTAGAGGCAGTGTATTTGGAAGATGTGTAGATGTGTATAGATTTTATCTTGAACTGTACCTGTAGTAACAAGAAACAGTGTAGTCTCAAAACCTTTATGTAGAATAAGAGTTATTGTTGATGGAAAGATTAAAAATATCTTATCTCAAGGTATAAAACAAGGTAGTTTTTCATGTAAACTTAGTTTTTTAAGTATCCTTAAGATGTCCTCAGAAAAATCCTTACCCTAGTTGTTTTTTTCATTAATTCTCTTAATCCATGCTTGTCTCCTTCCTGCTTATTTTTCTTGCTGATCTAAGTTATAGGCAATAATATTTTATGTGGTAATGCTACTGAAAATCCAAATAATGAAGACAAGACAGAAACATAATTAGAAAGAAAATGCAATAGCAAAATATATAAATGAGATGTTGAGAATTGACATAAAATGTTAATTTCCATAAAGGGTGAATCAGTTTCTAGAAGCCAGTATGTATATGTTAAATTGGTAAATAGGTAACTGAAATTCGAAAATGTTAAATTGACAAGAGGTTTTCGTACCATGCTCATATTTTATCCCATGTACCTTATACAATATTTGATAAGATTCATGTGAGAGAGATGGAGATAATTACGTATAATATTACAAGTTTGACATTCAAATAATGTAACCATCCAAGTTTTGCACGCTTCTCTACGGACTTCTATTAGTTCACTAATTAAATCGTATACTGGTAAAATTAAATATACATATATAATATATTAACATGTTAAAAATCAATAAAAAACCAATATTTTTTTTATTTTCATTAAAAAGTTAATTTTAAATAAAAATCGACAAGTATGACCAATACGACTCAATTGAAAATCAGCCGATATAACTAATTTTAAACAGTTTTGACCAGTATAATTGCACGACCGCTATAATTATTGTACCATATTGATATTGGGACCGACTCACTGATTTACCGATTGAACCGGCCGATATTAAACAGTTTTAACAACACTGAAATAAAGTATTGAGAATTTAAAATATATTGTAGACATAAATTAAAATTAACTCAAAATTATTTATTTGAACTTAAACTCGAATCTAATCCAATCATTAGTCTCTATTATTTCAAAATTTGATTCCTAATGATGATATTTATCTACAAAAATAACTACATATTTAAAAAAAATTAATTTCTTACCTGAAATGAGTTGGAGCAACCAAAACATTCTTCAAAGTTCAAACCTAATTAGAGAATAATGTATATCTCGTATCAGGAGGGTAACTTATCTGTAAAAATATGATATTTGTGTTATTTTGTTTATTTTTATAGCAAATAATGAACATGACACATTCATAATTTCAGTGACAGGAGGAGATACTTCATTCCCACCTGATTATTAGAGTGTAAAAGTGTCCCTAACATAACTGGTTTTTTGACTACTTTGATAAGGTTTAGGTTGATACACTATAATAAGAAAAAAGTTGAGGGTTTAGGGTTCCGAAAATCATAATCAGCAGCAATGACGAAGAGCGAGATTGAAAGCAAAAAGCGAAAGAAGAAATCGAGAAACCATGGTGTCCAAAAAAACAACAACAAACCTATTAATAACCATTACGAGAATGAGAAGCATCAGATTCCTCTTTCTTCACCTTCTTCTTCGTCTAAGCTCGGAAAATTGAAGACCAAACCCTCTTCTACCTTTCTGGATAAGGCATAAACACTTTTTTCAATTCGTTTCACTTATTCAGAATAATTTCACACTGTTGTTTTAATCAGAATGTTGTTTTTTGTTGTAGATGCGAGCAAGGTTATCAGGGGGACATTTCAGAATGATTAATGAAAAGCTCTACACTTGCACGTGTGTACTATTTTCTTCTCCACTTAGTTTTGTTTTTTATGTTAAATTCAAAGATTTTTGTTTTCAGGTGGTTCCAGCTAAGAGGGGTCTTTAGTTTTGGGTTTCGTTTTAACTGTTATTGGGTGCATAGAATTTGAATTCAGACATAGGATATTCTATGCGGTTTTTGGGTTCTTAATTTGATTTGGGGAAGAGGGTTTTTTAGTCATTATGGAATGCTTATATTGTAATGGGATTACTGGCAAAATCAAACTACCTTTTAGTTTTATTGTTGTTAAATGATTCAGCATCCTTAACTGCTTTTTAATTGTCTTTTATGTTAATGTTTTTCTCTTCTTGACCGCATTTAATGATTCGTTTCATTCTTTTCAGAGGAAAGGAGGCGCTAGATTATTTCCAGGAGGATCCGTCCCTCTTTGACATGGTAGGGATTGTTTCCATTGACAATTTTGTTGTTGTTGTTGTTGTTAAGTCATTGTATCTTCTTTGGTTGTTAATGATTGTATTTTATTGGCAGTCTCAATTTGTTTTTCATTTATCTGGCTAGTATCATGCAGGATACAAAACGCAAATGTCGACTTGGCCCGAAAAGCCAGTTAATGTAATTATTAAGTGGCTGAAGAAACAGAGCCCTTCTATGGTTGTAGCTGATTTTGGTTGTGGTGAGAATTTACTCTGTTCTCATTGTTATAACTTACAGACGACCTAGTGTACATATTTTTGTTAATGCTAATGATTTCATGTTTACATTGCAATCTAGGGGACGCACTCATTGCTAAAAGTGTGACAAATAAAGTCTTCTCCTTGGATCTTGTCTCCAATGATCCTAAAGTAATTGCTTGCGACATGTCAAATGTAAGCCTTTTACTTCTAAAGCTAGTAGTAGTACACTGGGGAAGTTAGTTTTAATACATTGTACAGCAGTAACCTTATTTGTTTTACTCGCTTCGTACATTGTAGTTATGTAAAAATACAGACCAGTTTTTGCTTTCTTTTAATTTTATATTTCATATAGGGTTTATCTCATGTATTTGGGGTGGGTGGGAGTTATGTGCTGTCTAAAATTTTGGGGGGCTACATGAGATGCGGTTTTTAGGGTGGGATTGTATTTGTGATACCTTAGCCAAATGAAATGGTATTTCGAGTTCTTCATACACTTAAAAGGCCATAAAAATGTGGTTTCCTGCTATCCTAAATCCTAATTAAATAGCTGTGGAGACCGAGGTTCTAAATTGTGGTTGCCGTTATGTCGGTTGTGGTTGGTGTTATGTCAGTTGTGATTGCAGTATGGTGGCAGAGACTGTCAAAACCACAATCACAATATTGCGGCTGCTATTGAAGTAGCGGACCACAATTTAGAATGTCGCTGTATACTATTCGGGCATGGCAATGGGTACTAACTATGATGGTCCGCTAAGGGAATTCCATAATATTTGAAGATCCCATAAGGGAAAACAGTCTCAGATCTTTTGTTTCAAAAGTTTATGCTTAGGTTACTTACAAGAGGACCTGTTCATTCTGTTGTTACTGGCAGGCACCCATTGTCTCCTCATCTGTTGACGTTGCTGTCTTCTGTCTTTCATTGATGGGAACCAACTACCAAAGTTACATCGAAGAAGCAAACAGGGTGCTTAAGCCAGGGTTTGTCTCATGTCTATGATTTAAGCATTTTTACACTGGGAAATGGAGATTGCTTCAGGATCTGACTTGGTATAGTTTTGATTTGAGCAGTGGTTGGCTTTTGATAGCAGAAGTAAAGAGCAGGTTTGATCCAACTAATGGAGGAGCAGACCCAGAAAAGTTTTCAAGAGCTATTTCTGATCTAGGTTTCAACTCTGTAAAACAGGTAAAGAAATGTTCCATTTCATGGCCTCAATAAGTGTTACACTGGGTTGTGCTGACTGATATTATTCTCTGCAGGACTTCTCAAATAAAATGTTCATTTTGTTTTACTTCACAAAAAAGGTATGCTTCTTACTACATGGTGAATTTGATTCCATTATTGTCATGTGCTATTAAAGTAGCAGCTTCTGTTTTGATCCCCATCACTGATTTTATTTACACTTTTCTGTGTTTAGGATAATAAGCGGAAATCTAAAGGGAAGGAAACTGAATGGCCAATGCTTAAGCCTTGTTTGTACAAGCGTCGCTGAGATTATGTTAACTTCTTTTTTTAATATTTATCATATTCCCATACTCGTGGTTAATGTATTATTTTGTTCCTTAGACGTTCAAGGCATCAATATTCATATTATTTGCTCCAAATAACGCTCATAGGTTTTTTAAGAGGTGGCTAAAGTGATAAATAAGGAATTTGAGAAGCTATAACTAGATGATAAGGAAGATGAAAAGATAAATGTGGAATTTGAGAACCCATACTAAAGGTTTTGAAGTATATTGATTTTATTCTTTTTTACTGGTCATAGTTCCTTTGACTTTGTTCATTGGTGAATTTGTACAATTTAATGTTTTAGTTATAGAAAAAGTTTCAAAGGAATCTCACTAACATCAAATCATGTGTTAGAAAACATAAAAGATATAATTTGTAAAATAAGTCAAATTCAAACTTTGGAAAATGAGTCACGTCTTGCATTATTATAAAAAGATTATACGATAGAAGGATTTTAATTGAGTCTAATGCCATAATATAGATATTCTATTTCAATGCATTTTCTGATTCAGCAAAAGCCAACTAAGTGTAAATATGACTATAAATCTATAATGATGTTGTCATCATGTAGAGTCTAGACTAGCTTACAACCTAATAAAGACTGATTTCTTATGATAGAATTGAATTGTGCAAAACCAATGAATTATATCATCATAGGTTAGAGCAAAAGTTTACATAAGTTTCATTGGGTATCGCTAGATTATTGCACACGTTTCTGGGCAAATCTTACATGTGGTTTCACCAAGTTATTGTGCCACCCCCACAATTAGACACAATATCATCAAGAATAAACTTGGCATCATTTATTTTTAATACAACGGTACCAATAGTGTTGCATGCGGTGAACACCAAGGTAAAATAGGGAAACAAAATTTAAATCTCTCCGGACAAGCACAAAAATTGTATTCTAACTTTGAGAAATGTTATATTGGGATTGAAGCAGTTAAAAGATTTATGTACTTAATTTCCCAATAAAACATCTCTTTTGATTCTTTATTCTCAGTCCTTAGGGCTGAGGTTAAAAAAATCCTAATAATAATCATAAAAAGAAACTTCACTTAAAACCATTGTGTCAAGCAAGGCTATAGTTGAAGTATGTTGGCATCACCATGTCAAAAACCAATCATTGCATCCCCTCCCCAACCCCTCAATCACAGTTTGTACACACTACTTGGTTTTCTTTATGAAAACATTACAGTTTCAAATTCCAGGTGCTGGTTATTTAATCAATGCAAATCTGCAAGGTAGAAAGTTGGCCACCCAGCCATCATATAAATGCTTACATGAAATCCTCCTCCAGTTCCTGCAGTGATTTGCTTCCTGATGCAATTTGTTTATTGGAAACCATATTTTCCGAGACCATCAAACCCTTGTAGCTCCTCATCTCTGCTTGTCTCTCCTTTTCGAGCCGTTCCAATTCCTCACGGCGTTTCTGGTTGAAACACGTGGTTAAATAAATAAAGCAATTGTTCAATAAAATTATGTTCACATTTACTCTGCCATTTTTTGGGATATGCAAATTGAACTAGAAACCAATATAGAAGACAGCAACTACAAAGCCTTCTCCTATTAAGTAGTGCCAGCTACATGGATCAAAGAACATCGTTTCGTTCTGCAATACATAAATCATGTCCCTAGAATGTCCATTTAGCTATAAGTTCTTTTTAATAGTTGCGCGTCTGATTTTTCTTGATCTTCCTTATCTTCTAAGTTCTAACTATAGGACTATCCCCGATCTTGTCTACTCATCTTACTAGGGCTTCTAATGGTCTTTTCTTCACTCCACCTAAGGCAAGACTCTGCCATCCTTTTGTCAATAGTTCTACCCCGACTTTCTCTTGCACGCCTTCATTTCTAATGCTATTTTGTTGTGTATGTCCATCCACTCGTCCATGAAAGAAGGCATTAAGACAAGTTTCACATTAATGCGTATCAAATAAATTTCACATATACATCACCTAAAAGCAGACATTTCATTTTATCAGACGAATTTTGTGTAGGCAGACATCCTAAAGTTGCATCCTCAAATTCTCAACGAAGTTCACAGCGAGAAGATCCTAGAGCAGTACATCAGACTAGAGAAAAAGACAGTTTAGAGAACAAAGCCTCTGGCTGGCACACAACATTGCGGTTAAAAAGACAGTGCATAAGTAAACAGTATAACAATCGTTCACCAATTCACTTAGAAGTGTGATCATTGGTCAAGCTCTAGTAACAGAATTATACAATACACTATCGAAATCTGAGTTTGTTGTGCACTTATGCATAACCTATAATGCAAGGATGGTGAGGATGATGACAAAAATGATTTCACATGCATTTAGAAAGTTACAAATCCTAATTACACACCTTTTCTCTCAGATGCAGTTTTCGCTCAGCTCTTTCAGCTGCATTAACTGCTTCTCGCTCAGCTGCAGCACAAATTCAAGATAAGGTAAGTCAAATAAATTTTGCAAGCACATTATACATGGTAAGTGGATAGATGTGATAACAAAATGAAAGATAAGAGAACAATAAAAACGGGTGAAAACTGCACAGCCACCTTATCCAGCAAATATCATTTTTATCATTTAAGACTTAAATGTGAAAAGAAAATTACATGCCAAACAAAGGAAAGCAAGGTTACTAGTCACCTTTCAAATCGGGTTTTCTTTCCACTTTTGTCTTGTTTAGCCTATTAACAATCTCATTGATCCGCTTCTCCACTCTCACAGTCCGAACCTAAAACATATGAAAACCAGATAATGACACTCCAAAAATTGATGCTCAAACACTCATCAATCCACTTACTCTCAAAGGCAAAAGAACTATAAAAACCAAAAATGAAAAGGTTCTAAGTATATTTAGTCACCATTTTTGAGTTGTGAAAACCAACTTGACCAACATCCATCGAAGGAGTTTTCTTCAAATTAGACCAGGGAGTGTAAACAACATCAATATTGTTCACCTTATTTCCTGCCATGATCACAAACAAAAGGGTGAGCACTAAGCAAACATAATTAGGAATTGGAAGAAGGAAACATATATTTGAACAAAAAACTGCATATCAGTATCTTGAAACCTAGTAGATAATTCGTCTTTCTGACTACCTGCTGTAAACATAACTAAAGAAACCACACATTTAGTAACGTTAAGCACAGCGTACACAGTTGCTAGGTTACATAAAAAAAGATCTGAAATAATAACAATCAGCCTGGCTTTTACCTTGAATTGAATTTGCTTTGACAAGCTGAATACAGTCTTCCAGCAAACCTTCACTTATGTCATCAATGCCCTGACCTTTATGCAGTCTGACATAAACATGAGCTGAAGACATCTTATCAACATGAAACCTACAATCAACACACATTTTATCCCTAATGAACTTGAGTAAAAGCAAAACAAAAACACAACTAACTAAGTGATAACCAAATCAAAACATAATCCAGTAACAATTACAGGCAAGGAGGTTTAGAAAATGTTCTGAATGGCCAGTGTGAGGTGACTTCTCTCTTCCAGAAAGAGAAATCCCTCCTTATGCTCAAATAAAGGGAATACCACGAATAACCGACCAGTAAAAATACCACAAGAGTTAACTCATTGCTTCCTATAAGAAAATGACTCAATTAAACGATAGTATTGTTAAAAGAGGATCGAGCCACCATCCTGACAAAACCTGATCAATGTTCTAAATTACAGTGCACAACCACAATTACAGCAACTTTGTCAGTCTCTTCAACCACATAGTGGCCGAACTTTCCCACAGTTGACATAAGAGTGGCATAACCGCAACCACAATTCAAAACCTCAAAACTAACATTTATCAGGATACTAACTATTTTCATTTACAACTTTCTACACGAAGTGGAAATCTTCGTTATGCAAACAATTGATTAAAGCAAATCAAATCATAAATAAAAAAACAAAGGTGATGTATATTTCTACGCCAGAAAACACAGTTCAGTAAGAAAACATGAAAGCTCACAAAAATGAAGAAAGAAAAAGATGAAGAACTTGTAAGAAGAAAAGGGTTACCAAATATCTTCTGGAAAACCGTATCTGATGAGTTCCTCGTTCTCGTACTTGTCAAGACCCATGAAAATGGTGAAATCGCCAGCTTCTGGACGCGCTTTGAAGTAGAACACCATCTTCGATTCAAATCTCGAACCAAAGAGGGTGCGAAATGCGTTAGGGTTCTCTCACTTTCACACCTCAAAAATCTCTTTCAATTACAAAATTCCGAAATTGCTTTCTATACCCATTCGCTGCATAAATAATACGGAACCTTCTTTTCTCGTTTTTTTTTAAATTACTTTTTTACAAATACGATATATGGTTGGGAACATTTTAAGGCAAAAAGCCGAAAAGGTCCTAAGCTATGTTATAAACTATTTATTTTCTTAAAGTCCTTTGGTCAATATTCACCTTGTTTTCACTTTCACCTCATAACAATTTTATTTCAAAAAAACATAAATTGCGATTGTAACTTAAATTGTTATAAAAATGCTAATATGAATAGTTTGAGGAGTATTTAACTTCTTTTTTTTTAATTTTTTAGGGAGTAAATTATTATCGTAAAAATTTCCAAGATTTATTAATAAGTTTATTCAAATACTCATCTAAAACTCTTGTTTAGCTTCTTGCAAATTCAATTAAGTTATTTATTGGTGTGTATATATGTGCAAAAATTATAAAAGTAGATTTACAAAATAAAATTTTGAAATTGGGATAATTTGATCTTAATTTTCACTTTTTTTTATTCTGCATTTTTAATTTTTTTATATATTTAGAAATGTTGGTTTTTTTGTTATCATGTTGGCCTATTATTGCACCCGGAGCATATCTTATGTCTAAAAAAATGTCATTTTATGTGTCACTTTCTCTGATTGGTCAGGAAAATATTTATTCTTAAATTTTAAACTTAAATATATGTTTTCCAACTAATGAGAGGAAATGTCACACTCATGTGATACAACAATGTAGTGAGTAGAGATGGCAAAATGGGCATTGCTCGCGAGCGCGTCCGCATAGCCCGCATTTTTTTGCGGGCAGGGCATGCAAATTTTGTCCATTTGCCCGTTTCACCTTGCCTGTTTTGTCCGCCAAACTCGCTGGCATTTCCATTAGGTAATGCGGGCAACCCACATACAATATTTAAGGAAAATATAAGAAATTTTTAAATAAGTTAATATGTAATGTGATTTTTAATTCCTAAAAAATTGTAATATAATGTGATTTAATCAACTTCATTAAAAATATAAAAGATTTTGTTATTTTTTTATCTTCAACTACTTTATTTTATTTATTATATGAACTTTTAAAAAAAATTAATTATTCAACAATGTTCGTGGGCCGCCCACAAGTCCGTTAAGTCATTTTAGAACGGACAGAATATTGAATTTTGTCCATTAAGCCAATGCAGGCATGTCCGACCCACTTAAATTATTGCAGACATTTGCGATCCGCTTAAATTATTTCGGACATTTACGGACACGGACTAAATGGGTCAGTTGGCCCGTTTTGCCATGTCTACCACTTAGCATATAAGCTGATAAGCACATGATACTTTATCGGCTAATAAGGTGAAGTTTAGTTTTTGGAATGACCTTTTTACCCAATTCTTAAATTGTAGAAAGAGCAGCACCATAAATTATAGGCCTGGTTTTATTTTGTAATATGTTATACATTTTTGTTATAGTGTTTGGCAACATCCTCTTATTGCCACCAACCTTCTTCTCTTCAATCACAATTTCATAGTCAGTTCTTTATTTGCTCTTTGCATTAAAAAATGTAAATTCTATAATGATTTTCAATTCTCTTATTCCAATCCCAACATTTTAAAAGCAAAATCTAGGCCAATTGCTCATTGAAATTGAAATACAAAATAAAACAAAGTCTATATACCACATAACTCATTGACAAATAAAATAAAATATAAAATATACAAAAGCTTGAACATAATGAATATAATTGGACTTGGCAGCAACAATTTAAAGAGGAATAAATGACACATTCCAAAATTCAACACGACACAAGCATTAGCAACCTTGGCTATTAGACACGGAACTTTGAATGTATCATTTTAAATAAGACAAAATAATGTTCCAAAACGTGCTATGACTCCTACTTGCAGATATTTTCAAATCCCATGTATTCTTGATTCTGAATCTTGTGTACCATATTTGATATGCCAACTCCCCCTACAAAATTATACAAAAAACATTTCAGAACCCAAAACCAAAACAAATATATAGTTACATGGTTCGCAGTACCAATTTAGATATACAATACCCGATATACAATACAGTAAGTCGAGCCCGATATGCGACAAGTGGGCTAAGTAAGGGAACTATATAACTATGATAAAATAAGAGAAATTGGAGTCTCACCTAAAGAGATTGCGCTGATAAATATTGTGAATGCTAGAATAAATATGATAAGGGATGCTCTCCCAAAAAGGGTGATAACCCTTCTCAGAATATGTTGTCCAACCACAGCTGCAATAGTAGCCACCAGAGTGAAGTAAAGAGCTGAGAAATCACATAACACAAGGGTTAATTATAGCCACTTAAGTAATTAACTATATCATATTACTTAGTCCATCATAATAATGTAATCTATCTCATTTGGTAATGTTACATAATTTAACAAATATAAGAAATGCAAGCTATAAAGTATTGACTATAGAGTAAAGATAGTTATATAAGTTATCAGGCACTGACCATAAGGAACTGGAAAACGCTTCAGCAGGTAGTATTCTATGACAGACATGGATGAGGAGAAGGTCATTGCAAAAGTGGCAGTGGCACTTGATACCTGCACATAAGACAGCAAAACATTAAATCCGATTAATCCGAAGCGGGCACGTAATATGGATGAATGTATTGTATTAGAGTATCTGGTATGATAGATAAATTGATACCAAAATGACAATCATTTTAAAGTATGGGTGCTACTTAGCTTTCCCATCAAGTATCATATGCAAAAAACTTCTAAGTAACAGATAGTTTCACACAAAAGTTCACACTTCTACCAAAACTTGTTAGTATTTATATACCATTTTTAACAAGAATTTATATAAAATAGCGAAATTTCCCTTCTGTTTTTCTGCCATCTCTTGGCATATATATCTTGAAGACTCTTAAAATTGTTTCCATGTGGAGCACCTTTGATGAATACTATGCCTTCAGTGTAGCATAACAATTTGTAATAATACAGCAATATGAAATTCACCTGAGGTGGAACTCCTAGTTCAAGAAAGAGTGGACCCATAACAAATCCTCCTCCTAGTCCTAACAAGCCACCAACTATTCCAGCTATTAGGCCAAAAACACAATAGATAGCAAGCTGGAAAACTGTGAAATCTTTCTCTTGATCTCCGGTGGAAGCAATTACTCTTCGCCCAGTGAACAAGGAAGTAGCCTCGTACGCGGTTACTCCAATCGCGATAGGAATCTGCATAACATGGAAATCATGCTTCAAACAGTTTCTAAATAGTCACAGTAACTGGCATTGAGATACATTTTAACAACAAAAAAAGTACTAATAGCATATCATGTGCATTCAAGAAAAGCAAGGAGATTTGTGAACAAAATTACCTGCAACAAGTTCAGTACCCAATATGCTGTTGAACAAGTAGTTGTATAGTTTTGCTGTAAATAGAAGATTATATAAGTCACAAATCTCAAGTTATATAATTTGCATGGTATAAACTAATCTTTTGTAGTTGATATGAAACAGCAAACCTTAGCAATCTGTAGTACAAGGAATGAAATCCAAACAAATGCAAGAAGTCCAAACTCCTTCCAGTATACATTTTCAAAAATTGTCACCTGAAAAATCCATATTATTTGATATGTAAATCACTTTATCCATAAGAACTCGCTCGACAATAGTTACCTGTTTTTCTTTGGTGTCATTTTCGGTGCCACCATTTGGTTCACTAGGAAGAGTTTTGTATTCTGCTTCATTTCCAGAACCTACCAAAAGGAAAGTTGCATACACTCTGACATTAGGGTGGAAAAAATGATATAGGACAAGTTTATATGTATTGGCACATATCATTCAATAGTTTCTGAACTCACCATTTGTCTCTAGTTGCTTAGAAGCCTCCTGAGATGAAACAAGATAGATTCAGTTATTCACAAACTTTTCTAGTGTTAGCCACAAAATTCACAAATATTTCTATTGCTTGCCACAAAGTTATTGACTCCAGATGAAACTCCAAAAACTCATCATTACAAAATTTATCAGAAAAGCTGCATCATTGAGATTTTATAAACAGAAAAACTAAAGATAGAAAGTTCTCTAGTTGGTAAATTTAATACATTACATTGTTTGTATTTGTAAGTTGTAAATATGCAGTGCAAATAGTACATATGATAAATTAAATGATACCCTTTTCATTATGGTTTCCTTTTTCCATGTTTCTACACCCTTAAAGAATGCCTTTGTCGATGTGCCTGCAAAACATAAAAACCAATCAGAGGTGTGTAACAGAAGAATAGTGCCAAATTGAAAGTCGCGTAGAGTTTCTCTCTAGTACTGGACTCTCCTGGAATGTGAGGAAGAGAAAATAAAAATACTTTGGGCCGTAAAATAATAATAAAAAACTTGCACCCTTAAATTTTTTTAGTGTCACATGTCAGAATCTAAGCTCACTACAGGACTGTCCAATACTATAGAGGATTTCAGCGCATTGAAGTCCTAGTCAAGATAATTGTTACCTAAAAAGAGAACAATAAGCAATATAGTGACCATCCAATCAGGAAATACAACATTGAAGGCCACTCCAATGCTGATTCCAAGCATGAGCATTGGTTGAATAAGAAGTGCTAAATCATAGTCAATTATGGGCATGTCCAGTGTAGGGTGCCTTAGCTTAAGGTTATAGTAAACAGTTGATACAGCTGCACCCATAATCATACCTGACACAAACAGAAAGATAGTTAGTTAGTTAAAGGTAATAGGATAATAGCATTCATGGAAGTTGCAATATTTACTTGATGTCCAAGAATGTGATAACAATATTAAATTCTTGTGAGTTGCATAAGCTAACATTATCTAGCAAAAGTAGGCTCAAAGTTAATTGGAACCACCATTCAGAAATAATGAAAAGTCACTCTGATGTTTTTCCTAGAGAATGGTGATGATATTAAATGTGTCTTATCTTACATTTTGAGATAGCTGTGGATGATTTTGGATCAAATCCAATGATGAGGCTAAGCATAGGAACAAAAATGCCACCACCACCAACACCACCTACACTTCCAAAAGCTGCTCCACAAAAACCAACAAAAGTACCTAAAACAATTTGCCACCCAAATTCAATATCCTGCATAACCAACATCCAATATAAGTTTCCCCTTACATAATATATAATATCCACTTATAACAGCAAAAAAATTTTACTCCGTGTGCATGAGGCTCCCATCTAATCGGATATATGTAGTTTTGCTCTTGCAAGCAAAGATATTGTTTCTAGGATTTGAATTTATGATCTCGATATGACAAGGTAAACAACCATACTTTTGTACTTGTTATGTTCTTATTTTATTCTTATACTGCATAGTCTGAAGAGGAGTTTGTATTTGCTATCAGTGTATTCACTTGTAAACATTCTTTACACCAAAATTAATATTACTTCCTATTTGTAGGACACAGAGTGTGCCTTTGGTTCAAAAGTGAGCAAAAAGTGTATTAGCCTTTGAATAATAAGTGCATAAAAGATCTCAACCCACTAAATAATATTATTGGGACCTGTGAGGCTGTGATTAGGAAACACTTATAACTCTTACATCACATCTTCAACAAAAAAATTTGTGTCTTTTATTATAATATATCACTGATTCTTATTTGTTAGAATTTGTCAACAATTTCAACAGAAGCACCTTTTCAGTCAAAGCTAAGGCATTGAAAGGTTCTCCCTTTTTCTCTCAAAGGACAATAAAAAAGTAATCATGAACACATTCATTGAATCCAAAAAAAAGTCAAGGAACTCATCTGCTTATGTTATACTTATCTCTATCCCCAAACTAAATCCAATGTAACTAATCATCACCAGCTCAAAAGGGAAAGAAAAAAAAAGAGAAACAAAATAAAGTAAGAAAAGGAAGAGGAACTTACTGGCCACACATGTATATAACCAGATTCACCAGATTGCCATAAGAAATTCATAGCTCTATTGAGTAAAGCATGTTCAGGTTCTCTAGTTACATTAAACCATGACACTTGTTCTGTTTTCATGATGATACCTCTTTCACTTGAAACAAACACCAAAGCTGATGCAAAACTCAAAAACACCATCCATATCCATCTCATTCTCAACCACTCAGCCATCAAAATTTTCCTTTTTCTTCTCTCTTGATTCTGCTTCACACTAAAACAGATAAACCATGTGTTTTCAAACAAAGATGGTTGTTTTTTTCTTCTTCTTTTTTTCAGATAAAACAAACGATCAAGTTACAATTTTTCTTTACTTTGGCATGAAGAATATTGGTTAACAATCACAACCACAAACAACAAATAAGATGGGTACTGATCACAACAACTTTGCAGTGAATTTTAGAAAGAGAGATATCTATATATATGTATTCTAAAATCTGCATGTTACGACAGATTTATAATAAGAGAGTTTCATGTTCACGTTTCATATTTTCCTTAACAACCTTAAAAAATACAACATATCATACGTGTAAAACGAGACTAGGAACACATCTGTTTGAACCATAAGTTCATAAGTTGTATCACTACGTATAATAATTTATTATTTTTCTGAACAATCAGATCTACTAGTATATTAGTATATGCAGTAACATAATTTGTGGCATATTAAATGTATACAACAATATCATCTAAGAGAGAGAAAGTTGTTTTTCTTTGGGTTTACACTAATTTTCCTTAAAGAAAAAATCTTGGGCTGGAGTTTTATATATTAAATTAAAAAATTATATTAAGAGATAATAGTTGATGTTATATTTCAATAGAATTGTCAAACATATAAGAGATAAGATTTTATCATAGTCAGATTAAAGGGGAAATAATTGGGACTTATCAAAAAACAACTTTAGGTCTTTATCAACATAAGAATTTTCATAAATCTTGGATAAGTGTTTCTTTTAGATAAGGGAGCCGTGGATCAGCAAAACTAGTGATATTTCATTATATAAAATCTCTTACAAATCCTCTTCCACACATTAATAAATAAATAAAATGTTACTTTATGATATATATATTACTTTTATTACAATGTAAGAGTATTTATAAAAGGAAATATCATAATTTCAATTCATAAATTATTGTTGTATTGGATAAATGGACATATTAAATAAAATAAAATTAAAAATAAATATATTAGAGAGAAAATTAGAATAACTCCTCTTACAAATTTCCCTAAACTTACACCATTTGCATTTGTCTTCAACTTGCTTCTGGGTTTATTTGCTCTGATCCAATTTCCATAAGAAACGATGAAAAAAATGAAAGCTCAGTTGACCAATAATTCAGCTAATGATTTTTGTGGAAGAGAGATGTATATAACTTTTTTTTTTCCAAAATTTGAACTCATAAAGTTTAAATCAAAAGACTTTGTGTTTATCATTACACCAAGATAAAAAAAAGGCATAAAAATCAAACGTAAATAAGTTTTCCTCTATAAAAACCTTATCTTGGTGCAGTATATATCGTGATCCCAGTCATCTCTTCTCATGTGATTGCATAATATGTATAAGAGTAAATTACATTGAAATTATACAAATTATCTCTCAATTTTTTACACTTACACAAATCTCCCCTAATTTTTATATTTTCATTACACTGGCCACTCGTGCATAAGAAATAAGTGTAATCTTTTAAATAAAAAATGTGATAAATGCAATTAAGTAAAACATGATATATTGTGGAGACAAATCCAAATAACATATGAGTCAATAATTCTTTATTATTTTTTGTTCGTTATACTATATTATAGGAGTGATTTAAACAATATTTTGATGCATTATGTAACCAAAAATAATAAAATATATATTAATTTGTATATTATTTGGACTTGTCTACACAATATATCATACACTTATTTCTTATGCAGAGGGCACCAGTGTAACGAAAGTATAAAAACTATGGGAGGTTTCTGTAGGTGTAGAAGAGTGGGGAGTGGTTTGAATAATTTTACTAAAACTCAGGGGTGTCAGTATAATTTCCTCAATCTATAAGTTAAATTTTGAATTGAAATTACCATATTAATTCATTTTGAATTTGTATTACCATATAGTATCTATAATTGGTTAAATATTGAATTGGAAATTACCATATTAATTCATTTTGAATTTGTATTACCATATAGTATCTATAATTGGTTAAATATTGAATTGGAATTGGCATATTCCTTCATTTTGAATTGGTATTACCATATTTCAGTAGGATTCATCTTCCGGGAAGTATTTTCTGGATCATAGGAATGACTGGGGTTTGGACATTATGGCAAGTATATTTTGGTTTGATTGGAACTTGAATCCAAAATCATACCTATAATGCTACTACGAGTAACCAATGCCTTAACCAATTCAAATCTATTCTAGTCTAAGAAGGGGATTGAAAATTGTGAAATGGTCTCGGCCATATTGGACGGTTGTTTGAAGCTTTTGTTAGCAAGGTAGATGATTATGGGATTGAGTAGCATAATAGCATGACAGTAGGGTTGAAAATTGTTTAGTATAAAATGTATTGTATCCATGTCATGTATTGCTGTTCTGTATCTAATTTGCACTGTTGATGTATTCTACTGTTTCTCTTTTAAAAAAGGTATAACCATTTATACTACAGCGAGAATAAACTGCATATGTATGAAAGCAAGATGCAAATCCGAAAAATAAGACTAATGTTTTCTTTAACCTCAACTCACAAATTTGTTACAGATGTGTGCTGCTGAACAAGTTAGCTTTAAAAGTAATGGTGTTCCCACAAAATAAGAGTATTTCTTCTGTGACCCAGAAGTATTGTATTGGGAGCGCTTCAACTTTATTCAACCTTTTTACTAGATTTGTCATCAACTTCTTCAGATGAATTTGCAGTCTTTGCCTCATCGAATTCCAATAACTGTGTCCATAAAAAGCAAAAGGTTGTTAGAACTAGGCTTAACCACATATAGCAACAAGCATATAAGGCACCAAAAGCTGCCTTTACAAAACAGTAGTCAATAGAAGCTCTTCATCAACATATATGCATCTTATGCTTCCTCTAGAACATTTTAAACTGTTGCTAAAAGTCATTAAAGTCAATGTACTGCACTAATTTAGTTTTTTTAAATCTGTCACAAGTTTTTTAGCAATATGATTACTGATGTAGTACTTCAGTGTTTACTGATGGAGCATAGAAGTTTACATTAATGATAAATCAAATTTAAACTCTTCTCTTGATATAAATCATTATATACCAGTAAAAATAATGATTGAAAACCAAATAGATGCATAAAAACAGATGATTAACATTGATACGAGAACAGAAAACTGGAAAAATGAAGTATTGAAACAAACCTGCTTGACATCACCATTCCATATGCAATGAGCAGCCAAAGATCCTATTACAGAGGGGACGATATACAAAAGAGCAGGCTGATACAAGGTATACAATGAAAAAGAAAATGTTACTATAGTAGGTTGACTTCAAAAATCCACATCATATGCACAGCCAGCCAAATTTAATAGAAAATTTGGCCTGAAATACCCACACCCGACTGCCCAAAACATAACAAACCAGTGCACAAGGCTCTCACCTAGTGAGATCTGGGGAGGGTATATGCATGCAGCCCTACCCTCGTAAGCAAAGAAGTTGTTTCCATAATTTGAAATCATGACCTCCAGGTCACAAGACAATCAACTGTATCCTTGTGCCTAGTTTCACCCTCTAAAAAGTAAATGAAACCACATATCAGTCACCTGTGCAGCTTGAAACCAGTTCATCACAACAATAGTAAGGACCACGCCAAAAGCATATCCGAAAAATGCACTCTTGAAGTACTGGGGCTGTTTTCCTCTAGAAACGTCAAACCGCAAAGCCAATGCTACAAAAATACCTGAAGGGTGAAATATCTAATCAATAAAACAATCAAGCAAAAACAAGAGAATTTTTTTTACTTTTACATATGTGTGCATAACTATTCATTTTAAAAAGAACATTGCTCTTTCCAAATACAGATCGATATCTGACACATTGAAATCATAAAAGAAGCTTCATAAAGCTAGGAAGTATAATTATTTGTACATTGCAACTTGTTAACCAGACAAAAAAAATTATTTGCAACTTTAATTTGAAGTCATAATCTAATATGACTGAAAGAAACTTGTCAGCAAGTGCATGAAGTTATGTATATCATCTTAGCCTGTCTGGCCACTTTAAATTAATATTTAAATTCGGAAATGCAGAAATATTTCTAGACCCACTTTAAATTCATAAATTACCATCTACCAGTCAAGCAAAATCAAATAATTTAACTTGAAAAGGCAGTTCTTCACAATGGAAAAAGTAGCAGACATAAAACAATGCTTCTTGACTAAAACTAGAAGACATTAGAAGTTCTAGATGATGAATGACTGTGTCACCAAAGAATTTTAACCATTAAATTTATCTCTAAGATTTTATTTTTTGGATGAAGACTAATGAGGGCATTAGAGGAAAAATATAGAAAAGTAAATAAGTCTTCTTGCTTTGACAGTTCATAGACTTCTTTGGGTAAAAGAATATGAGGGGAGCTATTCTCCCTAACTCCCACTCAGTTGCTATTCAAATAGTGGGGAAAGAGCATTGCTTTTACTTTAAAACTTGCCATTTACTATTTTAACTAAAAATTGAGTTGTTTTCAAGGTAACATGAAACTATAGACTCATGACATCTTAACATGAAAAATAGACTCATGACATCTTAACATGAAATGAGGGAACGAGGGTATATATCATTATATCCCATTCCATCCCTACACCAGGACTAGCAGATTTGATGGGGGGTTTTGTCCCACGGCAAATTTAAACTCAATAGTAAATGCTAAATCCCTTAACATATAAGCTGACATGATTTCATCCCTTTTCCATTCCATCTTGTTCTCCGATTCTCTCTAAAACTTTCAAACATAGTTTAATAGGAAGTGATGCAGACATATACTGAGGAATATACAATTCAATTGTTAAAAAGAAAAAACTAGTACGTCAACTAAGAGTCATCCTACCAGGGATAACAATATCACCAAGTCCAAGCATAGAAAATGGTCTTGCCGAATTAAATGTGGGGAACAAAAGCTGCAGAAAATTAGAATGGTAATATTAGAAAGAAATATACTAAATGCTAATTTTTTTTATAATATCACTGTATTTGCATTTAATTTAGCTAAGATTTTAACCTTAATTGGAGCATCAAATGATTTTGCAACGCTAACCATCACAGGAGTGAAGAAAACCCAGAAAATGTCATACACAAATAGACCAGCCTGCAAAACACATGAATCTAAGAGTTAAAAAGCATATACATTTTGAAACTAAGACCGAGTAATATCTGCCTGAATAAAATATCCTTTACAATCATAACCATTTATGAGCTTAATTTGAAAGCAAAGTTCAAAGGGAATTGGAGATACCAAAAGAGAGAAAACAAAGTATAACAAGCTGGAGACAAACTTTATTGTATTTAATGAGAATAAAATGTGAAAATGTCAGTCATAATTTTCTTAAATTAATGGGATAGGTGGAGTGGCCTGGCTTAGTTTAAACTTTAAAACAAAAGAGTTGTTGGCCTAAAAACAAGATGCTGAAAATCTTACCACAATTTCTTTTAAAAGAAGCTTAGAGCACCATTAATTACAATTATAGAAAACAAAATACCTACCAAGAGAATAGCGCCAGTCTTGAAAGATCCAAGAGAAAGCATTTCAATTCCCTGAAAATAACAAAGGGGGCCATTCGTATCAATTAATGTCAACAAAAAAAATGATTCACATTGTTACATGAACGTTCATAACATACATGATAATTTTAATTTCCTTTTCCAAGCCTAACCTTTAAGGAAGAAGCTTAGTTTTAAAAGGTATTGGTTCAAACTAGTAAAGTAAAATACATATAAAAGATACATACAAATAGAAACAGGTTAAGCGCCAAACCTGAATACAGAAAGAAAGACCTAACATGTTATTTGCCAGCCAATGCTTCTTCAAAGCATACCAGGCACAGAAAAAAGTCCCAGGAATAGCTGCCACCAGCTGTGACTTTGTAAACTCAATATCCAGGGCTGCACAAGAAAGGTGCAGGAAAACATGTCATTCCACATGATAGAAGAAAGATAATGCCAACTAGATCAAATGAAAAAGCTAAAAGTAGCAAAACAACACAAAGGATCATCATATCGTGATAATAAATAAAGATAGTGAAACCAATAACAGATATACTAGTCCTGTAGAACTTAAAAAGGAAATCAAACCAGACAACCATTTTCACTGACCATTTTAAAGCAAAACAGAAAATAACTACCATTCCACTGGGATGCATTTCTCATCCCTTCTCTAAAAAAGTTCAAAAATTGTGTAAGAATGCAATTATAACCTAAAAGACGCTAATGCTGTCCAGGTAGTGTTACAAATTAAGGGAAGATAAACTCAAATGAATTGGCTTTCATGTAATGGCAAAGGAATTCAATAAACTGAATCTGTTAGCATTTTATAAATAATCATTCAACCTCCCATGCATAATTGCGTATACAGAAAGAGAGTAAAAAAAACATATACAGTCATACTTTTCATGAGATGAAATTTTTGGACAAAATAGCTAGGACTGCTGAGAAGTAACAGCACCAGACCATTAACTTCCAAGTAGACAAATGTATAATGCTCCATAAGGGTAAAATTAAGTTCAATCTTATTTGCTCAGAACATGGGTACAAAATATTTGAAGCACAAATGCACTGTGGGAAATTGGATATGGTGGCACAAATACCCCATTAGCAACTCTAAATTAGTAATTAAAATCACTAAAGCAGGGCCAAAACAGATATATTAAACACAAAATATGCATGTTCAATGGAGACGGTATATCTGTTAACAATAAATAAAGAAAATCAAATATTTTGATATTCAATTAGGTACATCAAAAAACCAGTTGTAGTTACCAATAGTAATAAATTATAGATAATACTAGCCAAAGACTGTCATCATTGACTAAATAATTGTCAGGTAGAAGTAGCTAACTTCTGATACCATGGTTCAGAAAGACTATTGTCAAATGTCGGAAAGGGTGAGGAAAAGTAAGGATGAAGCACATTACTTACAGCTGAAATACGGAAAACGCCAGACTGTGGGGTTCTCATTCCAATGGTCTGGCAGAAAACGTTTGATTGATGGTAGCAATGTAGCCCTGCAAACAGTGGATGAGCAAATGAGAGTTAAAATAGCAAACATGTCCCCAAAAAAATCTGTTTACATATCAAGTACTTTGGACATATAGAGAAAAGAACATACGAAAGTGCAACAATCCCAAGTACAAAGAAGTAGGCTGTCAATACAGTGTTCACCAAGTCCTTAGACAGAAACTTAAAGAGCAAGAAAAGTGATAATAACATTGCACTCCCAACAAAGGGAAAACGCATGGCATGTTCTCTGGACATTGTCTCCTGCATAATTATATGCAACATATAGAAATCAGTATTCACCAATGAAAAGACCAATGTAACAAAGAGAGCTAGCATAAAAGCCACTAATTACAGTTGGTGGGGTTGGTTTGACCGAACGGTAAGAGCCCACAAGCACAGCCAAGCAAGCCGTCAAAATAACATTTAAATTTGGATCTACTTTCACAACAAGCGGTGCTAAGGTTAAACCTGCCATGAGAAAAAAATGCCATTAATATTGAGTTATCTAAGAACGGGACCCACTGACCATCACTAACATTAACAAACAATGCATAATCATTGAAACTCAATAATTAATTAAATCCTTAGAAACACACTACTATACGTGATTTCAAAACCAAATTTCAAAAGCAATGTTTGAGCACAAAGCTTAGCACATTAATATTCAAGGACCTTTATTTTAATCTAAAATTAAGAATATAACAACTGCATTGTACTATAGGAAACACAGATACAACACAAACACTGATATCACAACGATGGCATGAGATACAAAAAATTCTAAAAATGATAGGACAGGACATAGCTATTATACAAGACATAATAATGAGACAATAACATAAAAGCAAGAATCTTAAATTAAAAGTAAGATTAAAAGAGACAAATATTATCTTCAAAGTAAGCCCGAGTCAATGTAAACATGATTACACATCTAATAATTGTGACATTTTCGTCTATAACAGTGCAAAAAAATGTAACTATATATTTTTCTAAATACAATTAAGAGTATTCAAAATTGTCCACCAATACAGACATAGATAGAGTAACTATTTTGAAGTGTGTGTGCTCCATAGAAGCCGAATGGCATAAACCTCATTATAATTCTTAAAGTAATAATTGGCAATTAATAGAATAAATAGAAGCAAGAAAATGATAAATGTTGATGAATTACCTGCTAAGGCCAAATTGGCAAATCGCTCGGTGTTCTTCATTTTCTCTTAGAATCTTTGTAATGAAACAAAATTGCGGATCTAACGAACTCGAACCTACGATCAAGAAACAAGAAATTAAAAAAAAAGAAATGAAAATCAAGCAGTGATAAATTCGGGAAAAAAAAAGAAAGAAAAATGAATGAATATTTGGAGATAAAGAAACCTGGAATCGGAAAACAAAATTGAAGGAAATGTGAATCAAAAAACGCGATGAAGAGAACGAAGAAATTGAAGGATTAGGATTAGGGTTTTAACTTTGAAGTTATTACCCCAAAGAAAAACCAGAGAGGGTAAAGCGATTTTATGTAAGAAAAGAACGATGTTATAACCCTTTTGCCTCTACTTTACTGACCCACGTAGCTGTGAGGTATTTCACCCAATCAAATACATTATACTTGCCACGTAGGATTTTAGATATTTTCTAACTTTTTATCGCGAGTATATCTGTTGTCCTACTTTTTATATCATTTCATGTATTATTACCTCTGATTGGTTGGAAAAAAATTATTTAAATTAAAATTATAATTATTAAATATTTTTTTGTCCAATCATATCTCTTAACATATAAAGTAGCACGAATAAGTGGGACAACATATGCCTACTCTTTTTTATTTATACCTATAAAAGCCTACTAGCTCAGTGAGTATTTTACATGTCATTTAGTACTGTAGTGAAATATTTTGTTTTTTTGTTATTTATTTTTAGATGTTATAATCCTTTTTTTGCCCCCACTTTGAAGTTTCCTAATTGATTGTTGAAACTAACAAATTAGTCAACTAGTTACTTATTTTTAGTTAATTGTTTTCCTTTCCTAAATAAAGATATCAAATAAATTTTATAAGAAACCATCTCTTTTCTTTCCTTCTTTTCTACAAATAATTTAAAAAATATTTTTTTTGGTAAAATGTTGTATTATAATAATCAAAGTCAATTATTTTTTCTAAAGTTTAATTTTATTTTTAATAATGTCTTGAATAATTATTATTTTGTTAAAGTGATTTGAAGTTCCCTTATTTGTTGAAACTAATAAACTCGTCAATTATTTACTTGTGCATACCCAATAGTTGTGTCACTTATGTGGTTTCTGGCTATGCTTAAATTTTTTGCTTGTGATAGTTAGAGATGGTAATATGGGTATTATCTGTGCTTGGATTGCTCACAAACAAATGCAAATGGTGCATCACATTTTGCCCATTAGCCTATATTGTTTAGTTCGTTTGTTTGCTACATTTGCAAGCATTTTAAGCGGGCTACACGAATGCTCTGGGAGTATTAACTAACCCAATCTTTTAAAAGCTCAGACCATTTACCCATAGTTAGTCACGACCTCGTAAGTGTTTCAGCTGAACTAGGATCCTCTGTCACCAAAACTTCATGTCTTTATATCCCAAACCGATCATATCCTAATAAATAACATAAAATGTTGTTTTTTTATTTTTAAGTATGTATCAAATTTCTATTAGATTGGGATAAAAGGGACACAAAAAAAAGTAAGAGAATTATCCCCTTCCTTTTGGACGTCCACTTTATTCATCAATCATTTAGTATAGTTCCTCCTCTCACAAATCCCCTTGTTCGTTTTCACATGAGACGGAATACTTCTACCTCATCAACAATACCGAAAGACATAATAGTTCTTCTTAGTTTCACACACTTCTAATTTTCCAGTTCATTCTTCCCACAATTCCTCTTGAATCTATTGCAACATATGGAAGCTTTATTGCGACATCTATTTATAAGTTATAAACTATTAGTATAAAACGAATCAAACATTTATTCTTGGCTTTATTACAACAAAAAATAAACATTCTTCTTTTCTTTATTATAGCATCTTCTCACAAAATATTAGTATAAAATAACATGGGTTTTTAAGTTATAACTCATACTAATATTTTTTTACTTATAACCCATATTAGTGGAGTCAAAGGTGAAATCAGGGCAAAATTTCCTTTAAACAGATCGAACCTATATAGCATATAGGAGTTTGAGCCTAACCTGTTAGCATGTTTGAAAAAAAAATCAAAGTATAGGCCTGGCCTGTTTAAAAATATAGTATGACCTGTTAGCTTGTCTAAATGCTTATTATATTACATTATCTTGAAATCCACATTTAAATAGGTTAATAGGCCTACTTTTAACTAGACTCTTATAATTCTAACAATTAAATTATACTTTTTTATATATTTTTATATTATAATTACATATATAATAATATCATTTATATTAAAATTATATAATATGAACATTATTACGTATAATATAATTAAATAGGCTGACTTGTTAGACTTAATAGGCTTTTTGGATGACTTAAAGTCTAACTTTTTAAACTAAATAGGCTTTTCAAAAAGCTTAAGTTTGACCTGTTTACGAAAAAATTCTGACCTATAATAAACTATCTAGTCTGTTTCTACCCTTGAGTGCAAGATATATATGTCACATAATAGTTTTTTGTTATTTTAGTGAATCCACAGGCGGCCTATTTGCCTATTTTAAAATGGTAAATCATATGATTTTGTCTGTTAAGTATTTATGGACATGCCTACACCTGCTTAAATTTTGCGAATAGGGACAAAATGAATCGGGTGACCCGTTTTGCCATCTCTATTAATATAAAAATGTTATCCAATAAAAATGAATCAAACTACTTATCAATAGTTAAAACTTGACTTATTACATGCTTGATTAACATGAAAATTTGAACATGCCATTAACTATATTTAAATAACTCAAACTGTTCATATATACAAGTTACTAGAGATATATTCATATATTTTTATTTATAATGATAACATGAATTCTTTATTATTTCTTGAGAAATATGTTATACATTTAGGGGTCAAACTTATGGGTGTAAGATGGCAGTATGAGAGTGAGATTTTATAGAGAGAGAAAAGGGAAATAATATTTGGGATTTTAATTGTTTTTGTAGTAGGTAAATGTTAAAAAAAAGTGGATTTTAACATGCAAACTTAAAGCTAATTGGATTAAAAAGATTGGATACGGGTAACTGTTTCACTAAATTAGGAAGTCGTGTTGTTCGTGTATGACTTTTGTACACAAGTTTTGTTAAATATAAAAGTCGTGTAATACATAGAACAATTCTTAATGTTAAAGATTTCATGCCTAAAAGTCGTGTAGTGGATTTAGGACTTCTCAATATTAATGAATATGTCAGTTTTTTTAATTCCATAGAAGTCTCTATCTGAGTTGATGACTTCTGAGTATTTAAAAAACACCTCATAGAAATTTCTATGGCTTCACAACTTTCGACTACTCCAAAATCTACAACTATTTTCATGACTTCTGAATGGCTGACTTATAATCCGACTTCTACACACATTATAAAACAATGCCCAGAAATCGATAATGATCCACTCGACTTCTATACATTGGTCTCCAAAATACAAACCCACTGATCTGGGCCTTGAAGCCCTAGAACAGCCCGTCACACGTAATATTTGAAAATGACAATTGTACCCTTTCTCCCTTTCGGTATGAATTTGTCTGATTCAGTATTAGTATTACCAGCGGCATCACCAAAGCAAGTTCACAATATTTTATTTTCTTCTATTTTGAGCAAAGCTATTCCCTTTTTCTTCAAATCTCTCTGAAATCACATTGATCAAAGGTTTATATGAATTATCTCAGT
This sequence comes from Lupinus angustifolius, assembly GCF_001865875.1. Classification (NCBI taxonomy): domain Eukaryota; kingdom Viridiplantae; phylum Streptophyta; class Magnoliopsida; order Fabales; family Fabaceae; genus Lupinus; species Lupinus angustifolius. The sequence goes on from NC_032023.1 coordinate 18,877,431, forward strand.
TTTCTTCTTGTGGGTATACCCAGTTGTGTGATTTCATGAGTTGAAATAGTGAAATTTGTTTAAAGTAGTTTAGATATGTTGAAGTTGTGGAAATGGTACCAAAAATGTATGATTGTTCATCCAGTTAAGACACAGGTTATAAGCTCTGGTGTTATATGGGGTGTTGGTGATATTGCTGCTCAATTTGTCACTCACTCAATACCCAACAAAACCCTTTCTCAGTTTAAGGTATTATTAGTCACCATTTAATATGTCATGCATTTTTGTCTTGTTTTTCAATATTATAGGCAAATGGGTTTGTCTGTTTTTTTTCTTCATTTTTTTAATGATTTGATATTTGATAGTTAGTTATGTTTGAGTTTTGTGGTTTAATTATGGTTTGGATTGTGTCTCAAATTATAATGATAAACTTGCATTTACTGTGTTGTAGCTAATAATATTGCAGTGTGATAAAGACATGATTGATTGTTGTTCATAAAATTTTATCCATTTGTTTTAACTCTGTTCTTTCTTCATATGACATTGGTAAGGTTAATAGTAATACTAACAAATAAATGTTAGTACTTCTACACATTTTAGTATGCATATGGTGTAAGACTCTAAGTAGTGTGGTTATGGTACGAGTAGCGGTATTGATACAGGTAGAGGCGCGAGTATGCAAGATTTTTAAAAGATAGGGTAATGCATATGGTTTTTGTAGCATGGACATGGGTACAGGTAGCAGTATTAGTAGAGGTACAGCCGTACAGGCACGGGTATGGGGATGACATGATGTTTAATATAGAGTAGAGATATAAACGATATAGTGATTTAGTCATAAGATAAATACAACTTATATAAAGTTTTAAGTCTTAGCTACAAAGTTTCAACAAAACTCTATGAAGTATTTCAAGTCTGCCACAACGTTTGAAGAAGGGTAGTTTGTCTTCGTTTAATAGTAAAACAAATAACATAGAAACAAAAGTTGGCATTTTATATGGATGTATGACTTGTATTTGAGTGATATTATATACCTACTTACCATGTTCCCAATAAGTACCGTGTAATCGTGTATCATAGGTCATAGCATATGGGATATGACTATATGGTATGAATATGATGTTTTAATCTGAGTAAGCACACCAAGTAATTTAGTCTATTTATCTTGGTTAACGACAATCTTTCAGGATGACAATAAAGAATTCAAGATCAACTGGAAACGGGTGGCTACAACCAGCTTGTTTGGGTTAGGCTTTGTTGGTCCAGTTGGCCATTACTGGTAAATAGCATTACTTTTATAAATTATATTATATTTCCTTCTTGTGTATTAGCTGTATGTTATTATGGATTTTTTCTTTTCCAAATTTGAGATCCTAAATCAGCATTGTTTCCCTGGATGGCTTTTAAAGCTTTTTCGTTGCTTCAGAAACAAAAAAAGGGCGCCCAATGCACAGGGCTTTGACCTAGTAGGGTCTGGCTTTAGAAAATTACACTATACATCTCTCGAGTTTTACTCCAACGACACAAAGCACCCTACTTTTTTGGCTCTACACAGTCCTCCCTTAATGAATATGAAGTAATAACACTATACAGCGTTACGTTACTGGTCCATTGAAAATAATAATGGGCACACTCTCATGAACATATCACATGACGTTTAATGATAGTTTATGATTTAAAATGCCAAAAGTGCTCTATTAGTCATAGTTGACATTCATATTAACTCTCCACTTCGGGAGAAATCTTTTTGCCCAAGCCAATAGGTGCCGAGCATTAAAAAAGGTAGACTGTGACTTGAGGGCGTGTAAAGCAGTTTCATCGTTAATTAATCAAAAACTTTGCAATTCCGGTGCCTAAGCAGATCTATGCCCACCCTTTTTGTGTGATAGTGTTCCCACCGACCTGTTGGAATGTCAACAAGACACATCGTGTATATGGTCTTCTCATTAGTGGTGGATCATAAAAATAAAGGCTTTAATCTTTGTGCAATGTTTTTGTGTGTCTGATCATGTGCTTATTTTGTTTTTGGTTTTAATTTAGTTTTATTTTTATTGTGGGGAAAGGGTTGTAGTGGTTGCAAGTTCTATTTACTTTGCAATCAGCTTATTAATTTTTCTTGCTCTTGTATGTTAATTATTGTAGGTATGAATACTTAGACCGGTATATTAGATTGAAACTTCTGCTCAAGCCCAATTCCTTCCGTTTTGTCGCTTCAAAAGTTGCCATTGACGGAATCATCTTTGGGCCATTTGATTTACTCATGTTTTTTACTTACATGGGATTTTGCAATGGAAAGAGTGTTCCACAAATAAAAGAAGACGTGAAGAGAGATTTTCTCCCAGCCTTTGTTTTGGAAGGGGGCATATGGCCAATTGTGCAAGTTGGGAATTTTCGATTTATACCCGTAAGATATCAGCTTCTTTATGTCAACTTGTTCTGCTTGCTGGATAGCTGTTTCTTGTCATGGGTTGAGCAACAAGAGGATGCTCAGTGGAAACAGTGGGTGAAATCTTTTCTACCTTTGGACGAACATAAGCGCCAAGGTTGATAAGTGCTTTTAAGTCGGTCATTTTTATAGCCAATGTTGTTAGAAATTTATGTCAGAAAACAGGTTACTAGTTTAGGAAGCATATAAACTCCCCAGGATTTTCAAATGTCACTGCTTTCACAAGATATGATTTTGATATTGATGACTGACATTTTTTCATTTATATATGGGAGCTGCGTTTTCTTATTGCTCTTACCTGTATCTTTACTTGATTTTACAAATTGTGTTGATCTCATTCCTCAATCAAAAGGTTCCTTTGGGTGAAAAAAATGCTTTCATGTCCACTCTCATAAATGTTTCCATTATTTTATGGGGATATCCATAGTATAGTGACATGCATGTGGTAGTTTATGTTACTAAAAAAATATAATGGTCTTAGTTAGTCTCTGTGGAGAGAACTTCTTTCAGAATCTATAAAAGATAGAATGGAACCAAACAAGAGTTGAGATTGGAAAATAAACAAAGGAATGCACAGGATCAATAGCAAGCATGCTCTGCTAGTAATGGATATTAGCAGCATGGCATGCTCAACTTGAGAGAGATCATAATTGAATAAAAATGACAAAGCATACATAAACAGAACAAAGATGGAGGCCGAACATCAACCGATGTCACAGGATGTCACATGTATCATGTATCACGGAAGCTGTGTACAGAAGTTGATTACCCGGAAAGATATCCTCATAAAGTATGAACCAAGTCCTTACAAACGGACCAACTTCCATTGATTGAATCTTCACCCACTTGTCCAATTGTTGCTAAGCAGTTTTTGGATATCAAACAGACCTCCTCAGAAGGTAATTTTAATGTGGCAGATTTCCCCTCTTTTGAAATCAGTTTCACTCCAATTCCATCACATGACCTGAGAATGTGAATGGCAGTGGTAGCCAATAGACAACTTTATGATGTAATTATGGCATATCACTATATCCATCCAGGGAACATTGCTAAAATCACAGATCTTAATTGAATCTAAAAATAAAATCCGTGTCAAGAATTCCCCAGCATTTCACTTGTTTTTTTCTTATGTAATTACTAGGAGAAAAGAAATAGATTCGGTTTACCAACAGCTTCAGGATGTTTAACAATGAATATATATCCTCATAATTCCAAGGTGCATTCATGAAAATACACCAATAGTAAGTGGAGAGTCTATATTTATTGTCATTTTCTCATAGATGAAGCATTTAATTGATAAAAAGTGTTTAATTGATAAAAAGTGTTCAACTTCACATTTCGGCTGCAGGCAGGGACAAAAAACAAATCACTTATCAAACAGTGCCAATGCCATAGACGATGGAACTTAATGAACACTTTAACAAAGGTCAGAAACTCAAAGAAAACCTCAACGAACTTACATCCCAGACTCAAAGTTTTCTACAACTGAACATTTGCTAATGGATCATCATGTTCGATTGGATACACAACAATTACAAAATCTTCAGCGAATGAAATCCCCCTGCATTTTCTGTAATACACTGATCCCAGAGATTTTATTCCTTTTCTTGTTTGGAAGGGGGTGGAATTGATATCTAATTAACTTTCTCCACTTCTTTATATATTCAAGCTAGGGTTCCAATATTTTATGAATACCTACTTCACAGCTCAAAAGGATGCACCATAAAGTTTCAAGGCAAACCAAATTTGGACAACGCTGATAGGAATACTGTTGAAAATGCCTGAGATGAACTTTGGTCATCGGCTTTTATTTTAACTTGTGACTTGGCTGACGATGTGTTGATTATACACTCTACAAGATACGATGAAGCTTCTTCCGCTTTTTGAGCAAAGAAAAAGAACTTTAAGTTAGGAGACTGACCACCGGATGCAATGCAGTGTATTGAATGACTTTGCATGTGCCGGAGGAGTGTCTGAGGAGATGTCAACAATGCAACTCCTTGTGCACTTATAGAATATTCCTGCATCAAATTATGAATGTTACATGGAACAAATAAACCAACATGTTTGCAACATGTTCACAACATAATAAAATCTTTATACGCCAATGCTACCATATTAATGAAACTCAGATTACAAATTCAAAGGCAAACCTCTGATATAGATATTGGCAATTGACGCCATTTCTGCTGAAATGTGCTAGGATCCAGTGCAGCCTTTGGGTTGAGATTCAATGAAGGAGGTGAAGGTGTGGCTGCAGTCCCAACTGAAAAATCTAAACCAAACAGATCATCAATTGCCAAGCTAGATGATGGAGCTTGACCAGGTGTGCTGGAACTTAAAAATGACAAATCTGCAAGTGGTTGTGAAGTCGCAGAAGGGGCAGATGAACCATCATAGGAAGGAGCACTATAGGCAGAGCCATTAATACCAGGCTCTCTACCTTCATCTTTTTCTTCGGTACTTAGAAGTAGATCCTTGTCATTTGCCTCCACTATCTGAGCTGGAACAACAGCATCTCCAGGTTCTGCACTAATAGATAGATTTCCAAGTTCATCTGAAAACTCAAATGTCCCTCGGTGTTCCTTATCAGTGAACATGTAAGAAGGCTGCATGAATTTGTGTTGAAGTTAGTTTAAAGTGGCAAAAATTATTATTCAAGTTAGGTTTAAATGCTAAGCTGACTTTCATTTATTACTTCCCCACTTTTTATCTTTAAGTTGGTTTAAACTGGCAAAATATGTTTTATCAATTTACTTTTTAGAAATAACTTCAAGTAAATTAAAATTTGCAAACTCAATATATGATTTGTGTTCATTCAAAACCACAATGGAGAAGTGAGTATATCAGTTACCTTTTGGTAAACAACAGACAAAGTGTTAAATTCATCAAATATGCGATCTTTGATTTCATTGCTCTGCGTATCAGCAAATACAGAAACTGCTTGCTTTGGAGGATTCACCACACTCTCCGCCACTGATACTTTACATTTCAGAAGCCTGTAATAAAATAAGGCCCTGTCATGAACATCCTGCAATCAAGAAAAGCTAATGTAACATACCATAGTGATACAACCAAATATTCAAAGAGCTCATTGTTTTGGCAATTGAAAATAGTAAGGAGTGACAACAATTTGAACCTGGTGAAAATCAGCAATACCGGCAGCCAATGCAGCTCCCAATGCTTTCTGAGTCTCAGGCGGCCTCTTAAAGAAACACTTCATCACTGCAGTAAGAAGATGTAAGCGAACCTGCACCATGAGGCCGCAGTTGTTCAATAGGAAAAGAAGTGAACATAAGGGCAAGCTGAATGCATAGTAGATATTAAATTAAAGAGGAGAGATCCACTCACTCCAAGAGTAAGTTTTTCTAGGGAAATCCAATGGTTTCAATTAGTGAGTAGATCTAAACCATTAGATGTCCATAGAATTGATGACTAGGATGGGGAGTAAGTTTAAAAAGTAGTATATTTTTGTAATAACAGGAATTAATTTTATAAATTTTTAACTTGATTCTCATACTATTTGTTTGGCTAATTGTTTAGTTTTCTAAAAATACAAGTCTAAAAGTATTTATCTAATGAGAAACTAAATAAGTTAAAAGATAATGTGTTTTATGTAATATATGTTTAATATTTGTTAAAACATTCACATCAAGTGACCAATTTGCTACAATCCCCTGACCAGATTAATTTTCACTCCAGGTTATGAGAATATGGAGAGACTGGTTTGACTCATACCAAGTTCATGAGCTAAGTTTTTATTTAGGGGTAGGGGGCTAAACAAATGGTTGAGTTTTACTGTTTTGCCAATCAGTATATGCCCTTAAATTGAAGATTACATATATGCACCACAATGACATAAAGGAACTCTTGCTGTAGAATGAGAACAGCAAAACACATGAGTTGAGACTCATGCAAAAATGTCAGAGCTTGATACACTAAATGAAAACTGTTACGTTACATCTCACCATCAAAGAATATAAGTCCAACTGGGGCATAACTGAATCTATAACTAAGATTAACCACCCCATGTCATTGGGTATAACATGGCGTTCGATATAGAAATCATAATCTCAAGTGAGGAAACCACATGACTGTGAACCATACAAAGTAAAGTATACTACCTCAGCTGAATGCTCCTCATCCCAATTTTCAATTAAACTTTCCAAAACATATGGAGCATCTTGCATGTCTTGAGAATATTCCCCCAACATCCATATAAGCGCTGCCTTAGCCTTGGGTTCATGGACATTTTTGCTACTGATATTCCCAACAACAGCAATACAATCCTGACTCCATTGTGGATATTTTCTTAGCAGATCTTTCACAAGCACCTACATAAAGGAACTCTCACACTTAGTATTAGTCTATCCAACCATAACCAAGTCAAATAAAAATGGGCATACTTTGCAATTGTGTTTGCAAAATAATAGGAAGCAGAGCAATCCTATTATTATGCACAAATTCCAGGTATTTTGCCAGTAGATTTTTCATGTTTACCAGAGTTTCAGAAGTAACATAGTCCTTTTCCATTTCAAGAAACTGTAGAAGCCGATCCACAATAGCATTGACATCATACTGTTGCAACGCAATCTTCCCAACAGCCCGAATTGATTCTCTTGCAATTGGAATGTCAACATTTGCAGCATATTCACATAGCTCCGTCACTGCATGGGACCCAAGAAGTTCATAATTGAGTCATACCAACAGGAAACGGGGGACACCCCGACCAGGGATCAGAATATCAAATGGAGAAATGCAATTATGGACATCAATTTTCCCTCTCCCAACTCTCTCTCTATCTACATACATATAATGTAGTATACTTAATTGGAGGAGTTACTACTTACCTATCTCATATGTGTTACTTTCATTTGCAACAGCAGTCAGCATTTCAAGCTTCAACTTTTTGACATAAGATGGCTCATTATACTGGCAATAGAAATGTTTGTAATCTGAGGCAAATATATAAGGTGCACGCAAGACCAAGAGATGTAGATGGCTTAAAATTGCATACGATTGTTCTGGACTTCCTGAGCTCACTTGAGTTAAGAGAGGTGCTTTGATACGCTCATACACCTAAGCAATAAGAATTAGCATTAGAAATCACAGACAAGCAGCCAAATTCACAGGACAGTACTCATGCTTACTTATTCAACAAAGAAGATAAGGTGAGCAAAGGCAAGCTAGGTCAATCCCAAGTAATTCACTAATGAGAATACCACAAGTTTCATCTTACAGTTGAAAACCCTAAATGCCAAATTTAAGTCCTGTGTGTGATTGAGTGTTTGAGAAATTAAAAAGTCATCATCAGATACAAAATAAGTATGATCCAGACAAGAGAATTAAACATTATGCAGACATAAAAAAATCTACTGCTATGAAAAAACATGAAGTTTAAATGAGATGTTCATATAACAGAATCAATAAATACCTGCTGATGAACATCGGCCATAGACAATGTCAAATGTAGAAATATTTTAGTAGTTGCCAAGACAACAGCACCATTTGCATGCTGGAGTCTATCTTCAAGTAGATTCATTATATCAAATATTTCACTGTTATCTGATGGAATGTACTTGGTCACCAATTCCAGCACAAGACATTGTGCCCATTCATTAAATTCTTTAATGCTGCATGATTAAAAATGAAAGGAGCTGAGAAGTTGCTTTAAATTTTGTATTTTTGCTAGATATTAGAGATACTTTCTTTTTTCTCTCTGATCTCTGCCACAGCAAAAACAAAAGAAACGCATTTTAAAGCCTAATATGGCCAAGTTAAAGAAGGTAGTAAAACAATTGCCTCATACACATTAGTTAAAAAACCATTAACTCCCACAATGCATAACATTGATAGAAAATGTATACACAGACAAAGAAGCTAATATGCAGGCAGATTATATGGTAGATATAAGCCTTTGGTGCAACACAATTGAGGAGCCTTAGCTTATTATTTGGTGTGTACTAATGGATGCTAGAACCAACCTCCCAAATTTGTTAATGAACAAACATTTCAAATTTCGAATAGTGCTGTCCTTTAAATAAAACATGACTTATGCCACACAGCATTCCCAACTCCCAAGTTGAGTTCATCAAATATCAGAGTATAAGAAACAATTTGTTGAAAGACTACTTGCCGATTTAGAAGGTAATATACAACTGGCTTGCTAAGCAGAGTTTCTCTCTCCCTGGCTGCTTCCTCTGACGTGGTTGACTCTAAGGTCCAAATCTCTTGTAAAGCAGACAAACAATTTGTGACTACCTGGTGAAAAAAGGAAAACCATGTAACGCTAAGTAAATTCATTTGATGATTTCTGTCATTTTTTATTTTCTGAAACAGGAAGTCTGATGTTGTACTGATATATAGGTGGGTAACATGAAAAGGAATAAAAAGAACAAAAGAAACATGAAGCAACCTATATTCAGCTTAGTTATGTTAATGAATTTCAGTTTGACAGGTGGAGACAAATGTTACACGCACATGACAATAGAAACATGAACAACAAAATAGAAGAGCTTCAATCTTGTATATTATAAATTAAGGCTAAGGAAATCAAATTATCTCCATTGAAGCTACAACTCACAGAACATGTAGCAGAGGTTGATAACGGTAATGCTCAACAACAACTTACCAAGGTGACATGCCCATAATAATAACGAATATTTAAAAAAAGGGCAGCTCAATGCAACAGGCTCCCAGTTAGTGGACTTTGGGGAGGATAGATGTATGCAACCATACCCCCGCAAGTGGAGAGACTATTTCCAGGATTTGAACTCGTGACCTCATGATCATTAAGCAACAACCTTACCTTTGCACCAAACTCGCCCTCTTTTTTAAACGTTTGTTTTGATAAAACAGGAATTTTATTAAGAAATGGAGGAGTATAGAAAAGGAAAAGAAAATAAGATTTCTTCCATAAAATAAAAGAAGATAAAAGGTAGACAATGATTCACAGTAAATGTATTATTATTACACAGGTATCCTAAATTCCTAATGAAATTGTAATATGGGTCATACAAGCTTCTCTGCAACCAAAATTATCAGCATAATATGCATAGTTGTAAATATCCAAAGACATGTCTAACGACACTTACATAATTTAGGGAACATTTAGAGATTAAGATAATGAATGCATACTTTACCGAACAAAATCAAGTATGTCGTCTTTTAAGGTTTGTAAGCTTACAATTCATTAATCACTGGACTATGTAGAATATTAGATTATCTTAGTTCTCTAAGTGATACTCTTAACTCTTCGCAATTTGAATGACATTGTTATGATCTATCATTGCTTGTGGATGAAATTACCACAAAAAAATGAAACTCTCACCTGAGTATCTGGGTCATTAAGGAACAAATGCTTCAGAGTTGCTGGAAAATCTGCATCAATACAGGTGGAAGCTGATATATGATACAGTTTTAACACCCCAATAACTGCCACTGTCCTGACGTAACTATTATAGTCCTTCAACCCAGAACCTAATGGCCCAACCAAATACTCCACCAAATTTGCCACTCGGAGCGAACACAAACTCCTCAAAGCTAATCCCCGTATCATTGGATCCTCGTCCTTGCAATCTCTTTGTAGAAAATTAATCGTCAAGAGCGCAAGATCAGGATTGACCTTTGCATAATTCCCAACATATAGATAGCACATTTTCTTCAGCACAATGTCCGATGTTGCTGAGCACATTACCATCTCACCAAAGAGAGCTGAGACGTCAATACCTATGGTCATGTTGGAAATCACCTTCTTGAAGAGATCCCTCTTAGCATCATCAGCACCCGGAGCTCGGCTCCCAGCAAGCTGCCGGAGCTGTGATTTGAGATCAGTTACTTCACTCTTCCTGCTCAAATTAAATATCAGGTAAGGACAATAAGTAAAGATACCAAATATGCCATAAGTAATAATCAACCACTAGGGCATAATAAAATTGTCACCCCTTAAGGCCGTAATGTAGCCTTTCACACATGGACAGAATAGAACGAAATGATATGTTCTAATATATTCTCTTTAGTTACACCCCTTTCAGTGGAATAAAAAATGTTCCACTTTTTAATCTCATTCTGTTCTAATTATAAAATACACCAAGTATAAAATATAACTAATTTTCCATTCCGTCCTGATCTGACAATTTTGCCAAAAATTATCTAATAGTAATAACTAGGAACACATTTGAAGAAAAAGAAAAAAAGGCACAAATATGCAAATAGCTCCTTTTCTTGATTCCGTAGAAACTAGTTTGCTGAATCAGCAAACACTATAATCTTCTGTATTGCTCAGTATATTAATTGTACACGAAACATGACAAAACTCTACGGCAATGGATCTTTGATTTTCATCTATGATGTGCGCATTCAAATAATTAACGATAAGTTGCGAGATAAAACCAAAATAAACGAAATTAGTGTTTTTCCGACGGAATTTCAACGCAGTTGCAGAGTCCAAATTGAAACAGTGAAAATCGAAAATGATGAAAAGGAAAATTAGGAATTGCTGACCCGGAAGGTTGAGAAGGTGATGCAGATCGCTGAGATTGTTGATGAGGTGGAGCCATAACCACTGTTGCAACTCGGAGAAATCGATCGCGCACTTTTCTTCACAGTTCGCACAAAAACTAAGATCTGAAGCAATGAACAAGACAAAAATATGGGAGTTGTAGTTGTAAATCTATATAAGGTGGAGGGGGATTTTGTAAATTTGGATTTTAGAAATCACAAAATGCAAGCCCTGAAAAGAAAAAGAAAAAAGAGTCTCGAACACTTTCGAGTTTCGACGTATGAGATGCTGACGTGGCATGAATTGATTGTGTTTCTCTCTTTTTCTGGTTACATTACAAGGTAGTGGTTATGGTGGAGTATGTGACGCAAAGTGTATCATTCTATATGTCTGATCGGTCGAAAAAATATATTTAAATTAAAATTTTAATAATTATTATTTTTCTAACCAATCATAAACAGTAGTATATTGAGTGATATAATTTTATGGGACAACAGATGTCCACCCGTGGTTATGATGGTGCCCTTAAATATGGGCACACCTAGATATGAGATTGACCGTTAAGATTTGATATATATTGACGGTTAAGATTTGATATATATTGACGGTCAAGATTTGATATATTTTGATATGATTTGATATATATTGACGGTTAAGATGTTGTTATTACCACGAGGTTAGTTTTTTAAAAGGGTAAAAATATAGAAAGTAATATTTATGTAATATGAGTGTCAAAATTTATAGACAGTATATAATTAGTCATATTTTTTTGAAGAGTCAATAAAAATTAAAAATGAATTGAAAATAATGGACTGACAATATATAAAACTCTTACGATGTTTGTATATACATTTTTTCTCAAAAAATATATGAAATTACTTCAACTTTTTATATAATGTACAGAGAAATAGATGAGTGATGTACTAAATAAAGTGGAAAAGTAAAATGGTCACTCGTGGTCTTAACTTGACCATTATTAATATTTTACTATAATCCACTTATTTCAAAAGTACGTTAAAAAATATTCCACATCTTCTTAGTATATTTTATTAAAATTTAATGGTTTGTCTGAAGGTTGGATGATATGATGAAAAAGGATAAAGGAAAATAAAGGGAATCGATAATGTAAGCAAAAAAATAATAAAAAATGTACTGTTGTGTAAATTAGGGTGACAGTATTATCAATATTTGGGCAAAGTCAATGTTCCTGCTTGCCCGCACTTATTGGGTGGGAGGGGTATAAAAAATGTGTTTATCCACTTCAATACGTTCGACTAATATGCTCTATTTACTCAATGCATTTTCAATGGGCAAAACACCAGCCCATAGACAATTATTAGATAAAATGTTTTGAACGAATATGGAAAAATATATGTATTTTATTAAATGTGGAGAAAAATGTTTCATTTATTTATATGCATTTGTATACCAAAGATTGTTGATGAGGTGGAGCCATAACCACTGTTGCAACTCGGAGAAATCGATCGCGCACTTTTCTTCACAGTTCGCACAAAAACTAAGATCTGAAGCAATGAACAAGACAAAAATATGGGAGTTGTAGTTGTAAATCTATATAAGGTGGAGGGGGATTTTGTAAATTTGGATTTTAGAAATCACAAAATGCAAGCCCTGAAAAGAAAAAGAAAAAAGAGTCTCGAACACTTTCGAGTTTCGACGTATGAGATGCTGACGTGGCATGAATTGATTGTGTTTCTCTCTTTTTCTGGTTACATTACAAGGTAGTGGTTATGGTGGAGTATGTGACGCAAAGTGTATCATTCTATATGTCTGATCGGTCGAAAAAATATATTTAAATTAAAATTTTAATAATTATTATTTTTCTAACCAATCATAAACAGTAGTATATTGAGTGATATAATTTTATGGGACAACAGATGTCCACCCGTGGTTATGATGGTGCCCTTAAATATGGGCACACCTAGATATGAGATTGACCGTTAAGATTTGATATATATTGACGGTTAAGATTTGATATATATTGACGGTCAAGATTTGATATATTTTGATATGATTTGATATATATTGACGGTTAAGATGTTGTTATTACCACGAGGTTAGTTTTTTAAAAGGGTAAAAATATAGAAAGTAATATTTATGTAATATGAGTGTCAAAATTTATAGACAGTATATAATTAGTCATATTTTTTTGAAGAGTCAATAAAAATTAAAAATGAATTGAAAATAATGGACTGACAATATATAAAACTCTTACGATGTTTGTATATACATTTTTTCTCAAAAAATATATGAAATTACTTCAACTTTTTATATAATGTACAGAGAAATAGATGAGTGATGTACTAAATAAAGTGGAAAAGTAAAATGGTCACTCGTGGTCTTAACTTGACCATTATTAATATTTTACTATAATCCACTTATTTCAAAAGTACGTTAAAAAATATTCCACATCTTCTTAGTATATTTTATTAAAATTTAATGGTTTGTCTGAAGGTTGGATGATATGATGAAAAAGGATAAAGGAAAATAAAGGGAATCGATAATGTAAGCAAAAAAATAATAAAAAATGTACTGTTGTGTAAATTAGGGTGACAGTATTATCAATATTTGGGCAAAGTCAATGTTCCTGCTTGCCCGCACTTATTGGGTGGGAGGGGTATAAAAAATGTGTTTATCCACTTCAATACGTTCGACTAATATGCTCTATTTACTCAATGCATTTTCAATGGGCAAAACACCAGCCCATAGACAATTATTAGATAAAATGTTTTGAACGAATATGGAAAAATATATGTATTTTATTAAATGTGGAGAAAAATGTTTCATTTATTTATATGCATTTGTATACCAAATACAAGAAAATACTATCATTTTTTAATATATATATATATATATATATGTATTTGTATTTAAATATTATAGATATTCATATGTACTATTACTTTTATATTTTGTATGTAAAATATATACTATGCATATTTTGTATTATGTATTACATTTATGAGCATTGCTATATATTTCTCCTAAATGCTTCTACCGTGGTACTCACAAAAATGTGACACATGTCATTTGTAATTAAATCATTAATAATTAAAGTATATTATTATAACACATGTCATCTTTTTGTAGGTACGAAGATTAGTATGAAGATATAGTATGAATATATATCATTTTCTTTCATTTATATTTTGTATGTATTGTTCCATTTGTATGATTGTTCAATGTGATAAATGTATTTGTGTATTTGCATGTAAAAATATATTGTTTATTTTGTATGAAATATATATAAATTTGTATATATATTTTTTAGTTTTGTTTAGAGCGACTCACAAGTTTGCATTGCCCATATTTAGGATGGGTATGACATGATATTTCACGTTCTATTTAAAAACTGACATACCAATGTCCGCCCTAATTTAGATAGTCATTGCATGGACATGAACAAAGTGACCCTAATACCCAATACTAGGTACTAGGCCATTAGCTTCCAACCAAGATCATGGCAAAACTGAATATCATCTATCATTCATATTTAAGAAATTACACCGATAATATATAGATATCACACTAAAACAAAAAAATCTTATGATTTTTTTAAAATGTTTAACATAAATGAATGACGTAAAAAATTATAGTAATAATATATTAATATAAACGCTTATTTTTAATATAAACTCTACCTCGATATAATATAGACTAAATTACATTGACATCACGAATATTTCAGTACCATTACATAACTTACTCGAGTTAAATTGTTAAACAAAATATGATATAACGTCGGATCATATATTCCCGCTTCCCAAACAACATTCTGCCATACTGACCGAAGGTGTGAGGTGAGTTGTGTGGATAGGAATGCAGTGAAAACGAAAATGGTTGGTCTCCTTCATCTCCCACGGTTCCCTCTCTCCATCTTTCTCCGCTCCCATTCCACTCCTTTCTCAACCTCAAAATTCCCCACCAGAACCACTCTCTTCTTCTCACCCAAATCAACCCTAACCACACCAGAACCAATAACCGATAACGATTCACCTTCCTCAGATTCAGAAATCCCTCATGTAGAGTTATCTCTCGATAAGCTTTTTATACCACCGGAGACACGTGTCCCTGTTGATAGTGGTAGTGCTAGAATCCTTAAAGGTTCCAACATAGTGTTGAGCAATTACGCTCGTGATTCAAATGTAGTGCAAGCTGATTATGTTAAAAGTAGTGTTAGAACTGAGGATTGTCCTTCTGATGGTTTACCTGAGTTTGCTCTTGTTGGACGTTCTAATGTTGGCAAATCCTCACTCCTTAATTCCATTGTTCGTCGAAAGAAGCTTGCCCTAACGTCCAAGAAGCCTGGTCCGGAACCTAATCCTTTTTGTTTCGTATTTACACTTAATTGTGATAGTCGTGCTCGAGAGTCAGCTTAGTTGGTAGAGTTGCAATGTCCGGGTTGGAAAACCCGGAAGTGGGTTATTTATTGTGAATTGGACAATTATATGTTATGAGCTAACTGTTTTTGTTGGTATTCTAATATGTTATATGAGTCTTTTTTCGCGATGGTGGTTTGCTCGTACATGTCTAGTTTGCCGAACTTCACGCTCGAGATAACCATTGCTGAGAATTAGGGATTTGTTAAATGTTAAAGTCACACATTGGTTAAGTATATAAGCAAAGAACCAATTATATGAGCTAGATTTAGGTTTGGTTATTATGATACTTAGTACCATGTAATTGTGCCATTTGGTTACTTGTTCACTATTCATGATAGGTGTTTCAAAATTGATCGTTTCACTAGTGTTTATTTGGTTTATGTTTAACTTGAACTAGCAATTGTGCATTCTCATTTAGACTAATTAAGAAATTCAATGAATTTTAACTTATTGCTAATGGAATTGTTTTTCGATCTGTGTTCATTGTGATATTAAAGTATCTATTGTCAAACTTTTTATAGGCAAGACACAATGCATCAACCATTTCAAGATTAATGATAGCTGGTACCTGGTTGATTTGCCTGGATATGGGTATGGCTTACTTTCTACTATGTTCTCAGTCTCTTATTTTATGTTTCTAGAATTGAGGCTTTGCTACACATGTTAAAGACTGAACATAGTTGATAGTCTTAGGCAAAAAAAGAGAGCATATATATTTGACATGGACAGACTAATACTTGGAGAAGTGGAGTTCCATCATGTTTTTACTTCTCTTAGGTTGATTGATTAATTTGACCCTGTTCATTATTCTTAATGCTGATGACAGTTATTTGCCATTCTGTTGTCTCCACTAGGTATGCATCTGCACCTCAGGAACTTAGAATGAATTGGGACAATTTCACCAAGGACTATTTCCTTAACCGGTCAACCTTAGTTTCAGTTTTCCTTCTAATAGATGCTAGCATTCCTGCTAAACAGATAGATCTCGACTATGCCAGTTGGTTGGGTCAGAATCAGGTAATTATCATTATTTCTTATCTAGCAATCAGTTTATTGAAGTTACTCATGCTTCAGGTTTCCTATCAATCTTGCATTTGCCACCTGATGATCATGTCACAAATTTTTATATCTGTTCGGCTTATTTTTGGCTCCATACCATTATCTTTCTAGGTGCTACCACTTTTGTGCATATTCCTTGTATTATTTGTGATAGATAATAGTTGAATGCCACATCTGAGTTATTGCCAATTCATCTTTATATTATGTATATAATGGGCACTCTTGTATGAGAATATTGCACTTGAGTTATGGAATCTGAAATCGCTAATTATTCAATGACATGTAGAGGGAGACTCACTGTACTCTGCTACAACTCATGTATATGACTAAAAACATGACAAACAAGAATACCAGTTATATATTATATTAGTTACAACAATTTTAATATCAAAATGAGCTGAGATTAATAATATATTAATTAATGACCTGTTCAGATGGGGAGCCTCTACTTTGAATAGGGGTTCTGTTCCTTGTTCACACTTGTATATTAATCCTGTTGTATTGAAAAGACAGCCCTTTCCGAAAGGTGAGGCTACTAAGTCAGCAAAGTCTCTACTTTAGATGGGAGTCTCAATGTGTTCTTTATCTTCCAGTTATCCAATGTGATAGACTTGGGTTCACACATCAAAAGCTAACAGAGCAGAGTTAGTTGTTTCTTTTTGGTAATAGGAGCCGGGTTAATATAGTTTATCTTTCAGATCCCAATGACTATAATCTTCACTAAATGTGACAAGCGGAAGAAGAGAAAGAATGGAGGCAGGAGACCAGAAGAAAATGTTAATGATTTTCAGGACTTGATACGTGGCTCCTTCGAAACAGTGCCTCCATGGATCATGACCAGTAGTGTTACCAATCAGGGTCGTGATGAGATACTCCTTCACATGGCCCAGCTACGAAACTACTGGCTCAAGCACTAGTCACACCATCCTTGAATTTCTAGAGCAGGTATGTCAAATCTTGAATAAGTTTCTATAGATTTGAATTGTGTTATTTCTGTTTCTTTCTTATAGGTAACTCCATATGTTTCCCCAGCTAGTTTCTCATGTTTTTAGTGCTATAAAAATTGCTTTTTTTTATTTACGTTCTACATTGGAATATTGGACCAAAGAAATCAAATGAAATGCACTTTTATGGCTGTAAAAAACTTACATTATGTTTCATATTTGTTATCACAGATTCGCATGTTTCCATGCTGCACTTTTTCTGTATGGCCAAGTACTTGAAGGGCCTGAAGCAAGTGACATCAAAGCTGGATAAAGAAAAATATTTATCATAATCCTGTATGCAACACCCTGCAAGCTTGAGGTTCTACTTTGAGCCCGGTATTGCCTCCTCCGATATTTGTTAAATTTAAGTTTTTTTTTACTAGAGGGTGACCTGAATTTCATATTTTATTATCCTTCAACTCAAAGAACATGGCGAATTTACCCTTTTCTCCCTTTCAATTACAAACTCCTTTCAATATAAATCTGTATATCCTCATTTTTAGTTTTGAACATTTTCATATTTTATTTTATATTGTGCATTGTTATTTTCATCTGCGAGTGAAGTAGATAGTGTTGTTGGGTTAGAAATGGAAAAAGGTGAATTTGGTTTCATGTTGTTGAGTTGTTCTTAATCATTTACCATGAGTACCCATGTCTGGCTGCTATGTATTTAAGGTTTTCATATGAGATTCTGAAACTTTTTTGTTCAAATTTCTTGAAAGAATCCTCGACAGTTCTTCACAATTTTCCTCCTTAGAGTATTTACTAGGGCAATGACATTCAGGTATCTATTCATACAGTTCTGGTCTGGTACTCAGGTAGGAGTTGAGAGTGGAGAACAATGATTGAGTTTGTTGTAGGTTTCATTGACCTCCTAGAGGTATTTGCAATATTAAATCCACTCACAGTGCAAAGATGTATACACAGTCAGTGCATCCTCCACTGTTTATTTGGATTACTTTTTCTGAAAAGGCAATGATGATTAAAAATGAACGGTGGATGATACAATGTTAGTGTAAAAAACTCTTACGCCAGTGTAAAAAACTCTTACACTTTGTCAGTATGTACATTTCTCATTAATGTATGTATGGTGAATGTATTACTTTTACAGCAGAAACCTTAGGGGTTGATATAATTTTAAAATAAGAAATATATACACTGTTGAGCATAAATGAAATAAGATTGTGTTATTTGAAGGGGACACCTACACCTTGATGGACACAAAAATGTACACCACCTGAAATAATAATATATTTAATCAATAAAATTTATGACTAATTGATTACACTGTGGCTTATCTTTCCTTCTTCACCGTCCTACTCCTACCTAATTTTATGTGGCTTAGAAAATTGTTTTATCCAAAATTGATTATTTTCTTTCTCAGTTAAACATATGATTTCATGCTCGAGATAAAAAAAGGAAGAGAATGAATAAAAACATTTTTATGACCTCAGCCCCACATGTGAGATTTAAGATGGGAAGGTCATGGGTTTGATCCATACTCACACCAATATATATTTTATAAAATAGATACAAAGTCTAGTTTAAAACTGGATACAAAAGAAGTTAAAAAAAAGGATAAAAGTTGTTGTTGTTAGGATTTTTGAGATCTTGTTAGATTCATAGCCAACATAGTGATGGTACTAAAAGGAAACATTGATAGATATTGTATAGATTCACTTGAATGTATATGTCTTCTCCAATATTCTATTTCATTCGTTTATTCCGGGATCACCGGAAACATGTCATGTTAATTAAAAAATAAATAAAATTATTATTATTATTGTTATTGTTATTTTTGTTTCATTATTATCGGTTTAATATAACATATGAGACGTGATCTGAGACAACATATATTTGTTCAAACATTGAATGTACCTTTCATTTCTTCGTCTTGTCCTAATTCCTTAACACAAAAGCATAACAATGAACGTCCCCTATTTTGCTGGCATTCTACATCATTGGATTGTACTTTATCTCTTTATTACATGACATTATTATATAACTTTGGTTTCCCTAATCTCTTTCAAACGCATCAGAGGTATTAATGCAAGTAATCATAACAGGTGAAACAAGAAAGTAACGATTTATGTATGTACATGAAGGAAATGATGAAAACTCCTAAATAGGAAATTAGGAAGAGAAGAAGAGTATACATTGGGATTCGTTAAATGATTATGGGTAATAACAATATCATTTTAACTAGGTTAGGTTGGCATTTGCTTATGATCGTTGACATTATACTTATATCTACCCAAAAATAAGTAAAATTTAAACTCAATCTGTTAAAATCCGTCCCGCAAATATATAAAATAATTAATTTTCTTGGGTACTACGAAGGGTAAGGAACTAATCTATTTCGGAATGTATGTCTGTCCCTCTCAATAAGTGTCGCTATCATGAATCGAGCCCTTAATGTTTTGGTCATCCTAAAGGTCTAGCAAGATCTTACACTAATTTGGTAATCATTTATATATGACCCACCCATAATTCATAAAATCAAAACAAGTAGGTATCCATATTACAGTAGATAAATAGAATATTGGAGTACCTAACTCCATAAGCAATACTCTACTAAGTTCCCTTTACTCATTAGAAGTTGATACATGAAAAAGAAATTAAAGGTAAAGTAAGTGTTCTTCACCTTTTTCTGAGAAGTGGGACATATTGAAATCAAAAAGTGTTGTGCTAAATTTGGAGTGGTAAAATCGAACTTGGTGCTGTAAAATTAATGGTAGTTGCTTTAGAAGCAAATTTTGAACCTGTCATATAGTCCTGGAAAGGAATAAAACACTGATATAGTAGTAAGTTCTAACCTCCTAGAATTGTAAGTTTGACACTAGAACAACGTTGACCCATAAGCTACTACCCTTTTTTCTTTTTGTGGATAAAATAATCACTTTTTTCTTACTATGATTACCAACATTGAAATCACATCAATGTGACTAGGTAGAGAGTAATCACTTATATATTCTCCCCCCAACTTGGACATTAAAAGGTGGGGTTGTGTACATTGCTCTCTTTTCTGACAGAACATGGCAAAGGCATGAAAGCACTTTTGAGCTAAATTATAGATGAATCAATGCATTCATGTGGTAAGTGGCAACTGTAAAAAGGGTGGTTGCTATTGAAGCCTCAAGCCATGTATAGTTAGTTCCAGCCATTTAATTTTATGTTCACTTCTATTCATACATTTTTGTTGTTGTTGGTATTATCAAAGATATTCTCTCACGATATAAGTACGGAATTAATCCCTTTCAGGATATGTAGCTTCCTTTCTCAATAAATCTCGCTCCCAGAGAAATTTTGACCTTTTGATCTTTCTAAAAGTTTAGTATAACCTTACACAATCAACTTTTTTTTTTCATCTTCTCTTCTTATGTGTAGGTAACCGAGTAAAATATAGATATATTGCAAGCAAATGATTACATGTGTGAAAATTTGACAGAAATACGTGTGTATTTAATTATTTATCATGCAACTCACAATGTTATCATTTTTTTCATACATTTTTTAAGTCTTGTACTTCTGATTCTTTTTTACATATTTTTTATATCTCATAATCTAATAAATCAAAGTAGTTTATCAAATATAAATTCATTGAAATAAGTATCTTTAGTAAACACCAACTAGAAGTAGCTTATAAGCTCTCTCTCAATGTTAAGCACACATAAGTTTTCAACTAGCTAAGCCAATGACTTAAGAGTGACTTATGAGTTAGGAGAAAATGTTATTTTAATTTATACGACATGTTTTCATTTGTGCGAGATAAAATTTGAGACATCAGATTTATGCGAGACAAAGTTTGAGACATCAGATTTATCGTAGAACGACTAGAAGAAGGAAGTTGTAAATTGTTGTTTTTGGTTGCTTGAAATTATTATGAACAGGGTTAATTTAATGAAGTTGGTGAGTGGGGGGAAGTAGCAATAACTATTACAACCATTCTACTTTTATCCTTGCAATTAATTGGTTCTGGCAATTTTCAAACGCACATTGTTAAGTTTCTGAAGAAAAAAGGGTGGTCCTAAATCCCACAGGAATGAAATCATTTCGAAAACGAAATTGCATGGAAATGGTATTAAAATTTGGTACACTATGTAGAATCTAACACTCCATCCCAACTACCAAACATAGAAACTTTCCTTCATTAGTCACTTAACTTTTGATTTCTTATCTAATATGTGTTAACAAAATAAGGACAAAAAATCATTTAAGCATTCAAAGAGCCAAACATGAAACAAAAAAACATCATAATGTTATAGTCTATGCAAAAAGAGAAAAAATAAAATGGAAATTTAGGTTTAACCTCAATCACATGTTTCCAAATCACATACCAAAACACTTGCTCTATATGACTTCATCCACAACCCTATACTACCCTCTTTCTCTAGCATTATGTTTCTCTTTTTTTCTCTCTAGAAAATCAAACCTACTTAGGAAAAAAATTGTAATTTACAAGCGTTATAGAGAGCCATGGTCCCCTCCAAAAAAAACCAACATCCTTATTTTCTTCAACCTCAATTCAACATCTCTCCTTCTCAACCCCCAAGCTAATCAATTAGTCCATCAAAATTTAAGCACAAGAGCATGTTGGGGTCCGTTTGCGAGGTACGTTTTGGAGGAGAAACAAATGAAAGGAAAGATTTTGAGACCATAAAATATATTTATGAGACGACTCTCAAGTCTTCAATTTTTCTTCATTGTCTTCCAAAACTCAACTCGCAAACAAATCGATAGGGAAATAAGTCTTGGTGTATGATTTGGTTTTATGGTGAGATGACCTGAAAATTAAGATGGTCCAAAAACTTCACTTAGTAGCTTTTGTCCAAACATTCTAAGATCTTCCCACCACAAAACCAAACACACAAACACTTTCACATTTTGTTTTTGCTTTTTGCCCATTTTTCTCTCCATACATGAATACTAAAGGAGCACCACTTTGGTTATAGTTGCACATGTGTAAAAAGCCTTCAATCCAGTTCAAATCATGTGCTAACTTCAATAATCTCTTCCTTAATAAGCCTCTCTTGTCTTTAACCTCTGAGTTATAAGACCAAACATGTATTATGGATTTGATTGCAGCAAAAGTGAACGAGCAAAAGCACTAGTATGTTTTGCCTCATCTTTCCAACACCGTTCAATATCTTGAGTTATTCTCTTAGCATCAATGGATGTACCAAGAAGTCCCTTTTTGGTAAAACCCACAGCATAAAGACCATTTTCACCTTTCCACCCATTTGGGAATGGCTTCCTAGGGAACCCATCTTCCTTTGAGAACATACTCTCATCCTGCACATATACCAAGTTTCAACAATCTTATTTTTCTTTACTTTATATCGATTTCACATTTTTCGGTAGTTTACAAGAGATATATATCACTTTCTTGTAGATACTAATATGAAGATGTAACATTAGTCGATAAAAAAATATGGCTAGCTATAATCAAATTTCAGAATTATTTGTATCATATATACCTGTAGCCAATTGGGTACATTGCTTTTGTAACCAGTTGCTAAAATGATGGCATCAAAATTCTCTTTTCTTCCATCTACAAATTCAACTGTATGAAGTTTTAGCCGCTTTATGCTTGGACGTACCTACAAAACATTGATTTGACATACTAAGATTTTATTTATATGTTGAGTTCAAAGTTCAAACAACTATTTTAATGAGCCCACCAAACATTGATTAACATAATCATTAAAGCATTTTAGTCTATTAGATCTAGAGTTTTCTTTATAGAAAACCTTAAAAAATCTAATCATTGTGCTTCACCCACGATTTGATTGAAAACACATGATGATAAGAAAAAAATTAAGGATCATTATTGAATAAAATTAAAAGAAGAAGGAAAAGTATTATTGCACTTCATGGAAAAGAAAAAAAAGTATGTAGCACCATTAGTTTAACAAAAAAGAAGAATCCAATTAAGATCTTTCGTGACCCTAAAAATGAAATTTTAGGTTCTAACATCATTCCACCATTACTTTATGAGCGTAACATCTACGTACTGTTAATGTAAAAATTTATACGTAGTTAGTACATTATTCACTACTCATTTGTATTAGAAATGAATGGTAAATGATGAACTGACAATATATTTTTTACATTATAAGTGCGTACATTTTTTTCCTCTTACTTTATTACTATAGTCCATATACTATTGTTTTAAAAAGGTGAGGTACAATAATCTTATTTTGTCAATAAATAAAGTAAAATAATTTGATGTGAAAAAAGGCAAGGGTGGGGGAAGTATACCTTAATATCTCCACCTTTAATCTTAGCAAGGGTACCCACATCTAGGACAGGGGTCTTTCCTGAGAGATTTTTGAGTTGAAGGGGACCCAAACTTGGACGATCCAAACCCAACCTAGAAGTGTCACCAAGCATGAGCCATGAGATAATAAGTAAGAACCTATCGACAAGTTGCATGGGCAACCACTTCAATAACCACATGGACAACCCAAAAGTTGATTTTCCCAGCATCTCTCGTGGTAGGACGTGTACCTTTAACCAAACCCAAACAAAAATTTTTATTTCACAATAATGATTTTATTAAAATTGTACAAATATATAAAAAAAAATTGTTTTCAATAAAGAAAAGAAAGTGGGGCATAAAGGGTGTTAAAGACATATTGGAGCTTATGTGTGTACGAAGTTTTGGCCCTTTGGTAGGCCTAATTAAGTTGCAGGACATGGTTATGTATGTGCAGTAGGGGAAAAGGGTGAAAAAATTTATGGGGTGGAAAGAAGAGAAAAAAAGAGGATTTGAGTACTAGAAAAATCACTTATTATAGCCATGTTGCGCATGCTTGTGTATTCCAAGAAAGTGCAATATTTGTGTTGTGTAAATAAATATTTTACAAGTTTTTTTTAATTATCTTTAACAATTAATCCTTTGGAACTTGAAGCCAGATGGTGGTGGATGCAAGAATGAATCAAGGGTTTTGCTATTTGCATGGAGGTTTAAAAACAAAAAACAATGAAGGGGAATCTTGTTGAATTAAAAAAGAGTTTGAGAATACTTTGCATGAATATTGTGAGATTAGGAAAACCAAAAATTGTGGTTTTACTTTCCTTTTTTTTTCTTTTTTTTTAGAATGAATAGAACATGGCTAGTGATGTGAAACTTGAAAAATGAACTTTGTACTGAGTGAAAGTTGGGAATTTTTTATGAGCAAAAATATTTCCACCAAAGGTTTAGCAAACCAAGTTGTCTATATTTTGAAATCTGAAAGAAAAAAAAGGTCCTAAACACCCATTAAAAAGGTATAGATAAGAAAAGGTGGGTGTCTTGTTGCAATACTTAAATTAGGAGGGACATGAACTTTTGAACAAAATAAAACTTGCACACAAATTTTTTATAATTTTTTAGGCATAAACCATTAAGAGAGATATGTATGTTATCCTTTTACTAATGATAATAAAACAAAAACAATCATAATAATAAAAGATAATAAGATAGAATCTCTGAAAATAAATCTGTACTTATAAACCATTTTGAAAGTCTGATAGTAAAAAGAAAAGGTTTAGTTTCTTACTGTATCTCTAACCACAAGAGAAGGAGTAGCATGATTGTTGCAAAGATCTAAGCACACTTCCATTCCTGAATTCCCACACCCAACCACCAAAACTTTCTTCCCTCTAAACTCTTCACCACTTTTATACAAACTTGTATGCTTTATACAACCTCCAAATTCCTCTACCCCTTCAATATTAGGCACCACAGCCTCTGCATTCTCTCCTGTAGCCACAATCAACCACTTACACACAAACTCAGTCACAATATCAGCCTTATCAACACACTTCAAGCGCCAAAACCCAACCTTGGAATCAAATTCAGCAAGCTTCACAGTCTCATTGAACCTTGGCTTAATACCAAATTTCTCAGCATAAGTCTCCAAGTACCCTATGAACTGTTGCTTTGTTGGGTATGTTGGGAAATCAGAAGGGAACCCCATCAAGGGAAGTTCACAAAATTGCTTAGGTAAATGAAGGTGTAACCGATCATAAGTCTTGTGTTGCCAAAGAGAAGCTATGCAGTTAGATCTTTCAAGTATTAAACTTGGTACACCTTGCTCTTTGAGACATGCTGCAGCTGCTAACCCTGATGGGCCTGCTCCTACAATCACAGGCCCTGGAACAAAAACACATGTTGATCTTGGTGACAATGATTTGTTATTCATTTTTTCAATGAATAAAGGGTCATTAGCTTTCTTTCCTTCTAACTCTCTCAAGCAATAATCCATCAGAAATGTGATGAATTATTTCGAGTTTATATAACTTGGTAACAAACAGCTTTATTAAGCTTCAAAGTTCAAACCACAGTTTGAGCACAAGAATCAAGAAAGAGCAACAACTATGAATATAACAGTTGAAGGAGTAGGGTGAGATTATGTAAAGAAGGATTAGGGTAGTGAAGAAAAATGGTTAAAATATAGAGTGGGTTATAAGAGAGTGTTATATAGTGATGAGAATGAAAATGATAATATTTGTTATTTCTCTATAAAATGTTGAAGAGTGTGTATGGATTGATATGGAGGAAGATTAAACGGAAGGAAGAGCAGCAACTACGGGGCTATATCAGCATTCATCACAGAGAGAGGTTATGAGAAGGATGTTGATATCTCTCTTGCTATATATATCATTATTCCTATTGCTTCATTCACTTTTTTTCTTTCAAATGTTTACGCTACTACCAAGAAAATGTTGATCTAGTAGTGTAATGTCCTGCTAGATTATTAGAAATACAAAAAATTAAGGGTTCGATTCCTGTAAGTAATATTTATTGGATGAGATTAGATTAATTCTTTAACTAAAAAGTGGTGGAAAAATGTTTAAGCTACTAGAGACTTATAAGCCCCATGAGAGCCTATTTCAGAAGGGTTTTAATTTGATTATAATCTTACACACTCATTAATTAATAGACTCAATTACAACATTAAAAAAGTAGATGTAGTTAATTCTTTTAATAAAATGGAGACAAAGATAATAAAAATCCTATATAAAATGAAAATTGAAAATACCATAATAACCTTCTAGAATGTGTGTTTTATAGTAAGGATTAGATGTTACAATTTAATAAATTAATTCATTATTAAAAATAGTAGATTTCTGAATCAAAAATTAAAAATAAATACAATTTATATATATATAATGAGAATAAAAATACAGAAGTTAGTAACATAATCGAAAATTGTTTTGCTATTAAAATTAATTATCTCAGAATAAGCACATTGCAAACACAATTTCATTTTGGTTAAACCTAACTGCATCAATTTTTAGAAGAAGAATTGAGTGAATTAACATTCA
The DNA here is from genome assembly GCF_001865875.1 of Lupinus angustifolius. Lineage (NCBI taxonomy): Eukaryota > Viridiplantae > Streptophyta > Magnoliopsida > Fabales > Fabaceae > Lupinus > Lupinus angustifolius. The sequence goes on from NC_032023.1 coordinate 18,904,116, forward strand.
CATGGTGACCGGGTTCAAGCTGAGTACGAGAAAAAACATAAGCATTCAATCATTGAATAACAAAACATTAATTTAAGAAGTCAACGTTAAATTCACCAGCAAGAATAAACAAAGAATTATTTTATTTTATTTTGCTTTTGTCAATAACGAAGAATTATTTTATTTACAGAATCATCGTGTAGGTTCATTGGTGCGCAAGTAAGGTAAGTGTAGTGTGTGGGTTGAAACTTGAAAGTAAGGGATTGACAGAAAAATAAAATAAAGTGAATGAAAATTTGAGACTTTTGTGTGATGCTGGATTCGAAATTTTGAATAAGGGGACCATAGTTGTGGAGGATTTCAATTACATTTAATAGGGTTATTTAAAGAGAGGGAAAAATATATATTAACAATGTATGAGTTTTATATATTGTTGATATATTATTTATCATATATATTTAATTATTATTGGCTTTTCAAAAAATGTAATTCAAATGAATGATGCAATAATCGTATATAAATATTTACGCTTACAATACATAAATATTAGATTTAATTTAAATAGAGGTGATCATTCTCTTTGGGCAAAATGTGAGGTATGAGTGCATGATGTTCTGTTTTATAATAATCAAAATTTCAACCTACTAGCCAATCATATGTTTTATATCATTTACAAAAAAAATTAATCATAATTAGTAAGAAACGTTAATATAAATTCAATATTATGAGTTGATGTAATAATTTTGTACTTTAATTGGAAATAAGGCCAAAACTTATTTTTATGTTTGTTGTTATATATGATTGAAGCACCATGTGCAAACTAATTTTTTTATAGTTAACATTTATAATGGGATGATAGGAAGGGGAAAATGTTTTGTTTTCATAATTTGAACTTTATGTGATGTAGCTCTACTAGTTGAGTTGTTTCTGAAGGACCATAAAAAATTAATTAAAAATCTATACTATATCATAATTTCAGATACAAATGTCATCGAATTATTCCTTATTGCAAATAATTCTCTCAAAGTTTATAGCATCAAGTTGGTAAACTCTATTTCTAAGGTTGAATGTAGGGTAATCATGACAAAGCAATTATAAGTAAATTAATTAATCAATAACGTTAATTTAGTGAGGTAAGATTTCACTGAATCTCCAAGGTCGAAGTTGGATTCCTGAAAGCAATACTATTAGAAAGAACAATCACAAATCCTAAAAGAAATTAATCCCTTAACCAAAAAGATGAGCAAATATCCAATATAAAAAAAATTTAAGCAAAACTCATTGAATAGTGTGGTGGATACATCTTACCCATTAAGTCATTAACTCCCTAAACGACCAATAAATGGTCTATTCAGTCGAAGAGGATATGAAGGCAACAACTATACACAAATGAAGGCCATATAAATATATAGATGACTTGGAAGAAAGAGGGCCACCTTAGACTTAGAAATTTTAGGTGGCTATTTAATGACATAAGGTTTAAAATCTATATATCATTAGTGTAAAAAATTTTACACTGTCAGTATATAATCTATTCATTGTTGATTTGTATTACTTTTGTTTGAGAGTCAATGATGATTAATTAATCAATAATGGAAGATTTACTAACATTGTAAAAACACTTACACTAACGATCTACACATATTAAATCGTTGAAGGAATATATATTCTCATTCATTGGTCACATGAATTAACATCTCATATGAAATTATGACCGACATTTATGCTTTATATTCTACTCGGATGTTTGAATGAATAGCCGATACATATACATTAGTACTTATAGTACCACATGTACTATTTTATTCTTTTTCAATGTATATTTTTAGAGGAATGGTTCACTTACTCTTTTAAATTTACTCTTCGTCCTTGTCATTAATTCTAGAGAAATCAAATGTTTTGAATAATTGAGTAGATCTAGATCATTAGATATCCATAGAAATGATGACTAGAATGAGGAGTAAGTTTAAAAAACTTACTAAGTAAATCATCTCCCTCATTTTTTTATACTAACAACAGTATAGCCTTATTATATAAGTAATGAACTAATCTATTTCTAGTATGTGCATGTCCCTCCCAACAATTGTTTAAGAATAAACTCATTTAAGGTGTTTGAATGAATAGCAAATTAAGCAAATCTCGTTTATGTTTTTTAAAAGACGTTGGTTTAGTAGTATAAAGTACCACAAAATTATCAAAAATACTAAAAGTTCAATGATTCAATTGTTGAGAGTGACAATTATTAAAATGACATGAATTAGTTTCTTAGAAAAAATAAATACATATCTTTAGTAATATAAAAAAAATCATTTTTCAAGGAAAAAGACGTTCACATGCATAGCTAAATTTTTTTCAAAACAATATGAGTAAACTGAAAAGGACAAAACATTTTGTTATGACTTTGATCATATGAGGAGAGCTTAATCTAAAAGAATTGACGCTCCTTTAAGGGGATGTCCACAACGACTTTCCTTATATCGGTATTGTCTCAATGGTTGTCCTTTCTTTTTTTGGCGGCTTCACTCGCCTATCAATATTCGGTAATATAGTATTTGACTCAACCCAAAAAGACTATTCTATTAGGTGAGAGAGTCTTATAGTTAAGTACCACATTAAGTTTGTTATTCTACTCAACAATGTGTAACTCCTAACAATTCACAACATATTGTGTATATAATTAAAAAAATTATCTACTTACTTCATATTCACCTCGAAATTTTCCATTTAAAAGGTGGTGATCTTGTTCAGTTGTTTATGTCTCAATTAATTCACATATGCATTTCAAAAAACTTTTGGAATGTCGTGCGTTCATATATACTAGGCGTCTACAGTTTTTTAATAAAAAACATTTGCTTTTTATACTGTAAAAGAGTTTTTCTACAATGTGTTAGTGTAAATTTTAAGAAAATGAGTAAGATTGCAATGCAAATTGATGTGTTTATAAAATCTTTGTGTATTGATAACAACAGTTTTTAATACAAACTTATTTATTGTGAGTTACACACATAAAAAATTCAATTGGACAACAATTAGTTCTTTATATATACTTGTTAGAATATATTCAAATTTTTTTGTACTATCAAATGTATCTTCTCTTCTTTTATATTTAGATTGGTTGAACATAATCTTATATAAGATTTAGTTAGTTTCATTTATTTGAATTTATATAAAGTTTATGTTTTTGTTATTAGTTGTTATTTATATATCTATTGTCTTATCGTTTGTAATAATGTTTTGCATATATAAATTAAATTACTTGGATATGCTCATGTTTGAGTTTGACCAATATTTATCATCTTAAACTCCTACATGGTATTAGAATAATTCCATCCACCATGACTTGTTCAGTTACTAACCCGCTGTCGAGATGCCGAAAATTCGAATCTTCGATTAGTCATCTTCATTTATTGCGTTACATTCTAGTTAATATTCATTTATTTTTTCCCCAACCTCACAATTTCATATTATGTATAATAAACATCAAAATAAATAAATATTAACATACTACACTATAAAAATGCGGAAAATTTATACATGTGGTGCACCTTGACCGAAAAATTACGGTTTTGGTGCACCTTTTAAAAAAATTACCAAACTAGTATAACTTTTTAGAAATCGGCAATGGGATTGCCGATTTCTGTAAAAAAATTTCTCTCTCCTCCCCAAAATCGGCACTGGGGAGGGAGTTTTATTAGGATATAATTTTTTTTTTAAACTCCCCCCTAAATCGTCAATAGGGGGGGAGTTTTATATTTTTTATTTTTTTTTATTTTTTTTCTATCCCTTAAATCGAGCAACCGGAGAGTTTTTGATTTTTTTTTAACTTGCGGGAGTTATATTATTAGTTTTAGGGTTTAACTTTTCAAACACAAATCCTAACAACACATAACATAATAAATTTTGTCAACCCTAACCCTAATAACAGAACACAATAATGAAAAACACACATAATATTTTATAAAATATTATGTGAATATTATGTGTGTTTTTCATTATTGTGTTCTGTTATTAGGGTTAAGGTTGACAAAATTTATTATGTTATGTGTTGTTAGGATTTGTGTTTGAAAAGTTAAACCCTAAAACTAATAATATAACTCCCGCAAGTTAAAAAAAAATCAAAAACTCTCCGGTTGCCGATTTAAGGGATAGAAAAAAAATAAAAAAAAAATAAAAAATATAAAACTCCCCCTATTGACGATTTAGGGGGGAGTTTAAAAAAAAATTATATCCTAATAAAACTCCCTCCCCAGTGCCGATTTTGGGGAGGAGAGAGAAATTTTTTTACAGAAATCGGCAATCCCATTGCCGATTTCTAAAAAGTTATACTAGTTTGGTAATTTTTTTAAAAGGTGCACCAAAACCGTAATTTTTCGGTCAAGGTGCACCACATGTGTAAATTTTCCATAAAAATGCACTATATATATTAGTCTATCTTCTTACCGATGATCATTATGATAATACATTATCTCTCATTGACAAATTATGTTAGAGGTGATTTGTTTTCTCATTGATGATTATTCTATGATGATTATATCAATAGTTTCTCATTCCACTTACGATCATTCTAATGGTGAATTTTCTCTCAATGATGAATTATATCACTGTTGAAATCTTTTCTCATTGATGGTAATAATTATGTGGTGAATATACCAGCAAATTTTACATTACAACACATTTCTTAAGATTTTTGGAAAGATGTAATTACTTGTTTATTTTGATTTTTGAAGAACTTATTTGTAACTTAAAACTTTTTAAACTTTAACTTAAGGAGCATGTTAGAGTAGAGCAAAAAACCATAGAAGCCAATGAAATAGACAAGTCTGAAGTGATAGTTAGCAATTATATTTGGAAAGGAACTTTATGTTTCTATTTGTAATATATAAAGCCAAGAGGCTTATCACTTAATCATCCTCAATATTAAGTGAAATCAGGAATTTAGCTTAAAACTTTTAGTTTGAGAGGAATAAAGCGAGTTAAAATAATATAATGATAAGAAATTAAGTTTGGAGAACTAATGAAGGAAAGTAGCCGAAAGCTATCAATTCAAAAAATGTGATAGCGTTATGGGAATTATTCTAAACTTTCATGAAAACAATGAACTAATACTCAAAATGAAAAAGTTGATGCTATATTTAGTAATATGAGTTAGTCCCTCTCGAATGGGAACTGAATTTAAAAGCTAACCTAGGCTATAGGCCTATAACCCTAACACAATGTTATTTTATGTTCAAACCTTCTATGATTATGGGTTAGGGGGCAAAGGGTAAGATGGGTATTCAGTTCTAAGGTGGGTCCTTCAAATAGCTCCAAAATCCCAAATCAACCAATGGTCTTCCTTAACCACACGAATGACTGCTTTCGTTATCTATCTCAAGCCAATTATATATTAACATGCATATAAAATAAAAAATTTAAAAGCAGAAAATAATAAAATGAATTATTCTAATTGGCTTAAGATATAGAGTAAAACACAATTTAAGATAGATGATCTCCATATCATAAACCATAATCTTCTATTGTGAGCACAAGTAGAGTTTAACTTCAACTTTTTTGTGGCAAAAATATTTTTGGGATGAGATTTTCTCCAATGTTAAATGATCATGTAAAAAAATATTTTTATTTTTATTTTTTAAATTATTTTTTAAAAATTATTAAATATTTGGACTCTTGGATTTTTTTATGTGTCACATTCAAGAAATTTAACGAGTGGGTTGACTTTGGGGGAACCTCTACATATTTCTTTTGAAAACATTAGTTTTGCACTCCTTATAGAATAGAGGAAGGCATAGGAAAAAAGTGATAAATACATGAATGATATGATAGAATATCAAAAGGAGAAATAAATAAAAAATGTAAAAGTTGACCTTTTAAGTACGGTTGGTGTTATTCTTCAATAAATATATGTATATTATATTTTTATGCATAACAAAACCACAAACACGTAAGTAATTAATAATACCTAACTTTTATTGTTTTGTTAATCCTAATCGTGATTATCAGCACAATAGGAAACCGTAAGCTAATATAGAAAATTCTTAATGGTGTTGATTTATTTTCTATTTTCAATATATTTTTATTTAATATGGTTTATCGTAACTATAATCTAAATTTCAGGAGGACAAAATCAAAGAGCAACAAAGTTCTATCTATTAAACTTTCTACACAATTGCATTTTCAAATTTCTTGATTTTCAGATTCTTTATTTACAAGCTAAATGGTACCCATTATTTTATAACATTTACATTAACCAATAATAGGCTAAAATGTTCTCTATTTTTTTAATTAATAAATATATAAATATCAAGGCAGTTCTTAGAATTAAAAAATTGCTAACATATTTTTTGGCGAATAACTTTTTAAGAATGTGATTCTCCATTAACTCATCTTTAATGGAGTATAAGTTAAAATCTATAAAATATAATGTTCTATTGATACCACTAAACTTTTTAATAGTTTAAGTACTTTTAGGGATCTTTTCATTTGCACAATAGGCCGTACCATAAACTTTGTCTCACTCATCTTTTTCCTTCTTTCTTTCAATAAATTAACCTTCTTATAAGAATTTTTTTAATGTGTTCATTGGACACATGTTAAGAACACATGAAACAATTCATAGAAAAATGACTAACTTCATATTTTGGAATTGAAATTTTTTATTTTTTAATAAATATTTACTACCTTAGATATCCTTAACATGTATCCTTGAACACACATTAAAAAATCCCTTGGAAAATTCTTAATTTGATATAGTAGTTAATTTATAAATGATACTAATCTCTCATGTTCCAAAAATCTTTAGTTTCACCCATCATTTTTCATTTTTTAATCTTCCCCGACATGAAGTTTTATGATAATCGGGTAATGCATATTAGCATTGTATGTGGATGGAATATGCCTCACTCTCATTGATGTACATGTCTATACCCCAACGGCAAGTTAGGAACGTATTAAATGTCTAATCAAGAATTTATCTATATTCGTTCCCTTATTAAATTATTTAGGCCTACTTTCATCTAAGGAAAACTAATATATATTTTTTACTAAGAAAACATTTTTCTTCTAGTGGTTTAAGACTCATGTTAGATTTTCATGATAACAAAAAAGATTAAATATTTGATTTATATGAATAATATTTGTTGGAAAGTTGATTAATTTCTTACTAAGGGATATCTTAGTAATAAAAAAATTAAATGTTTTTTTGTGGGGTAGCTTTATCTATGACCATTGGGTATTTGGGGAGGCAAGCACATGTTCATAAAATGATTTGCGGTTCGACCTTTAAACTATTGTGTTATGCAACCTTTTTAGGTCATCAAGAAATGCATGTCCACACTACATAGCCCACATGAAATCTAATAATGTTACTAATAAGCTATCATTACTTGGAACTTTCATAAACATCTTCATCAATTAGTCGATCTAATGGGTAATTGATAATTTGATATCTTCATAATCGTATATCTAAGTACCACTAACTTCTGTTGCTTACTTTTTGCCCTTCATATTTTTTTCTCATTTGGTAGGTCTTCTTTATTCTTTGTTGTGGTTTATGTTTTATATTTTAAAAGTTTAACACCGCTTAGATAGACCCTTTAGAGGAATGGAGCGAAAGAGGTTTTAAGAATTTATGCACCCCTTCTAACGAAAAAAAATTGATTAGGCCAAGATGCTATTTTTATAAGACAGTAATAATTACCTATTTGAATAATGCTAATCTTATAATTGGGCCCTTAAAGACGAGGATAAAAGCACATTTAAGCTTCATTGTAAGAAGGAATAGGATTAGCGGTAAGGAACTCATGATTTCTAATTAAATTGGGTATCACATATTTAATACAATTATATTGGCTATTTATTTTAGGTTACAAAACAAGTTATCTAATTAATGACAACCTAAAAACTTTTAAAATTGATAACGAATATGAGCTTAATAAGTAGATACCCAAACAGTTGGTCGGATAATGAGAACTTTATAAGTTAATACATAAGTAACGGTCTCCAAGACACCAAATCACAAATAGTTTTTCATCTCTCCCCATCAGAGAGAAAACGAAGGTCCCAAAGGGGTTAAGGATTTGGTTGAGAAAAGTCATCATACCAAAATTCTCTCAAAATATATATCAAATGAGTAGATCAAAAAACATGGATTCAGATATAACTTTGTATTCTTGTTTTATCTTATGTTTGAGAATCATGATATTCAAGATCATAGGATTGGATTTCTCCGATCAAAAGGAAATCTCTAACATTAGCTAGTTAAAATAATAACACTTGCATCTATAATGCTCATCAAAAGAACACTTAATCATATAAGGATTCGGCAAAAGACAATCTAGAACCCTTGCCGGGCAAATGCTTAAAACTAAAGTACCCACAAAAGCCTCACTTTTCTTATCTTAGTATTATTACATATATAAGGATAATGTATTATATATATAATGCAATTTTTTTATTAACATACATATTTTTAACTAATATCATTTATACCAATAAAATATTAGTCTAATAGTACAAAACATCATTAAATTTTCAAATATTTTACTAAGTCAAATATTAAATATTCAATTTCTATTGAGAAGATGAGTCACATATTCCAAAATATTTTTTTATTTATATAATAAAGAATACATTTAGTTATACCAAAAATAATAACAATCATTAATGTAACCCTAATGCTAAGAATGTCAATTTCATCACATGCCAAGTGATGTTCAATCGCAAGATTTTGAGATCTAAAATTAGACACCCGCGGTAATTTATTTTATAAAAAATGAAAATTTGGATAACACTTTTCAATCAGAGTACTGATGGGGATTTAGGTCTCACATGATTTATATTTTACAATAGGAGGAAAAAAACATATGCCATGATAGTGTATAATTTTTATATATTATTATTGTATCATACTTTATTCAAATTTAATTATCATTCACTATTTAAAAAATAATATAATAATTGTGTATAAATTTTTATATTGATAGTGAATATATATTTGAGTCTTATAATATTTTCATTTGATTGGTTAATCATTTGTCACATATTTTATAATATCTTCGTACCAAACCTAGATAATCATTTTCCCAGGTTGTATGAATGTGTCATTATTAAGAGATAAAACTTGAACCCTACCAAAAAAATAAGTAATTAATAAACATTCAATAAAGTGCCTGTTTAAGTGGTGAAAACATGTAATTATACCAATAATTATGCATAGAAAAATTAGTCTCGTGGGCGCATACAAGTATTTAAAAAAGGTCTAAGTAAATTTTAAAATGGTATTGGGTTGACATTGTTAAGCATTTCATTTTGATTATTACGCATTAATAAAAGCATATAATGAAATTACCCAATCAAATCATCGCCTTAATATCTTAATATTTTTGTGTACTAGGAGAATATCATAACAAATCCAATCTAATCATCATAGAATTAAGTGGGGATGTAGCAAAAGTTTAAAAAAAGTTCAAGAAGTAGCTTTTGGAAGTAGTTAAAAAAGGGTTAAGCACTTGAATTGTTTAACATGGGAGTCTAATCTCTAGTTGTGAGAACTGAGAAGCAGCAAGGAAAGCGCAAAGATTTTTTTTGGTATTACCAAAAATATCTTTTCACTCAATAAGTAAGGAATTAATTTTTTTTGAAATATATAATTATCATTCTCAATAAGTATCATTTACAATAATCGAATTATTAACCTTTTGGTCGAAAGTATAAAGACAAGAAAGTAATAAACTTCACTGTGAAGTTTTTCAAAGAATAGCGCCTTCTGTAATATTAATATATTTGTTACTTTGTCGTTTATCATTATTGTTGTAGTTTATTAGTTAATTTTAGTTATCTTTTATTAATGAAAAAAAGTTTCTGAAAACAAGCTTTTTTACAGCCAAAGAAGAAGGAACATTTGAAATTAATATTTGAGTCATAACGAACACTAGAAAACGATGATATATTGTTCTTCTTGACTCTTGTCTACAAAATGTTTGGTATTGTATATGTATAGAAACAACAAATAAAATATTCACAATATAATATTTTTTTAATTCTAATTAATATTTAATCCTAAATAATTATTTTAGATAATATTAAAAAATAAAATTTATGTACCTCCAAATATAACATATTATATATATATTTACACAAGTTTTTTCATTTAAATGGTTTTTACTAACAATTATTTTATGAATATAATGATAAAGAAACTCAAATAATATTAATGGAGAATTGGAGAGTGACATATTTAATAAGTGATACTATATAATTTTTCACAAACAATTTATCCCCTTTATTTTATTATTTCACAATGGTCAATCACTCAAACCAATATATATAATAATTTTTTAAGTGATAATATAAATAATATTTTTATTTGTATCTGTCATTGCCGTTCGGAGGTAATCTTCCTTGTTAGCATAACTGTCATATAAAATATATGAAAATAATAAATATAGGCATTAAAATATATATATAAATATATAAATGATTAAGTTTAAAAAATTAGTTATTGGTTACACGATTATTATTTTTAATCTTTTGTTAGTAAGAAACTAATCTCTTGAAATGTATGACTACCCTCCAACAAATAAAATAATACATTATTAATACATTTCTTTTAATTTTAACTATCATTTAAATAATGTTTCATATTTATTATTCTCATTTCGTATATTCAAGGCACAAAGAAATCCACTGTCTTACTGTTAACCTTTTTTTTTCTTCATACCCCACCGTTTCTTAAAATCTTTTAATAGAGGAATTTCTAGGCATATAATTGGAGACTAGTGTCTCTTTCATAAACTCAGTTTTAAATTCAGACCAGGAAGGTGCTCTGAGATTCAAATATGTTATTATTATGTTATTACTTATAAGACATTAGAAGATTTCGCAAATTGAGAGAATCATCTAGCACTTTTATCGTTTATTTTAAATTTATCTCACCATGATTTTATTTGATGTTCTCCTAGTAGCGTAAAAAGTTAGATTCCAATTAAAGGGTTTACTATAGAGTTTTCCCTCCACTACACATATTTGCTCCATATTGTTTTCACTAATGATTGCACATTGTCATTAAATAAGTTCAAATTAGAGCTTTTTAATTAAACACTTTATATTCCACCCGGTATCATTTGTAAGCATATGGTATCTTTATGATAAAGTCATTTTGATACGAAAATGAATAACTAATATAATTTGTGACGAGTGTAAATAAAAATAGAGTTTGCAAATCTCTTGAAAGGAAGGATGAGATAAGATGTATTCATTCATGTTTTACTTTATATCTCAAGTTAATTAGAAAGTTTCATTCAACTAAAAAGAAAAATTAAAAAACGTAATTAATATTTTAATATTAATTAATTTTTTATTAGGGTTATTATATATTTAAAAAATGGATTTTAGTTCATAATAATAATAATAATGTGGCTAACACCAATAATGTAACATACTAGGTGGTGATGTGGTTAATTGTGGAGTTGACACATCATGAGAAGGGTTAAAACTAAAATGGTGCACTAAATAAGAAACTAAAAACTTCAAAAAAATGGATACTAAAACCAAAATTACCATTATTCACTTAGAATAAAAACAATTTTCTCCTTAAAAAACCACTGCTTCCACTCTTCGTATATGAATCGTAACTAATTAACACCTATTAGTCACAGAATCACTGTGGGTCATGCTCTCCACTTCGTTCTTTTTATAAATATAAGCAACTTCAATCATCACTACTATACTACAACCTCTTAAAGGTTTGATTAGACTAACGTGGGGGTGTAACTTTTCCATCATTTAAAAAGCACATTGTCCAAAACCCTTTCTCATATTAAATGCTACAATAAAGGACTTCAAGTCATAAATTAGTGGCATATATATAGAATCTTTGATGATATTTTACAATAGTATTAGTATCTTATCTATGATTTAATCAATTTTATTTTAATTTATCTATTACTTGAGATATTATTTTTCTATCGTTTATAACAGCTTTAGTCTAACTAATAAATTGTTTTGTTATTTGAGTTTTATTTAGCATATATACTAAAGAAACTTGTATATATTTTGTTAATAGCCCTCAGTTTCATGATGGTCATGCATTCTTGCTAAGTAAGGCAACTAGATCGTTAAATTGGAAAGAATCTTCTTCCCAAACAATTGTTTGGACCGTAATTATAATCCAATGAGTCTATATTATTTTTTTATATTTATTGCCTGGAGCCTCACCTATATGCAAATTATATATTACGTACATCAAAAAGAAAAAAGATGCAATGGAAGCATATACAATGTATACTACTACCTAGCTTTATCATGGCACATTCATCTTCTTTCCACATGGCATATTATATGTGAGCGCCAATTACTTCATATGGTCCTATAGGGTAGGTTTAATTAATGTAGTTTTGCATGTGTATCTTCCACCTTATGTTGTGATATAATTAAGAAAAAAATATATACACCGAAAATATATGAGTTTTATATAATGTTATTGTATCATCTATCATTCATGTTTTATCACCATCAACTCTTTAAAAAGTACTATAAACAACATGTGAATGATGTACTAAATATATATAAACTTTTACATCAATAATACATAAATATTACACTCTATGATTAATTAGGTTGCCTCTTGTTGTGAATTTATTTAAGAGAAATCAGTTTAGACATACTAGGTAGCTTGTGAGTGGTATGCATAGTTTTTTTTTTATCAGGGATGAAAATATTATTAATCAAGAGATGAAAAAATTAGGAGAACAAGTGGTACTCCTATCTACATAATATTTAAATTAATAAAGTGAGAGACAATTTGATGGGTGTCTCACCCAATCAACAAGTGAATAAGAAAAAGAGGAAAGCGAGCATTGAGAATGCTCCAAGAGTGCATAAAAATAAGCTCCATCACCCCATCTACTTGGAACATCTTATTATCAAAAATAGTTTTGCTCCTAATGTGCCAAATAGTCCAAATCGTGACAAACCAAACTGTCATCCACCATTTTTGTTTCTTATTCCCCAACCATAGAGCACTTTTATGGATTGCAAAAGAAGACATGACGTCATAATGAATAATGGAGGATATCCCAAAGCAAGAATAGAGTTGTTGCCAAACAAGATAAGATACAAAACAAGAGAAGGACAAATGACTAGTAGATTCCTCCACCTTACCACAAAGAGAACAAAAAAAGGTGTCGTGAGCAATTACTAGTGGTATGCATAGTTGTAGACATAATTTAAGATAAAGAATTGTACTTCTAACTAGAGTAGTAAAATAGATACTTGAAGATCTTCTAAACCAAACCCTAACAAAAACAGAAAAGTAGGTTGCTAATCTTCCCTTGAAACAACCACATATACACTTATGAATCCTCCATCATTTTGATGATATAAACGTTATTTATATTTTGTGCCTTTGGCAATTTTATAAAATCATGTTTGAAGTCTCTAGACTCACGTTTACTCGAATGGAGAAAATATAGTTTTTGTGTTTGATTCAATAATATGTTTTTACCTAAGAGTTAGACATGCACAATGCTTGAAGCCCATCTACACAAATGAAGAGTAATTCAAATCCAGTCAGGGAGGATCCAATACTCGATAAGATAATGATACATATTCTTCAAAAGAATTTAACGATGTTAATTTTAAATAATTTTTTTTATAAATGAGTATGCCTATTATAGTTTCACCTAAAAGGATGGATATTTTCTGTCACAAAAAGTATATCACTTTTTGTATCATTACTTATGATTAATCAGATAAATATTTAATTTAAATATATTTTTTCAACAAATTAGATATAATAACACATAGAATGACAAGACATATATGGTCCAGGCCTAATGAAGAAAGTAGATGAACTATGCAATAAGCTAGCCGCCCAACCATTGTTTGTTTGCCATGTGTCATCCAATCCTCGCTACAAATTGACTTATTTAATGACTCACACCACAACAATTGACTTGCTTTCATAATCTAAACTAAATTAATATGAAAGGAACAAAATTTAGCTTTAATTAGTGGATTCCACTTTTTGCACCGAAGATTGCCAATTAAAACAGAGGGTCTTATTAAGCCTAACAAAAGGACACACTAGTGGACAAAAAGTGATTGTTTTATCTAAGATAATATACCTATTATTGATTACTTATATAAGTTACAAGTAGTGACCATGTATAAGTAAGTAAAAAGAGATGCAGTACATAGGAAGTGGATTAGCTAGCACTCGTATGAATAGAATCAAAAATAGGTTCATTAAAGATATAATAAGGTTATTTAAATAAATTACACGTCAAATACCACATTTTTAAAAGAGTTTAATATTTATGCACTATTGATATAAAAAAAATTATATTCACAATAACTTTTGTTTAAGATTCAACAATAATTAACATATGAATAGTGAATAATATGCCGGTGTATAAACTGTCAATATATATATATTAAAATCCTCTTCAAAAATAACATGGGTGGTCATGAGGGAAAAACACCAAGCATTGGTGTTTAAAATAGATAAATATCAACCAGCCAATAAAATTAAAGGAAGCGGACAATACGAAATTTGTTTCTTACTCTAGCATTTCTCGAACCAAAAGTGCCTAACTCAATGCTTGAGTAGTGAAGTCTAGGGATGTAAAAATTCGGTTCGGTTCAGTTTTTTGTGCATTTTAGTGATCAAATCGATCAAAGATATATGATTCGGTTCCGCTCAATTAACTGCAAATTTAACTATAAGAACCAAACCGAACTGAACCGCTATTGAATCGTTCGGTTCGGTTCCACGGTTTTTCCATTTACTTTTTTTATAAAAAAATCTTCAATGAATTGAAAATTCAAATGTATTACAAGAGATATTGTTTATCCATAAAATGTACTACAACTATTATAAAAAATTATGAATCATATATAACAATAAAATTCATGATTAGTAACATATACATGAATTAGTAAAATATATAATAGTTATATTTATAACCTTACATTTTATAAAAGTAACACATGTATCAATACATGTATAATAATATATGATATATGTTAGTTTCAAACTCAATATCACAAAAGTTGTAAATATGTTCGAAATCATAAGACACTAGGAAACAATTTAGTAACTAATAACATATATAATACTAACTTAATAACAATTTAGTAACATATATATCACTACAATTCACTAATAAAACATTATTCCCTAATCCTTGTATATATTTCTTTAATATGCGGTTCGGTTCGGTTTCAACGGTTCCTAAATTTCTAAAACCATAAACCGAACCGAACATAAACGGTTCCTTAAAAAAATAACCGAATCGAATCGCAAAACCGAACCATATTTTACGGTTTGGTTTGGTTTGGTTCGGTTCCATCGATTTTGCGATTTAAACCGGAACCGCTTACACTTGACCATCTCCTTTGGGTTTCATTTGGGTATGCATATGATATATTTGGAAACATGATTGGTCTTATTTGGGTTCACTTAAATCTGAACATAAACTTTTAAAACAACATCCCAAACGTACACATATTTTATGTCTTATATGTTATTCCAAACTAATAAAAAATAATACGTCAATTAAAAATTAAAAATATTCATTATTAATATTATTTTTGCTTTATTATTATTGGTTCGAGATGAAATTAATAACAGTTGTGTATTATAAGATTTTTGTCTTAATTAATGAAAGCCTCTGTCAGTATTAGGCCCATGTTAAATGGGTCTTTCATTAGGCCCAATAATTAGTACACCCAAAACTTAAGCTGATTTTGTTGTAGATGTTTTTTCTTTTGTTAATGGATTTTGTTGTGGATCAAGGGAAAACAAATGATGATTTTGCAAACCAACATAATGAACTGAGAAGAAGAAAAATGTATATCAGATTCAGAGATTTTTAGACTGTGATTCCACTTTTTCCTAATACTAATGATAACATGTACTTTGTGTCTACCTGCTCAAATTCATTCTTTTATCAAATATTTAAATTTTATATATTTCATTTTGAAAAATTAACTTTTTTCTATTAAATATATTTGACATTATATTTTTTTAGTTGGGAATACTTTATATTATAACATTTCATTCTATTATATTGTTAGAAATGTAGTTAATATGTTATATAAAAACATCATAAAATTTTCTTTCTAATTAATGAATGAAGGACAAATAAGAAATAAATACAATAAATGTTATATAAATAAATTAAAATGCATTGTAAAAAGAAATAAAATAAATTCCAAAATACAACTTGTGCATTAGTGAGTGAAAAATCAACGACTAATCCAATTATTATGAAGGTAAAGGACCAAGATGGGAAAAAACCATAAATGTAATTAAAATAAATAAATTAATTACACCTCTTCATCTATATCACAATATTGAAAGACAAATAAAAAGGAAACAGAGATTGTACTAAAAAGTCAACAAAATTCCTATATAAATAATTCAAACTTGTTGGTATATAAAAAGATGGAATGAAGTATGGCAAGTATGATATGTTAGGTGGGTATCATAATATCAATATGTATGTTCAAAACTCAAATCCAAAATCATAGCCATTAAAAAGTAGGTCAAAGGTTTCTTATTTGTTGACTCATATATATCAGTCCCATTTATGAAGGTGACATAGAATTGATAACCGAATATTTTATTCATGTGAAGAATTGAAGATGGAAACATATATCAACATTTATATAGAAAGAGAATAAAGAATTTTCTTATATGATACTAAAATTTGAATATGTTTTTATCTAACCATTTTTATAAAAATATTTTTTAGAAATTAAATAAATTAGACATATATATAATGTTGTTAATCTCGGACTGATTAATGACTAGGTGAGAACATTGAGTTATTGGGTAGACTGATTGATTTGATTTGTATTAAAAATTTAAAAAATCATAATATTAGATAATATTGTTTGATAACGCTCCAAATTTAAAAATATTAGCATGCCTAATTAAATAACTAATAGATAAAATTTCACTATTGTGGAATGTGATAAATAAGTTGAAAACATCGTCAAACAACATGTGTCATGCTTTAATTGAAAAAAAGCGAATAATAAAATTTAAATTTAATTAAATAATGAAAGTTTTTTTTATATAAGTTAACAAATGACAAACATAACATAACATAGATAATTTAAAAATGTTTACTTTATTAATCTAAAAATGACATCATTTTGATTGCATTTAAAAAAATTTATTTTCAGATTGACTCAGCCAACCGATTTGACCATTCAAGTCACCAATTTTAGGTTTAAACCTACCAAGTCGAATCGAGTCAAACTAGTTACATGAGGGGCTCAGACCAGTTACATACACAATTCACGGTTACACCAGGCGGATTAGCCAATCTAAGTTAAATTTATAACACTACATATATCATAATTATAGTAGCCGGAGAAAATAATTAACACATTATTAAACATTTTATGCTCATATATTAATTAATTAGTACTAACTAGTAGGTGGTTGAATTGCCATTTTCAGATATGTTACCGTATCAAGGCTATCGGATTCTCTCTGTGTCACCTTCATCAATCAATGTTCCCATACTTCACTTCAATTCTAATTGTCTAAAAAAATAATTGAAGTTGAAATTAAAATTATTCAATATTTTCTAACCAATTATATCTCATAATACATTAGTGACACAAAATATTTTTTTGGTCAATCATATATTCACCCAAACTCATTAATTTTGACGGGCCCTGACATTAGAAATTAGATCGGTTTGTTTTTAGATTTTATCTTAAATATTATACGGACCACACCGTCCTGACCATTATGTTTGATAGGTGAACAGATGATATAAACTCATTTTATCTCAAACTATGTCTCAGATTAATAAAAATATTTATATTAATTAAAAAATAAATTTTTATTATTTTTGTTTTAATATTATTGGTCTGAAACATGATTTGATATAGAGTTTTGGAAAACAAATACTTGTGTCATAAGTGAATAGCCTTTAGATTATACCTGCAACTAAAGTGATGTCGGATTTATCTTACTTATTGAAGAAGAATCTGCAAGTAAAGTGATGTTGGATTTATCTTACTTATTGAAGAAGAAAAATGACCCACTACCCCTTTTGTGGTACTAATAAATTTTGAGTAGTTGTTTGTTATTTGATATCCCTCCTACCAAGTCAATACTACAATTTATACATACCACCATGCATCAATAATTGTGAGAGTAGTGACAAGTATTCTTCAACAAAAAATAAAAATAAAAATAAAAGGCTATATATGCTTCTATTACCCAAATAACAAGTACACATTGCCATTTACTCATTCCAATTTATTTATTAAATATTTCCATTCCTTTCTCACTACATAGTAACGATCATCTTTATTATTAGAGAAGTAAGTATCACATAATAATAAATAAAAAACAAAATGTAATGATATTTTTATATTTTATCTATCATAAAATTATATTTTTGTCATTAAAAATACAAAGAGAAACAAATATTTGTCTCTTTATTATCGGGGATGATCCTTGTTCCTGACTAATGACAAACATTAAAGTGAGTGAGCCAGGGCAGTTGAAGTTATTAAACTGCATGATAATATTGGTGGTTCAAGTTGCTATTCAAGCAACCCATTCTAGAAATATCAGGAGCTTATAAATATAATGTAAGGCTTACTCCAATATCATCATTCAATTCAACCTTGCTTTTGATTCTTCTAATTCTCTACAAAATAGTACATATATCTCTACAAATATTTGGTTCTAGTTTTGCTTCTCTACCTATGGAGTATCCTCTCCTACTCATCTTTACTTTAATCAATGTAAGATTCAACTTACAAACAGTTGAAGCATGCTAACTAAATACTATATTATGGTTTCATCTTTTGTTTTGGTATATAAACTCTAAAAGTTAGATAAGTTTCTTCCTCTACTTGATTATTTGAATATACTTATTATCAATGTTTATGAGAATTGATGGTAACAAGGTTTTGTGTTTAACTAATTAAATTTGTGCAGCTTGTTATGGTAGCAACCCATGCCACCTTAAACCCTGAAGTTTATTGGAATTCTAAGCTTCCTACTACTCCAATGCCGAAAGCCATCACTGATATCCTTCATCCTGGTTAGTACATCAATGTGAATAGGGTGCAAAAAAATCCGACACGTGGGTGCCCGTGGAAATACCCGCAACGAGTACCCACAATATTAGCTTATGGACGAGAACGAGTTTTGGGATACCCACACCGCGAGTACCCACAAATTTATATATTTAGTTTTTAGTTAAATTTGTATATATATTATATACTTTATTATTATTTCATAATAAATTATACATGATTATGATCATAAATTTATCATATAAATATCATATATTATTCATGTAATACTTATTTTTAGATATTGATTATTACAAATTATATAAATATATAATTAAAATTAAAAATCAGTTGGGTACCCACAAATACACACACGGGTCGGGTTTGGGCACGGAAAAGCATTACCCGCGGCGGTTACCATCCTAAATGTGAATTTTTATGTTACTCGTTGGCATATTAGATTATGTTAATAACAATCACTACTACTACTATTACAAATTAACTTAAACTTACACTACTATATTTAAAATCGGATTTATTTAGTGTAATTTTTTATATAATGGATATTCCTATTTTACTCTTTATTAAAACAAAATTTGAAATTATTTAACATATATGTGGCACTTCATAGTAAAATACAATAAATATAAAGAACTGTTCAGTATTTATTGTTCAAACTGTTTAACTGAAATTATACATGGATTTCGTACCCTTGGTGGGCAAGGTAGGTACAATAATTTATGTGGCCCCTAAACAACCAACCTGAAAGAATAATTATAATTAATATTTCAAAGTTTTAATTCTCTTTATTTTGATAATATTATTAAAATAAATTTTAGAAAATATCAAAAATTATGTCCATAAAATTATGTCTATAAACTCAATTTCCTTCTTTTTCAAACAACTCAAATTATTGGGTCATAAATTATGAGGACCCAAAAGACTAAAGTTAGTGGATACATTAGAAAAGAAGACTTTGAATTCTAATTTTTTGTGTGTATCTCTTTAACTCATGATTTCCTAGTATTTGATCCCCTCTTTAAGGATTTAGATGTTGAGAAATAGAATTAAGTAATTAACCTCCTCTCTATACTAAACCATAAACCATTAAAAATGAATTAACTAGTGATGTTCTAAAGTTATCAAGTACTTAACTTAACACACTAAGGTAGCTTCATAACCAAAATTTACCATTCATCTTCATGAGAAACATTACTCGAGTCTTTTTATCTAAATATGGAGCTAAATTTACTACTAAATTTTGCAGATTGGATAGAAGAGAAAAACACCAACGTGGGTGTAGGAAAGGGTGGTGTAGATGTAGATGTAAGGAAAGGAAAACCAGGAGGCACCACCGTGAATGTTGGTAAAGGAGGTGTAAATGTACATGCACCGGGAAAAGGAAAGCCTGGTGGCACCGCCGTGAATGTCGGGAAAGGCGGCGTAGTTGTTCATGCACCGGGAAAAGGAGGCCAAGGTGGTACCAATGTAAATGTTGGTGGAGGAAAAGGTGGTGGAGTTATAGTTGGAACTAAAGGCCCTAAAGGAAAACCTGTTTATGTTGGAGTTGGAAAAGGAAATGTTCCATTTCTTTATAAGTATGCTGCTGAAGATACTCAACTATATGATAATCCAAATGTAGCACTTTTCTTCTTGGAGAAAGATTTGCATGCTGGGTCAAAATTTGATTTGCATTTTACCAAGAGTTCAAATAATGATGCAACATTCTTGCCTCGCCATGTTGCTGATTCCATACCCTTTTCATCAAAGAAAGTTGATGATATATTTGATGTGTTTTCTGTCAAGCCAGGATCAGAGAAAGGTGAGGCTATGAAGAAAACTATTAATGAGTGTGAAGATTCTGGTATAAAGGGTGAGGAAAAATATTGTGCAACTTCACTAGAATCCATGGTTGATTTCAGCACTTCCAAGCTAGGGAAAAATGTTGAGGCCTTATCCACTGAAGTAAAAAAAGAAACCAGGTTACAAAAATACACTATAACAAAAGGTGTAAAGAACATTGCAAGGGACAAAGCTGTTGTGTGTCACAAACAGAATTACCCTTATGCTGTGTTTTATTGTCACAAAACTGAGTCTACTAGAGCTTATTTTGTGCCTTTGGAAGGTGCTGATGGGGTTAGAGTTAAAGCTGTAGCAATTTGTCACACAGACACATCAGAATGGAACCCCAAACATTTGGCATTTCAAGTCCTTAAAGTTATACCAGGAACCGTTCCTGTCTGTCACTTTCTTCCTCAGGATCATGTTGTTTGGGTTCCTAAGTAAATTTGCTTCAAAACACTTTTGGTCTCTTTCTTGAATAACAAGCTTCATGTAGCACCTATAAGCTGCAGAATCTAATACTATATGTAGTTATAGCTACTACTCTATATGTTTCTAGTTTTGCATTATGTATGTAAAGCATGCTCGTGTATGGAACACTATATAAAGTTAAGATATGTTGTCTCATATTCTTATGCGATTTTTTAAGCTAATTTATATTATATATATAAAGGCTAAAATATGGTGTAATTATTACTATGGTATAATTTATATATTCTTATTTTGCCCTTCAATTTTGTAATTTAAAAAAATCATATAATCCTATATAATCACTTCAAACACGTTAATTATAAGTTGCATATTCTAATAAAAACAAAATATTATAATATAAACTAAATACAATACAAAAATTACATTTTAATTCTACAAAATAAAATGTATAAAAATTAATTACATAATGCTTTAAAATAAGAATGTAGTCGACAGACACAAAGTGACTGTCATACACTAATAATAATAAAACAAAAACATGTTTAAAATTTGTAATTCACATTAAATGTTCTCATCAATATATATATATATATATATGCTCATATAAAGCCAGGAAAATAAGATTCTACTTTATGCCTCAACTTTATTGAATGTTTCATATGGTTCTCTCTATTTGTACAACACATAACCATATTTTTTTTTTATGGGAATGGAGTATCTCCTTGTATAAGGAGATAAGTTATCATCTCCTGCCAGTGAAATCATGACATGTGTCATGTTTCATCATTTTCAATAAAAATATTTTAAAAAATAAATAAAATAACATACATATCATATTTTTATTGGCTAGAGGAGATAAGTTATTTACTTATATAAGGAGATACATTATTCTCAAAAAGTTAATAATGTGAAAGCAATATAAATGAAACAGATTGCACAATATAAAAATGTAACACTGCAAAATAAAATCGGAGCAAACAATGAAAGTTTGATGAATGAATTTTTTTATGGTGATAAGTAGATGTTTTCAACATTAAAAATAGACGTTATTGGTTTTTTTTTTTAAAAACACATACTTCAATTTTTTTTAATCCAAACGTCTAGGAACAGATTGGAAATCTTAAGTACGTTATAAAAAATATACTAAAAGTAAAGTGGATATTTAATATTTAACGTTTTAATTAATTTGGTGTCATTCAAAAAATATATTTGGAGAGTTATGATGTAATTAATGGAGACATTCTTCATATTTAAAGCTATAAGTTTTAAATTTATCTTCAAATATTAAAGATATTATTTTAAGTTTGAATAATAAACTAGAATATGCTCTAATCTTAAGTTACAAAACGCTAATCTATCTATTAACTATATAAGAAAGAAATGTCCTCGACATATTCACCTAGGACACGTGTCAGGCTTTCATTTCATTTTTTCCCTTCTAAAACTTTCTCTCATTTCCAAACAACACGTGTCTTTTTACTTTTATTTTACCTTCATTTTTTATTTTGTGATTTATTCCAAAGATTGTGCAATCACTACTACACGTTGTTTCATAAAATTAAACTATCTTTCATAATTTTTTCAAATTCGGATTCATCAATATACCTCAAATAAGATAGTCTTTCCTCTTTCCCATGTTTCTCTCCTGTTTCGTGCCAAACCTTTCCCATGTTTCATGTTGTTATTGTTTCGTGCCAAACCTCTTTCCCATGTTGTTTTTGTGTGTACCTCTATACCATCTCTCTTCTTCATGTTGTTTACAGATTTATTGAGGTAACATTTGGGTAAGGAAGAGATTGTTTTTGGTTTCTGGGATTGGAAGGTAAATTCCCTCCTTGATTATGTTCATGTTTCTTTCTCTTCTTTACAATTTCATTTTTTGTTTATATTTTCTTTGATTATGAGTAATTTTTTGCCTATTACTATTGTACTTAATGGTTGTACCGATTAATGTTTTTTTGTCATCTTCTCCACTGTTGCACTACTAAAGCTCATTTATTATCTTTGGTTTCTTCAATAAACTTATGAAATTACAAAAATACATACTTTTTGTACTAAAACCTCTTTATATTATTGTTACATTTTTTGATATTGTTATTGTAATTATCAAATACTACGTATTTTTATATGTTATTAAGTGCACATTTATCCCTTTGTGATGGAATTGCAGTTTTGATCATCACCTTGATGAGTTATTCATCGCTTTATTTTCATGATGTGGATTAGGTATGAAAAATATGTATGTCTTACTTAATAGGTTACTATTCTATTTTTATGTTTACATTCATAACCATTCTACCATTATGCTTTAATGCTTTTATGTGAACCATTCTTCACCATTTCATGTACTGTTTTTATGCTTAGTGAGTTTCACATTCATAATCATTCTGCCTTAATGGTCTTTCTTTGAAAGGTTGTCATTTTTCCTATTCTTTTATACTATATAGTTTGTTCCTATGTTATTAATGAATTTGTGATGGAGAGCATGTCTTTTTTATTACAAAAGTTTGTTTAAATACATTAATGCCTTTATTTTTTAATAGTTCTTTGGTTGCTTCTTAATGTTGGTTGTGTATATGTTTGTCTATATATTTTCATTTAAGGGGTTATTGCTTTGTTTTTGTTTATTATATATCATCATTTAAATTATGTTGATTATCTTTAACTATGTTCATTATCTTCTGAAATATGGTGCGTTGTGAAAATCTTATTAAAAAGATTAATTCATTAGGTACTTGGAGCGGAAGATGAGGATCACAAGTCTTTGGCGTGTTGAAAGATCTGCAGCTCATTCAAAACTTTTTGTTATTATAATCGTTTATTTTGTAATTGTTTATTTATCAATTTCACTTTTATATTTTTGAAACATGTGTTTCAAACATGTATGAAACTAACATTTGTTAAGGAAACATATATTTTTATCCCAGTGGAATGCACGCAAAATATGTGTTTTTAATTATATGACCAAAAAATACTGTCCCGTGCAAATGCAAGGGTAACTTGCTATTTAGTTTCTAAAAAACATCTACATTAAGAAGTAATTGTAACAAAATATTGACGATTGAATGAATTATATTAATATATAAATTGGATTTATATATTTATTAATTTTTAATATATTATAAAATATTAAGAATAGAAAAATAATGAAGTACGTCAAAAAGAGGAAAAAATCTATACACGCCTACAACTTTTGCTTTGAGAAAGTGGAAAAATATTACACATACTATCATTAAAAAAAGTGAATCCTAACATATAATAGTCGTGAAAAATAGTGAAATAAGAAAAATAAATACATGTGAAATGGGATAAACCTTATACAAGCCTATATATCAAAACGGTGAAAATTTTTGTATGTACCTACATTGCTTGGAGAAAGAATAATGAAAAGAAAATCCTAAAGAAATTAGTAAAAAAATAAAATAGAGGAAAAATCTTATACATACATATGTCTTTTGCAGTTTTGCGGAGCAGGAAAAATAAAGATGGAAAAAAATGCAAATCCCAACATAATGATGGAAATTTGTTACTTGAGAAGAAAAAAAAAGGAAAAATCTTATGCACATATTTACATTTAGTTGGATCATTCACAAAAGACTTGTTGGATCATTCAAACGTGTGTTATTTCTATGAAATATGATTAGAGCCACAAATGAGAATAACCAATAAAATATGAATATGAATTGGATTAAATCACAAAATAATAGATAGTATAACAACGACATAGGATAATATATATAAAAAGACTTGTTGGATCATTCAAACGTGTGTTATTTCTATGAGGGAGTTGAATGAGACTATAATTTTTCTTTCAGTTTGACTCGATCATAATTTTTAAGGTTAGGTTTTATGAGGTTTAAAGTCAAATTCGGATTCAAAATTGGAATTTGTTAATATTTAAGATAATGTATAAGATAAACATGATCTGACTCCCGATTCATTGTAACGTTAATTATATTTATATATATCTCTATTTAATTATATAAAATAATGAGACATTAATTATGTTTCCATCATTACAATATCATCACTAGGAACTGGCCAGTGGCCACCAATCCTGCAAACAAATCAGTAATCAACTTAAGAATATTACAGATCAATTCCTTATTTCCTTTTTTAGGAATATTATTCTTTCAAAATTGGAATCAATTTGGTGGCAATTTTATACTTATAGTCACAACCAAATCATAATTCAATTGTAGTGTTTTGCTAATCATAAATAATGTGATTATATCAGATTGAATAACCATATTAATTACATTGTATTAGACCATATTATATTATATTTAAAAATGTTTTTAATAACAAAAAAGATTCATATTACAAATATTGCAATTTGTATTAATCGTTACACTCGTATTAATTAATCACAACCGTAATCACAATTTAAAATATTTTACCATAAAAAGTAAAAGATATATAATTTATTAAAAGTGTTAAAAAATATTGCATGATCTAATTCAAATAAGTTTATTGATTTGTTTTATAAGTTTAATATCTTTGTATATAAAAATTTTTATACTATAAATATATCGTTTATCATTCAAAATTATTAAATATAAACAATCCAAAAAAAACAACATATCATCAAAGAGAGATCTTTTAACTTATTTTATTATTTATTATGAATAAAAGTTGGCTTGTCATACATTTGCAACTTTAAGCTTAATTTTTTTTAAATAAACAAAATTACAAAATTTCATATCCACTATACAAAGTACATACACTAAATATTAACTCTTTGATTATTTTTTTTGAGTAAAATTATCATAAACGGTTATTAAATAAATGACCAATCATGAAATTATATGCCACAAATTAATAGAAGCAGTTACAGAGTCTCCTCCTTCCACTGTGGTTAGGGTTTATCACCTTTTCAATTCCATTCCCTTTTCTCACGCTCACCGTTGCCGGTGTTGCACACTCGCTCCAGTTAAATCCCAAATTCAACAATCCAATTCAACATTCAATCTCGCTTCTGAAACTATCCAATTCTATATTACAATACGGTACCGTTTTTCCCTTCACTGTTCATACGACATTGATGTTCTATTTCGAAAATTGAACTTGTTTTTAATTTTGTTTTTGTGTTTTGTTATTTAATTCCAGACATGGTAGAAGGAGGTGGTGAAGAAGAACCCGAATTCAAGTGGGGGATAAAGGGAATGTTAGGTGGTAAAAAGAAGGATGTGCAATTTTATGAATCGTTTCGATACGATGGTGTTGATTACAAACGTTATGATTCTGTGTATTTTTACAAGGAAGGTGAACCTGAACCTTTTATTGGAAAAATCATAAAGATATGGGAGAATGCTGATAAGTCTAAGAAAGTGAAGGTTTTATGGTTTTTTCGACCTTGCGAGATTTTGAATTTTTTGGAAGGGATTGAGACACTTGAGAATGAGTTGTTCTTAGCATATGGTGATGGCTTAGGGCTTGCAAATATCAATCCTCTGGTAACTAGAACTATCCTTGTTATGATTAGGAAGTAGTATATTTTTTATACTTATGTTGATTTTGATCAATTAGAATCATGTTGGATGATAGGTGTTGTTTATGTGTTCCTTTTTATGGTTTTTAAATTTTTCTAATTTTGTGTTTTTTGGGGGTCAAAGCTAGATACGATAAGGTTTTATAGAGCTACGGTTACACAATGCTTTTTGGACAGTGGAAAAAATTGCATGGTCAAGTAATAGATTCCCACTACCCAGTGTATATTTCCTGGGTTTTTTTGGTGATGATATGATATATAACTATTGATGTTAGTTAATATTGCTTGGGATTTTGTACTGTTCTGGTTCATTGTTTTAAAGATGGTGCTGCTAGTGGCATGAGTGTTATGGTTATCTCAATTCCTTGCATGATATACAACAATACCAAGCCTTAATCTCAGTAGGTGAAGTTGGCTACATGGGTCGAACGACACCATAATACTCTATCATAAGTCATGTTCATTGGCAAAGTATCGATCGCTACATCATTTATAATTGTTTCGCCTATGATTTTTCTTGCCCTCTTGTGCGAAGTGTGAATACTTTTTTATTAGAAGAAGAAAAATAAGACTTATCAAAGAAGAGAAGAGTAAAAAGGAATAACATAAGATATTCTATTAGAAAGTTTGAAATGTCAAGCATCGTAAGTGACCTCTTCATGTTGGTGACTGAAGTGTGGGAGTTGTTTCTAGAGATGATTTTTGTGATAGGGAAATACGTGTTAGGTTACTCATGTGCGTTGGTCCAAGTGGAAGGGAATCGGTTCCCCTTAAGTATGTTCTCTTGGATTTCATCCTTGGCTTCATGTTTATGGAAAAACACGGCTCCTAGGAAAAACATGTTTATGGAAAAATGTGTGCCTTTGGTGATGAAAACACCATCTAAGTACAAATATGATTTTTTTCTACCTATTTTTGCACTGACTAGTAAAATATAACTTCAATCAAGTTGGCTTTGTATTTGTTTATTTGCATCAGGAAGCTATTTCTGGGAAGTGCAATGTTGTTTGTATTGCTAAGGATAGTAGGAATCCTCAGGTATCAGATGAAGAATTTCAAGATGCTGAATTTGTATTCTCTCGCTTCTTTGATGTTGGGAAGCGTAATATATTGGATAGGATAGATGATGATAAGATTGCTGACATTGAAGGTACGTGATTCTTATGGAATAAGTGTAATTTTGTCTAGTTTTAAATTGTTGAGTATCTTATGGAACTATTTCTTTAATTGTTGCAGTTAAAAATATTTTTAACAATTTAGATAGTCAAAAGGCCGTTGGTGTTGTGAAACTTGATTTAGACAAGAAAGAAGGTAGTGGGAAAGTCAGGACGAGTAATGAAGTTGTGGATCTTCCGAATCAAAAAAATAGCCAGCCCGTAATGGGAAAGGCGAATGGTAAGGGTTTTGCCACGTTAGTTAGAGAAAATCTCGTGTCTAAGCCTTCGTCTGGAGAAAAACCAATCTCTCGCAATGGTGTAATTGAAGCAAGTAAATCTGGTGACAAGACCATGCCTCAAGCTAAAGTAAAAGGGAATGGGATTTCTAATGCATCTTTGGTTAAGCAAAAATCATCTACTAAACCATCATATGGTTCTAATGACTGTGGAATGAAGAGAATAACTAAGTCGAATGATAAACAAGGAAATATCTCTGGTGAGAAGACCCCGTCAAGGTCTAAGGTTGATTCAGAAAAGGGTGAATGCAATGTTGTTGGGGGTCTTGTTGGGAATATCAACAAGGGATCCACCGAGGCCAATATAGAGAAGGAAAAATCTAGTAATTCTATTAAAGTCTCTAACGAGAAGTTAAAACGTGACTTGCAAAATCAGAGACTTGTTTCCAATGATGGTGATATGAACAAAATATCTCCATCTCCATCTAAGTCTGATTCAGAAAAGGGTGGATGCAAGGTTGGCAATCTTGTTCGGAAAATTAACAAGGGATCAATTGATGAAAAGGGGAAGCAAAAATGTGGCGATTCTAACTTGCAAAGTCGAAGAATTGTTTCCAATGATGATGCGAAGAAAGTAGCCACGTCTTCATCAAAAGATAAATACAAGCTTCAACGTGAAAAGGATTTTTCTGATGGAGAGGATGTTCCTTCAAAGAAGTTAAAGCTTGACCATAAGCCAATGAGACTATCTGATGATAAATTGCGCAAAAAACCTACAGATTCTTTGAATTTGGAACAAAAGTTAAATCGATGTGCAAATGATGTTACTAGACGACCTGACACTGTAAGTTGCATCACAAGAACCCTCACCTTGCCTTGATAGTTCTTGTTCTTTTGACTACCCTACACCTTAATACTCCAACAAATAACCAAATAAACAAGATAAAGATATGTTCAACCTAAAAGCATTTCCTTTGGCTCATCATGTATTTAAAGCTTGGCTTAAACAATGATCTTGTTGCTCTTGTATTTCACCTCTACTAAGCCTGATCCACCTCAATGGTTGGGCTAGTCTTATTGGCATGACCATTGGGTTTGCTTGTGTTGGGTTGTAATCCTCAGAAACCAAAAAAGAGAGTATAGATCCATAAAAAATCTAAATGCTTGTGCAATATCAACAAAACAAGAAATTAGCATGCCACTAGAGTTATTAGCATTTGGTTTAGTTACTAAGTTAACCATTCAAAGTTTGGAGATATTCAAATAGGTCCTTGAACATATAAAAAATGTGTACTTGAGTTCTTCATGCACACCTTTGTTTCTTTCAAATTTCCACGAACTTTACTAAAACATATATGGATTTGTTAGAATTCCCCAAAAGGTTCATGGACCCACCAATGGACAAGTGACATATTGGGATTGAGTGGGACATATGGGATGGAAAGTGAAGGCAAGTGTTTGAACAAAATATTTTCAATTTATTATTTTCTTTGCTATATAATACTCCTAGACAATGGAACCTTAACTTACCCCCTTCCATTCCATTCTATTTCCATTTGCTTCATGCTCCTAACATAACATTAAGGTGGAAGCCTCGTACATTAGGCTACACCTTTTTTTAATTTTAAGTGGATATATCAAACTTATTCATTGTAAATCTTTCGTAATGGTAGTTTCATTAACTCACAATTTGGCTAACTTTCCTTGCATTTTTGTTGATTTAAGTTTCTCTAAATCCATCTATACAATAAAAAATACAAGAATGAATTTTGATTTGTTGTCTAAATCTAAAAATGAAATCATTGTATTTTACACACATGATGTAACACAACTTGATGATATCTCTACCTCTATAAGTTTTGGGACGATACCTCTGCTAGTCCGGACTCTTTTTCTTGTGGCTATTTTTATTTATTTAGTTTGTGATTCCTAAAAACTCCTTATTCAACTTTGGACGATTTGGCTCTTGTGAAGTAACTAAGATCTTATGTTGTGCTCATGCTCTATCTACGTCTCTACGCTATTATGTGGTGCTTATGGTGGAAAGGAATGCTATAGCTTTAAGGAACCTTATTTTACAATATTTTACTAGGGAGATGGTTTTTTGGCTTCTCTTTGATGTTTTGGACATGGCCTCTTTGGTTGTGGGGTATTTTTTGGTAAACAAAAGTTTAGAATAGGGGATGCCATTCCCATGTCCAAGGCCAGAGAAGACCACCAACCTAAACGAGGATTTATAATGAAATTTGCATATCGCCTACCAACATGGTAATATTTAGGATTGAACCCAACCAACATAGAATGTTGAGTAGAAGACTTAGCCAGGTGTGCATGTAAAGAGATTCAAATACTTTGTTGATATGCCTTGACCTCCTATCTTTTTAACTTGTTCTTGGATGTGGGATTGTTTTAGCAAATCCAATAGCCAATGCCACAACACTGGCCTTTTATAGATGGTATTGTCCTTGTTTAAGAGTCGAGAGAATAAATGTTAAGTTGGAGACATGTAGACAAAGCTTGAAGAGTACATAATTTTCAAGTATATGAAATATGAGATTAGAAGGAGGTGTACCGATTATATCCTAGAGCTTGAAATTGGTGATTGTAGGATTCAAGTGGGTCATCATAAGATGGCGGGAAAAAAATATAAACTATAGGATTCAAGTGGTGCAAATAAAATGGGGGAATGAGTTTGTTGTTATTTGTGATAGAGAAGTAGTGCTCATGTTTAAGGGCACAACTATAACTTGTGATGTTGTATAAGATTGAATGTGGTGGTAAAACATCAGAAAGAGGATAAAAAGCTCAATGTAGCAAAGATGGAAATGTTGCATTAGATGAGTTGACTTAGTAGAAAAGTTAGAATGAGGAACAAATGTATACAAAATTAGGGTTACACATATTGTAGAAAAGATGATAAAATCTCATCTGAGATGGTTAGAGCATACGTGAAGGCCAATACAAGCCTCAGTAAGAAGAGTAGATGGAGCCACTGTAGGTGAAACCGTTGAGAAGGATTTAGATTTATAAATATGATTTATGATAGGGCATCATTTGGTCCATTTAGAAAACCCCATCCAAAGGAACATGATTACTCTTGTGAGGATGTCTTATCCTTTGTTTTTGAATTATTGTCATCAAATACTATTTATATTAAAAAAGAATACCTAAAAAACTTTTTTCCAAGTTATGATCTTCATGTTAATTAGGATTTTCACTTTTGTAAATTGCTGTTGTTCAGGGCTATGGATTGATTAAAATGAATGGAATATAATTGCATGATACTAGGTTCTATTGTTTGGATTGTTTACAGTGGGATGGAATGGAACCAACTTTTAATTTACTCCATACAGCTCCACTCTATCATAAAGTATCTAAACATATGATACCTTCGTTTCATTCCATTCCATTGTGTTCTATTCCATCTGCTCCACCCATTACTAAATATCCATACATAGCTTAAGGAGTTTAGTGTTTGATGATCTTTTATGTTTCCACTCGTGTCTACTGATTTGTCTACTGCACATTGAACTCCTTTGGAGGGTAATTGAATCCATGAAGTTAGAGAAATTATGAAAAAATGTGTGCATGCGTTGAGAGAGATGTATGTAGGAAAAATGTAATTCAGAATACAAATAGTTAGGGTTCTGGCAGTTCTACATACTTTTGGCATGGAACATGTTGTATAGATGACTTGGATAGTTGGTTTGTTTGTATGAGTTTTGAAGAGGATAAAGGAAGGAGGATTATTGAGATTGGCCTCTATAGATTGAGAGTAACTGAAGAAGTTTTGGGTTATGTATTCTAATTTATCATGCTGTGGGATACAATTTTCCATTGCGCTTATATATGATTTTCAAATGATGGTATTTACAGTGGGGAATCTCATACATTCTAAACTGAAGTCATAGATTATATAAATTGTTTTATTTAGTAAGTTTAGGCAATTATTGTCCTCAAATTTTATTCTTAATTTCGGAAGATTTGGTTGACTGCATGCTTATAGTTCTTGAAATCCATTCAGCAGTTTAGTCTTCTGATGCATTCTGTTTTTTCACCTGATGACAGGATAGAAGCAGGTGGTTTAAGGGATTTGTAAGTTCTTTTTTCTCTGTTCTACTTTAGCAAACCTTGATTTAACTTCATGTTTGTTGGTTCCAATGAATTTCGTATCTAATATTCATATTGCCTTTTTCTGAAAAGTAAATCAAGACTGACCTATGTATCAATGGTTATATTTTATTTCATTTTCAGCCTTGGGAAGAAAGAATGAAGTCTGCTTATGAGCAAGGAACACTTGTGTTACTTAAGAACTTGGATCCATCTCTAACTTCAGGAGAGGTAGAGGTAATGATCATTCTGAATTTCTTGAACCTAATAGATTATTCGAATATTTTGATTTTTGAGTAAAGTAACAACATCCCGTAAAAGGACTTGCATGCCATTAGTGTGTTTAATCCTGCTGTGGTGTGATTAATTCTTTCCTTCTGCACTGGTTAATTCTTGCCTTCAGCGCTTGTAAATTTTCCTAGATATTGGTTTGGTATATGATATATTTGGATCATACACTGTTTAATTTTTCCTAAGGCTTTTAATTTATGTGGTTTCCTGGCCTTATGGTAGGTTTTTCTGGACTAAGTTTTGAGTAGTTATGTTGTTTCAAATTATAATTGATAACCATTTTCTTGCTAAGCTCAAGTCATATAAATTTGCCATAATGTTCATGATGTGCTGTCAAATGTTGTTTTCGTCCTGTTTGTTGTTTTTATGGGTTCCATCTCCCTCTGTCTCTTTGTTAACCATTTTCTTGTTATTTATTGTCCAAGTCATATAATTTTGTGTTGAATCATTGCTGATACAGGCTGTTGTGTTTATGATGTGCTGTCAACTATTGTTTTTTGTCCAGTTTGTGGTATTTAATATGTTCTTTCTCTCACATGCACTCCCTTTCACTCATATACTTTACATGTTCTGTATTAGAGTATGCTATTTGGCATGCATGACTTTTTAGAAAGTTGTTCTCTCTCTTTCGCTCTCTCGCTCATGTACTTTATATGTTCTTTATCACAGGATATTATTTGGAATGGCTTTAATGAAAGTTGCACTGCAAAGATGATCCAGAGAACTGCATTTTCTAGCCCTCATTCTGGTTAGTACTTGACTCATCTTTTTCCATAAGCTAGTTAAGAGCAAATACGCATTATTCCCTCATTGGCCCATGAATTGCAGATGTTTTGAGGATAATATTTTAAACACACCTCATACAACTGACAATGAATTGATAATTTATTTATGATTTAGGTCAAGCTTTTGTTATATTCAAAAAAAGGGATGCAGCGGAGTTGGTTGCTAAAAAATTAGACAAGGGGTGTTTCTTAATGTCAAATGGACGGTATGGACTTAGCCTAACTACATGATAATTGCGTTGTTAAATTGTATACTTCCTAATATGATTTAATCATCTACGAGACAAATTCGAAAGACATTTTGTGTCAACTCTCTTTTCCCTTGTTATGGACTCTCACTTAAGTGTGGATTATTGGAATTGAAATAGGTAAAATGTGGGGGGAGCACATCTTCTGTCCTAAAAAGTGTACTACTTCATGTGTCATTCACTTCATCACTTGTGATTGGTTGAAAAAATATATAAGTCAAAAATTTAATAATTAAGTATTTTTCCGACCAATTACATGTGGTGGCACAGTTTTTGGGACAGAAGTCATCCCAAGTCTCTCTCACATTAAACAAGAATGGGCAAGATGAAGACCATATATAATGGAAGGATCCACTATCCTGTAATACTTTAAGCCTTTATGGTTTGGATTAAGATGTAATGTTGTGGCTCTTTGTATGTCCTTTGTGATATATCACCGATGTTTTGGGCTTCTTGAGAGTTCTAACTTAAATAAGGGGTATCAAATGCAATGCTTTTGGTTGGTTTGGATTAGTGTTGGTGAAGCAGTGGTGTTATAAATGATGGTATGAGTAGGTATCCTAATGAGATGAGGATAAGTGGCTTAGTGAGCGGTGGAGGGTGGTAAAACAAGTGACACGACTCTTAAAAAATTGATCCAGGTGATGAGTGGTAACTGTTTAAGACATAACATTGGTGATATCTGACTCTTTTAATAGTAGGTCTGACGTTCTTAAAAACTCGCAAGTGACTGTGTTCTCCGGAAAATGAGCTCACCCTTGTGGGGATATTGTTGAGTGAAAGTAGCTTCAAGTGAAGAAGTCCCTCACATTGGCTTGGAATGGACAAGATGGGGAGCATATATTTCTGAATGATGATGAGTTTTGTCTTCTAATTTAACTTAAGTAGGTGTGAGTGAAGAAGTCTCTCAGATTACCTAATATCTTCTAACACTCCCCACAAGTTTAAGCTTACCAAAGATTATTATGTTGCAATCCTTTAAATTGAAATGAAGAATACAGATTTCTAAAACAGAAGAAATAAGTAAGTTTCCCCTTGAATAACAGTCTTGGCAACATCCTGGCCATATATCTCCAGTTCTCCATGCTTGTCCTAAGTAAGTCACAAGCATTTAGACTTCTATTTTAGTCTTCACCTTTGTCTTCAGTGGCCTCCCAAAGTGGTCTACAAAACATGTAGTCAAGTATTATACCAATGAAGAGTGACCTCTAACCGGGTCTCTAAGAAGGCCGGATCAGATATCATACCAAACAGTACCACTCATGATCGTCCTGTACTAGTGTCCCAGGTCTTCAATTTGCAATTCCCTCCATTATTCCAAATTACTGAAATTGCAAAGTTAGTTTAAAGCCTCAAAGGGAGACTAAACATACGCATACCAGTAACAACCCAAGTCAAAGTTATGAAGAACAATAATCAACCAGAACATCTTTGCATTGACCAAATTCTGGGCTTCATAGCAATAGCAGCTAAACATGGCAGTGGCACTCGCAACCCACCCAAATGTGGTCAGCAATGACAACCCAGCCTCACTTTTCATCCTCAAATAGGATGAGGATCCATAACTGTTAGCCAATGGTTGGAACCGTATACTAGATAAGAAAGTAAACAGACTATTCACAACACTCCAAAATTACAATCAGAAGGGCCTAATGTGCCTGAATTCTGTGCTTATGGTACCACAAATAAAAGGATGTAGAAGTTCATTCAAATCCACTAAAAGGAGAATGTAAAATAGACACATAGAAGAGGAAAGCACCAAACGCTGTGTGGAAGAGAAAACACTCCAACCTTTGTGCTTATTAAGCGTGACCTTACTATTTGTGCCAAGATTGTTGTGTGTTTATACCCTCTTCTGTCTGTAGAATCTTGACATCAGCAACCTTGCTAACGGGCTAACACTCTAGTGGTTATGTACACAAACTCATTGTACTGGTCAAACATGTACTTATTACTTATGTATTAACTTTGCCTGCAAGTGGTTATGTAATTTGATTGAAGTGTTATCTCTTTAAGCATGTTTCACTGAGAGATTATTATATTCCATTACCTGGTAGCCCGCTTGTTGGAAGCATTGGACGTCCCTGCTTTCCAGAAAAGAAGCCAATATTTTATGGTCATCATGTTGTCGATCAACATAGAACACATATGCAACGTGAGATGGTGCGGTATCTAACTTTCTTGTATATATTTTTTGCCAAATGTTTTAATTTTTATGTCAGTTGAATAGATGGTTTATTTTCACTTGTTTGCTTTATTTTGTTTACACAGAAAGATGCTGTGTCTACTTCACATTGTTCTCAGCCCAATAATATTGAATATGAGATGGCCTTGGAATGGTGTTTGCTACAAGAAAGAGGAGACAAAGCATGGAGTAGATTGTTTAAGGTATATATTGTCTGTGTAATGTGGCATTAAAATCTTTTTGAATTCTACTTTATTTTGTTATTCATTGATATTTTATTATAATCTTTGTATTCCTTTAGGCACACGAGGAGGAGTTGAGAAAAGTCAAAGCAAAGATGAAGTCTAAATGATCTATTGTATACCTATACCTTTTCTTTTTCTGATGGTATGCTCTCCTTTCTCAAACAGTTTTCTTTGCATTTGGTTCTGTGGAGTTATCCAGGCTTAGAGATCCTTACTAGTTTTGGTCCTTTATATCTCCCCTGTTTGTCCATGCAGGGTGATTACAAGTATGCAGTCCCGGAAATCAAAGGTTTTCGGCATCTGGTAAGTTCTTCATATGCTACAAATATCAGCATCCTATTTTAGTTGAATCATATTATTTTGTTTTCTCCTTTCAATTTGCAACTCTATTAGGAACTCAACATGGTCTTTCTATACAATCTGTCTAGATTCTTTTACCTCAGTCTTTACAGAATAGTTAGTCAGTGTCTTTTTCAATATCAAATGCAGTTAAATTTTTACATATAACTTTTGTAGGCAATAGATATATGTTCAAACAAAAGTAAATTACAGTTCAAATATTACAAGTTACTGAGATTTTATTTAGATTTTTTGTGATGTTTATTTTCTTCACAATGTAGCATGACGCCTTCTATATTTTCCGGATAGATTGTGTGCTATACTCCTGCTGAGTCAAAGGACATCGCCTATATATGGCTATCATGTATATTTGGAGAGCATCCCAATCATATTTGAATATTTGAGTTAAGGAGAATGAGGGGTTTAATCTGAAACCTATATCAGTGGGTTTTGAAACTTGTTTTTTAATCTTTATTGGCAGATAGTGGGGTAGCCATGGTCATTGATGCAGTGGGCTTGAACCTGCCAAATTTTGTGAATACTATTTTCTGGAGTTTCGGAGTTGGGGAATGAACATTTGATCCATACTTCTTCTGCTACAACTTCTGAGCAAGCTGTTGAGCTTTTTTTTACTGCCAATCACAAGTTCATTGCTGTTAATATACTGTATACATACTATGACTGCTTTTTTTGTTGAGGTAAATGTGAAGTTTAGTTACGTGCTCAAATTGCCTATGCTGCCTCATAAATTTAAACAATAGTGGATGACATAAGCACTTAATGATACAATTAGCTAAAAGCCTAAAAGCAGAAGCATGGCTGATATGATAAAGAAATTAGCTTAGTTAGTATATAGAAAATTCAGCTATAAAAATGAGTTTTATACTTTACAAAAAATGAATGATACAATTAATTGAATGCTTAGCCAAGACTCACAATACCAACATAATCATTGTCACCGTTGAGGATTTATGTATTTGTCAAGTATTGTCTTCAAATTTCAATTCTACTTAAACACCACTTTCTCTTTTTGCTTTCTTTCCTTTTATAGTTTGTTTGTCAAATATATGTTAGTCTTTGCAACCGCATAAATAGTTGTATTGCTGAGTAGGTACAGTCTTCAATAATCATTAAGTGAAGTTGGGTCAATTTCTTTCCTGGTATAATATCTTTGATGAAGTGTTTTGCTTTTTTTTAAGTTGTGTTTTATGCTAATAATTATAAGTATTTGACACAATTTGCACCTTATAATTAAACTCTTTATTGAGATATTAGAAGAATTGTAGGTTCAACCACACGTAGTAAACAAAAAAGTTGGAAATTCATATACTATCTCAGTTTCTTATTAATTTATTATGATTATCTATAAGAGAATATCTTAAATAAAGTATAATTAAATATATGTACTCATTTGTCACCTATATTTCTATTATTTTATGCAGGTATAATATTATGGTATATTACTTTACTCATTTCATGTTTATTCATATCATATTTATTTATAACAATAAAGCTTCAAGGTTGTCGATTAAGAACAGTGTTAGTCTACATATAAAATATATATTCATTTTTTTTCAATTTTTTATTTAGTGACCGACATTTAGTTTCTGGGAATTACACAATTTGTATCAGTCGCACAAACAGCTCCTCTCATGCTTTGGATTTAAAAATGATATTGATCTTCCATTAAAAATTAAACGAAAATATATAGCATATGTTTTAAGAAGAGATGAACAACAAGAACAAAACTCTCACTAATTTTAGTTGATGACTTTTTTTATCATAAGCGGTATGAGTACAACACTAAATAAAAAAGAATAATTTTTTTAATATTAAATTAAAAATGATAAAGAAAATTTAATGACAACTATAATATTAAATGAGTAAAGTGATAAAGAAACATAATTTTAAATTATAATATTAAATGAGTAAAAAAATAAAAACAACATTAAAATTATGCTAAGAAAAATTTCAAATGGCCAACTCAATGTATAAGACTTCAAAGTTTTGGAGAAAATAGATCTAGGCAGTTATAACCCCAAAAGCAAACAAACGAAATTGTTTTAAAGATATAAAATTGTGACATGATCAGTCAGACACAATTTTATTAATACTCTCACTTTTATTAAAGATTGGTTTAAAAATGTTTTCTAAATTTTGAACACAACTATTATTTATTCATCCTCGACTCTTAAAATGAATGATATAAAGAATAATAAATCATATATTAACAATGTAATGTAGTAAATGTATAATAAAAAAATTAACAGTCAATAAATATTAAATTCTCGAGGATTTCACCAACTATGTAAAATTTGCAATATTGTTTTAAGTTTCACCAGTGCAACTAAAAAAAATGCTTGTGGCCTTTTTAGAAAAATGTTTCATGATTAATATAAATAAATGGGAAGAGGATTTCACTCTTGCACTTTTCATTTCCATTTTGTATTTTAATTTTGGCGTGAAAAAATAGAGAGACTCTTAACAGTGAAGACAACAAAAAATATGACCGTTTTTTTAAATGGTTTTGTGGGACACACTACACAGTGAGTAAAAAGATTCTCTGCTACTCTCTCTCTCTCTCTCTCTCTCTCTCTCTGTTCTCTCTCAGTTTTTGTACTAATACCTTTTCTTCATCTCCAACACTAACTTTACTCTTTCTACTCCTCCAATATCACATTTCAATTCGACGTCGTTTTCCTTCATTCTTCATTTTTTCAACTATCACTAAGCTTCTATTTTTACTTCATAATCATATACCCTTTTGCGTTTTCTGATATGGGTTGTGTTCAATCCAGAATAGATAATGAAGAATCTGTTGCACGCTGTAAGGACCGTAAAAATCTCATGAAGGAAGCGGTGGTTGCTCGGAATGCTTTCGCCGCCGGCCATTCCGGTTACTCCATGGCTCTTAAGAACGCCGGCGCCGCCTTGAGTGATTACGGCCACGGCGAAACTAACATCGACCTTGAACTTCAGCACCATCAGCCTCCGCTTCCGCCTGACGCCGGTTCTAATCCGCTGCCTCCGCCTCCGCCGCTCATTGAGGATAGCCTCCTTCCGCCGCCGCCTCCGATGCTGAACTTCTCACCGTCTCCTATTCTGAAACGCGCCTCCACCATGCCGCCGGTGATGGCCATGCAGAACCACCGCCGTGTAACTGACACCGCTACCATAGCGGAGGAGAATGAAGAGGAGGAGGAGGAGGAAGAGAGTTTGAAGGTGAATGGACGCAATGGCGGGAAAAATTTGATGAAAAAGGGTGCCGGAGCCGCCGTGAGATCTCCGCCGGAGATGAAAGCAGTGCCGCCACCGTTGCCGGAATCAAAAGAAGCTTGGGACTATTTCTTCATGGGTCATGTAGATAACATGTCAGGACCTTGTTTAAGTGGAGAAGATGAGAATGAAGAAATTGAAGGTGAAGGTGAAGGTGAAGGTGAAGGTGCTGGTGTAGAGAATAATAATGGTAATGATAATAATGGTGTGGTAGTTGATGAAGTTGAACCGAAGACACCGGAGAAAGTAAAGGGAAGTGTGAATGTGGAATTGGGACATGTAGAGATAACACCGGAATCACATCACATTCAACATTCAAAGACAGCACCAGCTGATTTTAGGAGAGCATTGAAGGGAGTTCCTAATTTTAATCTTTTGCAGATTCTCAATTACCTTGATGATGATTTCTTGAAGTCCTCTGAGAGTGCACAAGAAGTTAACAAGTTGCTTGAGGCTACTAGGTTGCACTATCATTCCAATTTTGCTGACAATAGGGGTAATTTCTTTTCCTTTTTTAGTGGATGTTGTTGAAGCTGTTTAGATTAGATCGGGACCGAGGTTTTAAATCGTGAGGGTCTGTTTGTGAGTTGAATTTTGGAGGGGGAGAAAGGGAAATGAAAGGCTTGTCAGTCATGAAATACATTTGTGAGATGGATACATTTGTGAGATGGTTCTGAAGCCTTCCGTTTCTCTTATTTTCCCTCCAAAACTCAATTCGCAAAATAACCCGATAGAAATGGACATCTCCAGTTTGGTAACCGGGGTTCAAGAGTTGGTAAATGTTTTACTTGATTGGTAAATACTAAATAGTAAACGGTATTTATCAATCAAACCATCATATATCACCAACCCTTTAAGTTATTTACTAAAATAGAGATCTTGAGGATCACAAGGGAGATATTGTGGTCACATAGTGTGTTTAAAACCTTGGGTTGGGGTTTCCGATTTGCTTGTTGGACATGAATGATTGAGCTAATTTATATGGCATGATTGATGACACAGGTCACATTGATCATTCTGCTAGAGTTATGCGTGTGATAACGTGGAATAGGTCCTTTAGGGGTGTATCCAATGGTGATGGTGCTAAAGATGATTTTGATTCCGAAGAATATGAAACTCATGCCACTGTTTTAGATAAGTTGTTAGCCTGGGAAAAGAAACTGTATGAAGAGGTCAAGGTATGAGTCTTCTTCCATTTTTACTTATATCAATAGTTGAAGAGCGATTTTATTCCCCTTATATAAACCTATCTATCTTGTTTATCTATATTTCTTTGAATGACATTAAACATTTAGAGGTGAATTCATGTTTTTAACACAACTGTTATAAATGTCTTTACCTTTATTGAGCTTCATTCCTTTTTCAACAGCAAGGTGAGCTTATGAAGTTTGAATATCAGAGAAAAGTTGCAATTCTAAACAAGCAGAAGAAACGGGGTGCCGGTGCTGAATCCTTGGAGAAAACCAAAGCAGCTGTAAGTCATTTACATACAAGATATATTGTCGACATGCAGTCAATGGATTCAACAGTTTCCGAAGTGAACCATATCCGTGACGCACAGTTGTATCCAAAACTCGTTGCTCTTGTCAGTGAGTAAGTATTGCAAAATTATAAACTAAAGAGATATTACAGTGTTGGCATTGCATGCTTTGATTATCTGTGGTATTTAATATCTTAGTGGTACCGCATAGAAAACTATGCATGATTGAAGAATGGGAATTAGGTTGTGAATTAGTTGAGTGGATCATTGCGAACTTCTAGCTTGCTGCCCTAAATTAGTTTTAAATGTGAAACCTTAGAGCAAAATCCTATCCAGCAACAGTAGTAATTAATGTTTTAAAATATTTACTAGAACAGGACATCGTGACCTAAAAAACATCTTACGCTCTAGTTTAGTACTTATCATTTCAATCGGTATGTGTCATTTGAATTCTGAGCCTGGATACTTAGTACTACTGCTACTACTACAAATTCTGTGAATGTATCATATGATTTTTATATCTTGCAACCGTATCTGCTGTGTTCTAGATTTTTATTTCATAAAAGGGGTGTTAGAGAGCAAACAGTGTGTAATATAGTTATCTGCGTGATGAATGAATGTATCTTACTGATGAACTTACTTGATCTCTCTTCAGGATGGCCGATATGTGGAAAAGTATGTACTCACATCATGACAATCAGCTGAAAGTAGTTACACTCCTCAAATCTCTTGATATTTCTCAAGCTCCTAAGGAAACAACCAAGCATCATTACGAGCGCACCGTCCAACTTTGGAATGTTGTCCAAGAATGGAATTCACAATTTGAGAAGCTTGTGAGTCACCAGAAACAATACATCCAAGCTCTCAATAGCTGGCTCAAGTTAAATCTCATTCCTATTGAAAGCAACCTGAAAGAGAAAGTGTCATCACCACCAAAAGCCTCAAATCCACCCATCCAAGCCCTCCTCCTCGCGTGGCATGATTATGTCGACAAGCTTCCTGACGAGCTTGCAAAAACTGCTATATCCTCGTTCGCTGCCGTGATAAAGACAATCATACTTCAGCAGGAAGATGAGATGAAGCTAAAGGAGAAATGTGAGGAAACCAGAAAGGAATACTTGAGGAAAAAACAATCATTTGAGGACTGGTACCAGAAGTATTTGATGAAGAGGGGGCCTGATGAAGCAGATCATGAAGGAGGGGAGGAAGGAAATACTACCAACA
Organism: Lupinus angustifolius; assembly: GCF_001865875.1. Classification (NCBI taxonomy): domain Eukaryota; kingdom Viridiplantae; phylum Streptophyta; class Magnoliopsida; order Fabales; family Fabaceae; genus Lupinus; species Lupinus angustifolius. Next base: position 18,946,492 of record NC_032023.1, read on the forward strand.
ATCCTGTCTTGGAGAAGCAGTTTGTTGTTGAGAGCTTGAAGAAGAGATTAGACGAGGAAGTTGAATCTCACCAAAAACTTTGCGTTCAGGTGCACGAAAAGTCGCTGCAAAGTCTCAAAACTCGCTTGCCGGAGCTCTTCCGTGCATTATCAGACTATGCGCGTGCCTGTGCTGATGCTTATGAGAGACTGAAGTCAATATCACAGTCACCAAATGGTGCAGCTTGACAATGTACAATGCTTTTAGAACTCTTTTGAGAAGTATATGTAGTTAATTTGAACCTAAGTTCTCCCTTATCTTCGCTTAAGAAGACATATTATAGCCTTGACTTGCATGTAAGTTTTGCCATAGCTTTTATGCTCTAACCATAGTGTGAGCCTCGACATAGTAGTAAAGTTGAGAATCTTGGAAACAATCTTTTCGTTTCTTGCAAGGGTCAGATTACGTACATTTACCTGAATCCATTTGGTGTGAAAATGGCAGCATATTGCTTTAGTGTGTAGGATGTTCCTTAAGGAAGTTAGGGTAGTTGCTCCTTGATATAGTGACTTATTGGCAATTAAAGTTTATTTAAGTCATTAAGTCCAAAATATGAAAGATTAACGAGTGCTATGAATCACTATGCTATATTGACATTTCACTAAATCACAATATGGCATGGTAAGATAAGCATGTACCCTTGATTTGTGAAAACTAATGATGGAAACGTAATGTCGAGTTTAGCTTCCGTATTTAGTTTGAGTATAATATTCATGCAATGTACTGAATATGTATGAATCGTAAATGATGTATTGAATGAGTGTAAAATGATAATTAGTTTAGGTTATATGGGTCCATACGCTTAAAACATTCTATTGTTAAATTCTATGAGCACACAAGGTGTGAATTTGTGGGAGTCATAAAATTTAATGGATCTGCAATTAATGTAAGTCATAAAATCACTTAGTTTTTCAAATGCATTTTTTTTGTATTCTTCAAATATTATCTCTGTTACATTACTAAATAAGGAGACAATAAATGTTTTCCATGTTTATGTAAAAAAACATATTTTAATCTAATGGCTATTTACATTTTTGATTGACATGTGACTCTCTCATTACAATTCAAAGTGCCTAATAATTTATATTTGAGACACATGGCCTTAATTTCTCCCATCCTATTATTATACTTAGGATATAAGTTAAAGAATGCTACATTTCAAACAAAAGAACTTAGCTTAAAAAAGTAGGTACTACTTATTAGGCATTAGAAAATACTCTAAATGGCCAAAAGGAAAAAGGGGTATTTCACCACTTTGGCATGTGAGATTCTTTATGTCCATCTAAATAGTCTCACCTACAAATTGCTTTAAGGCTTTAGGGGTGTGAAGGAAAAATAGGTCCTATAAACAAATCGACATCAACAAGTACTCATCAAAAAATCAAGTAAGGACGAAGCAAAACATGACCTCACTACATCACCTATTCAACAATTAGCTATGATGACAAAGAAAACAGTGTGGCAGATGCTTTGGCAAAAGGTGAAAAGAGATGAGGAAACTGTTATGTTCTACTTATAGTGTCGATGGTGCAATACACATATTGATAAAGTTGTACATACTACTAGAGGTAGAGGTGAGCAGGACCAGACCTCGCTCACGGCCCAATCATGATTGGGTCCGAATAGGGTCGGGTCTAGGGTCACGTTCAAAAAATAGATTCGGTCAATATTTAGGGTCAGGTAAGGACTAAGTATGACCCGGCCCGTCCCATCCCATGGTCACTCGTTCATCATGTTTGTATGTGTTTCTACTCGATGTGTATAGAGTAATGATATCCTTTTGGTCGAAAATATCATTTATTGTTTAATTTTTACATAATATATACATGATTAATAATATATATACATATAACATTTTATATATCAAACTACATAGTCATAATGATAAATAATATTGAGAAGTCTCTATCTAAAATGAGTATGCATTATATTTAATCGAGTCTAGGGTCTGGTCGGGCTTAAAGACTGACTCGGTTCTTATTTATGGTCAGGTTAGCTTCGGGTCTAAGGTCTAGTCCGGGTTCAAAAAAGTGATCCAACCAATATTTAGAGCCGGGTAAGGACAAACCTTAACCCGTTCCAACTCGGCCCATGTTCACCCCTACATACTACTGTGAATTCGAATTCAGTAGATATGGTAAATGAGATAATTATGTACCTATGATACATGATCTATGATAGTGGTGAGCAGGACTCGACCCTACCCGCTCAACTGATATGATCCGACCATAATCCGGCCTTAAGATCGGGTTCAAAGATTATACTCAGTCAATATTTAGGATCATGCAGGGACCAGACATAACCCGTCTCATAGCCACTTACCATGTTTGTATGTGTCGTCTCTATTCAAATATATACAAAGTAGTGTCACTTTTTTTGTCGAAAATATTATTGGTTCTCTAATTTTTCATCATATATGCATGATTAATAATATAAATACATATATCATTTTATATGTCAAATTATATATTCATACTAATAAATAATACTAAGAAGATTTTTATCTAAAATGTGTATGCATTATTTTAATTGGGTCCAGGATCGGATTTGGGTTTAAAAGTTGACTCGGACGATATTTAGGATCGGGTATAGGGCCGAATCCAGGTTTAAAAAAATAACTCTACCAACATTTAGGTCTAAGTAAGGACAAATCTTAATCTGTCCCAACCCAGCCCATGCTTACACCCAATCCATGAACATACTCAGTGAATTTTAATCATGGAACTGGGTGGGTGGAGGCAGATAATCTTTCTGGTTCCTAGTCCATGTGTATAATTTTGTTACATATGACTAAAATGCTCCTCTCTCCCAAATTCTTTATACAGTTGTTGATCACTTATCTTTCTTTTGCTTTTGTTGCTGTTCAGAATGTGTCTAGTGCGACTTATGATATATATATTGAATCAGTGGTTAATGATATACATAGAGGCATAGAGCATCAAAAGTCCATTTATGACTTAAATGATTATCTTTATTAGTTTCTAAGTCTAAACAATAGTTCAAAATGCATTGAGACCCTTAATTGAATGTTTCAAACTTTTGCACCTAATTTAGTAAATGAAGATGATGATGGAACTGTTTTGACTCATGATAAATTAGCGAATGTAATAAGATAAATGCAAAGAAAAACTTGCAATGTATAAAGATCAGACGACATAAATTCTTTATAATATTTTAATAATTTTGGTTTTTGATGGTGGTGGAGTTCATTAGAATTTGTTATCCACTTAAATTCCTTATACATTATGGGTGATAATCAAAATTTTCAGTTTATGCTTTCAATATAAAGTAGATCGCACCATCCATTTCCGTACCAAGTTGCCACATACTGATAAACATTACCTGAAAGGTTTTCAAACTTTATGCAGTGCAACACGTGAACTAGATCATTATATTGTTCTTTATTGTTGTTTTTGAGCACCAAAAGTAGAAAGTACATTTCAGATGAAACAAAATTTAAACACTTTAACGGAACTACACATCATGATACATGACCAAGAAGCTTTACAGTAAATAAAGTTTTAACTGTTGATAAACTAAGTAGTTAAATAGAATAAATAATAAAGCCATCCATATCAATGTTGTAAGAATAACTACGTATCCATATTGATCAAAATATTTTATCAATTTGCATATAAAGTTGTTGAAGAACTCAACAAAAACAAAAATGAAGCAACCCATTTGGTTATCCTTTACAAAAATGTGCCCCATGCAAGATTTATTTATCTGATTAATAATTAATGTGGTTGTGATTATTGGAGTCTTTCCAATTAGGGTTACAAACGAACCGAACCGAGTCGAATAAGGCTTAGCTCGGTTAAATACGATAATGATTTGCTCGAATTCGGCTCGATTGAATTTCATGAATTGTTCGATTCAATTAACTCAATAAGGTGTGACTCATCAAGAGTTTGCAGACTGTTTAGTTCAATTCATTAACTCGATTGGTTTAGTTCGTTAACTCGAATGATGATTATTTATTTAATATTTATAAAATTAAAGATTTTCTATATATATATAGCATATATATAATATATCTAACTCATGAATCTATCAAGTCAAACTCTACTTTACGCAAGTTTGGCTCGTTTTAACGAGCTTAATTTTAACTCAAATTCAATTCGTTTGGTTCATAAATCAAGTTTATCAAGCTAAATAATAAGTCGAGTTTCGAACGAATGTTAAGTTTATTCGGTTCATTGTCAGCCTTATTTGCTATGCATGAAAATATAAAACAACAACAGGAGCATATAGATATATCAGAAGAACTGATGACAGACCTGACATATGTTTATATAGATATCTGATTCTTCTCACTTCACAGTGTGGTACTAATAATAAAATGCTAAAAGTTTTTACATGGGTGATCCTTTTCGGGTGCATCCTTGCATGGGTGTTGGTTTTTATCCTTTAGTTCAACTCCAGCCACAAGAAAATATGCAGTATGCCTGAAAAAACAAGAGACTATTGTGAAGTTTTATCGTCAATAATGATTTACCATAAAGTGATTTTTTTGGGGAATGAAATAAACCTGAAAAAGTTCATCATCTTGATCTTAGAGTCATCATCTATATCTGAAGTAGTGTCCAGTGCTTGTTGCATGTGATGTATCCACCTCTCTGCTGCTTCATGGGTCACAGGATATGGACGATGTCGCGCGATCAGAGCAGGATGCCCTGCCATGTATAGTCCGGGATAGGTTCATTGACATATATAGTTTGTTACTTTTTATATTAATTTCATGAGATCTTCTGAATGAGAGTCCGGTATGTGGTACGGTAGATTTGGTATGCGTTACATAAGCTAAATGAGAGAACTATGTAACTATCAAGTTTAATTTCTATCGATCATATCTAAAATGAATAAAGCAAGATTCAACCGTGCCAATTATGCTACTAATAGGAAGGGTAATGGACACTGAATCACTGGATGGAACTACAAATAAACAAAGTACAGAATATAGTTCCTATAATGATATGACCATTTTGTCATTATATCACTTGAAAAGTTGTGAATATCTGCCCAGGTAGCTTAATTCCTAACCACAGTTTTATGTTAATGATCGCATCATTTTAGATTAGGGATCATATCGTATGATGCAGCCGCAACATCTTAATTGCAGCCGCTGCAACTTCATCGGACATGAAAGACTGCAATACAGTTGTGGCTGCAACTATAAAACAAAGAGAGCATAGAAAATGGATTAAACAACAAAAATATAAGGAAAATGACCTCTTCTTTCAGAATAGAGAGGTGGACCTCCCATTCTTTGGACGAAAAATTCATACTGGTTTTGAATAGCTTTTTCTTTCTCAGAATTGGCAAATATTGAACGAAACCATTCTTCCTCATCATCATACACCCTGGAACACAAATCACATGTACAAACCAATTAATCCAACTATGATTACAACAATAACAAGAACCAAGTCTTAGTAGGTGGGTCGGCTACATGATCGAACGATGTCATAATGTTTTATCTTAATCCAAACATGATTAATATATAAAATAAAAAAAGAAATTATAGTTGGTAGGTACAGTACCTGTTATAAAAATTGGTAGAGAGGTTAATAAAGGCTTGAAGGCCAAGCTTCTGAAACAAATTGGTTTGATCTTTGTCAATGGCAAAAGCATCAGCTGTTTGAACTCCACTCCATTCAGAGGCCTTCTGTTGCAGACTCTGCATCATTTCTCTTCTCTTTATGTCTCTCTTATAAGTGTCAAGGAGATTCTATTACTCCCTTAAATATGAGAATTAAGAAAGAGAGAGAGAGAGAGGAGTATTTGTAAGTTGTAACATAATTAAAGAATAAAGAGAACATCATATACATATATAACTCTATGACTTGATTAAAGGTTATAATTCCATATCAATCATTTTCCTGATACCTCTTTGGATTCTAAGAAGTCAGAAAGAATAACAAAAATGGTGGGCGCTTCTCTCTTATTCCTTTCACAACACAACATTATGAGGTAATTTTGACTTTTGGACATACACATGTTTATTCTCTTTTAAGTTTTTAGAAATATTTTTGTAGCAAATAATTAAATAAGACACATGTCATGATTTTAGTAGTCAGAAGAGATAATTTATCTCGCGGGTAGGTAGAGGAAATGATTTTAAGGTTTTTTTGTTCTTTCAATTTTTATTTCAATGAAGTAAAAATATTGAATTGATTACACCTACTTGCAAGCATTAGTCACTATGTAAAAGTGCAATTGTGAATCAACCTACTTATTTGATAGTGTAAGACTATTCATATAGAAGATGAAAAATATGAAAATAAAGTTACTCTCTCTGATCTTATTAATAAAAGAAGTACAAGAAACATAATTTGCTTATAAATAAAGTCACTTTGATTCAAGAAATGATACTATGACACCCATCAACTCAGGGTGTTGATTGCATGGCTTCACCAGTAATCTCCACAAGAACACAAACCATTCTCAAATCTGTGAAATCTATTTGCATCTCTAACCAAAAATACAATCTTCAAAAGCTTTGACAAACCCTTTATGAATGTATGGCAATCAACACAAACCCTCAAGTTCTTGAAAATCTGAACCACCCTTTCTCTTTTCACCCCACCATGAACCAAAACCAACCCAATAGCCAATTTCTCACTATGAAACCTCAAACTCTCCACCTTTGACTCTTCTTCAACATCATGCAATGCAAAATGGACATTATGAACATAGCCTATTTCTTCCTTCATTCTCTTCTCCACATCTTTCAACACTTGGTGAATTTTCTCTATAAGTGGGTGATTGCCATCTCCATTGTAGAAAATGTGGATTTCCTTGTCTATCTCTACCCAACTACGCCCTGCTTCTTTCTTCAGTCCCTTTCTCTTCACAGTTTCTCTTATTTGCTCACTCTCTTTCCAGTGTCCTGCATCTGCATATATATTTGACAACATAACATAGTTTACGGGATTATTACCATCCAATCTCAAAAGAATTTCTCCGACTTGTTTTCCCATCTCCACGTCTCCATGCTTTCTGCAAGCACTAAGCAATGTCTGCCATATACCAACATTCGGCTTCAAGGGCATTTTCTCAATGAGATCCTTTGCTTCCTTTATGCGTCCAGCTCGTCCAAGGAGATCCACTATGCAAGCGTAATGCTCTACTTGCGGTTTGATCTGCTGATTGCTACATAAACTAGACAAGTATTGTTGACCTTCTTTGATGAGTCCAGAATGGCTGCAAGCTGTTAGCACAGCCAGGTAAGTCACACTGTCAGGTTCTATTCCATCCACTTTCATTTCACTAAAAAGTTCAACCGCCTTTTTCCCGATGCCATGTTTTCCATAACCGGTTATCATAACCGTCCATGAAACCACATTTCTCGCAGGCATCTCTCTGAAAAGTGCATCTGCCTGATCTGTTAATCCACATTTCATGTACATATCCAAAACTGAATTAGCCACTGATATATCGAAACCGTAGGGGACTTTGATGGTATAAGCATGCATTTGCTTCCCCTGCTGTACAAGGGCTAAATCAGCAAACACGCCTACGAGACTAGAGAGTACAAACCCATCCACTTTATGTCTGCTTTCTCTTAGTTTCTGAAACAATTCCATGGCTTCTGGCAAATTGTCTTCTTCAGCATAACCGAGAATTAATGTTGTCCAAGATATCACATTCTTTTGTTCAATTCGATCGAACACTTTCCTCGCTTCATCTATGCGGCTGCATTTGACATATAGATCAACCAGCGCGCCTGCAATGGTTGATTGAGCCAAGTATGGAAATCCTTGTCGGAGTAAGGAAGCATGTATTTGGGCTCCTTCTCCTATTGCACCAAGACAGCTACATGCCTTTAACGTGCTTGAATATGTATAATCATCAGGAACTTCCCCCTTCTCTTGCATTTGCCTAAACAGTGTTAAAGCCTCTTCACCATTTCTTTCATGGCTATATGCAGCAATCATTGAATTCCAACTAATAAGATTCCTTACAGGCATAGCATTAAACATTCGAGCTGCCTCGCTAATCCTACCACACTTGGAGTACATGTCAATGATTGAATTGCCCACAACAAGTACTCTCTCAAAATTAGATTTTGCACAAACACCATGAATCTGCATTCCGTTCTCAAGAATTCCCAAAATCCCCGATGATTTCAGACAAGTAGAAAGTGTAAACTCATTCGGCTTAACAGCTGAACGACCCATTTTAGAGAACAGCACTAAAGAGGCTTCGGCATCACCATTCTGTAGATGACCACACATTAGAGCTGTCCAAGACACCACATTTCTCTCAGGCATTTTATCAAACACGAAACAAGCGAAGTCCAAGGTGCCACATTTTGCATACATATCAATAAGATCATTGTTCAAAACTAAATCACACCGATACCCTAGTTTTTCCACAACCCCGTGTACTTGCTTTCCCTGATTAAGCAAACGGTTTTTTGAACACTTCTTCAAGAGACCAATGAAAAAAGTGTAACACATGCTTCATTCACCGATGGGAACTGGGCAATTTCTCGATAGAGAATTCGAAAACCGTTCTGTACCCACCTTGAGAAACTGCGTAAAAGTAGTGGAATTGAAGAAGATTCATGCGCACATTGTGAAACTATCACTGTCACCGAGCAACATTTTGCTCACATAAATGGTGGATTTGGGTGATAGCTTCGCAACGTAGGTTACGCCACCTTGGTTTTCAAACAACTCAAACGAGTTCTCCTACAACGCAATCATGAGAACCTACACCCACAATAACCGACATTCCCTTGCAATCATTCTGTTCAAGCACATGCTGGGAAATTCACGTGAAACAGTTCAAATCGCATTCTATAAGATAGAACGCACTGATTGATATGTAGACGGAATGTGATGATTTGAGCAACGCACACAAAGTCTTGGAGGAAATGACTAATTGAGATGCTATATCTTGGATTAGTTTAATATTTGGCCACACTAGATTGGGGCAGATGGAGATTGCAAGAAAACTGTTTGATGAAATGCCTTGTAAGACAATTATGTAGTGGACACAATGATAACAGGTTATTGTAGAGTAGGCTGATATCTGATGCATTGGACATTTTCCTCAAGATGCAAATGGTGGGTATTGAACTTGATGAGATTAGTGTTGTATCTGTTCTGCCAGCATGTACTCAGAGAAATAAGGGAAATGGATTCACATGTACTCAGAGAAATAAGGGTTTTTGCACAAGACTGATATATGTAATGCATTGGTTGAAATGTATGCCAAGGTTTGGTTGCATTGATAAAGCTAGGCACTTGTTTGATCAGTTGGATGAGAAGGATGTGATTTCTTGGAGTACCATGAAGGAGCACAAGTGGTTCCTAAATTGAGCATTGTGGTTGCTTGGTTGATCTTCTTCGGCGTTCCGGATGCCTTGGTCGATCTCTTGACATGGCGATTTGGAACATGCCTGAGAAGATGCAGCTCTAGTTTACAGTAAAATTATTTTGCTCGAGTTGTTTTCCAACTCTTCTATTCATGGAGTTTGCATTAGTAAATCTAATTCCCTAGCGAGAGGATTCCCTAAGGTGTTCTCAGCAGTGATGAATTACATTGATGGCAAATAGAAAGAACTAAAACTGTTCTAGTGACAGGTTGAATTGGTTAAATCATAAATTACACTGATTCGCTTTCAATGCTAAATAGTTTTAGTTCAACAAAGAAATAATAACATACATACCAAATACAAAATATAGATTTTGTGATCCGAGTTAAGTTAGCCATAGCTAAATCAGTCCAATACCTAGCAAGTAGCAACGTTTTTGTTTGTTTGTTTTTGTTTTGCAGCACAAGAACAGGATATCCTTCTGAGAAGGAAAAAACATAAGTGTATCCTCTTATTCTGAAGATTTTGGCTTTTGCTTTCCTTAATGATCAACACTGGTTTCATGAACTGAACCGTGTTGATCATATCCTTTTTAAATTTTAACCCCAAATTAAATCAAATTAAGCCATTTGTCGTTTATTGTTTTTCATGTAACACTTGTAATCAGGAAAGAGTTCATAATTGTAACACATAATACGAACAGAACTATCTGTGAATAAACATGACAATCTCAATAAAAGCGAAAAATAACCCATGATTTAGTTTCTTTCAATAATACACTTGTGGCGCCACAGACAATCTCAATAAACAGAACTATCTGTGAATGTCAAAGATACATGAAAGTGGAAACATTTTACTATGTCAATAATTTATAATTAAAAAACGAAGGAAAAGAGTTTATGGGGGTCTAAAAAACGAATATAACACAATCATAATACATGAATACCTAAACATATTGTGTTCCCCAGCTCTACAGTGTAACATCCCTAATGTTACCTGACCCAGAAACAAGATATTCAAAATTTCACAGGAGAGGAAAGATAAGCAAGCTCATGCGAACAGTATAACCCATCTGCAAGAAATAAAACCACTTTCAGCATTATGGTTTAGCTAAAAAATAAAAAAGACGTATAAAACTCAACACTGCCACACAATATAACAGAAAAACTTCATTGGCTATTTGGGTAATTCATTGTTTCATGCTTCCATTTTATGACACTAAATATGAAAGATATATAATGAGAAATATGAGAAGGCTTGCAAACTTCCTAACGCAATAGAACCCATTTTGATCAACTAATCAATTCTCTAAAAATAAGGTGCTCATGTCACCAATTGCATTCACTATTCTATTTTTTGGCACTAATCCCACTTCTTATGTCAAGCTTCGAATATAATTTGCCTAAGAGCCTTAACCACCTTTGAAGGCTATTGATCCCAGGATAAATCCTACTTGGGCTGCTTCTCCTCCCCTTTAACCTACCCTCTCTCTCCCCATACTATATCACCTCCCTTATGAAACAAAAGAAGATGTATACAATAAGTTTCATGAAATTAGTTTCCAAAGTTAAGCCATCTCTTCTACAATGGTAAACCCTAAATGCCAGACAAATATTATGGTAGTTTTACAGAAAATGGTCTTGCTATTTAAAATGAAATCACATAAATTGACATAACCTAGGTACGCTCACAACATTGAATTACACTTGCTATGGCACTAACTGTTATTCCCCCATCTGCAAAAGTGATGGTATTATATGCCAGTGACTTCTTCAATTATACATCATGTCATGATCTTAATGTTAACAACATAAGAACAAGGAGGAATATCAACCCTCGCAGACCATCAGGCTGCAATAGGGTGGAATCCAATAATATTGTTTATGTTGACAAGATACATCAGGTTTGTATCAGCTTAAAGAAACTTCATTGTTCTATCCAAACTCATCTACTGAATTAGAGGTACAATTTATGTTTTCAACAAGAAACATATGCTTCATTCAATTTATGCATTTAACATCAAATAAGAAATTTTGAGGATGTTCAGTCAAACACCCAAAATTAGATTCCCCTTTAGGTCTGTAACTCTATTGATATTTGGTACAAAATGATGTAAATCAAATTGAACTCCCTGAATCTTAGGAAAACTGCACAAGCAGCAGCCACGAAAATGGGAATCTCCATGATCACGAGCAAGTTTATTCTATTAACATTTGTAAACAAAATCCCCAGAGAAGCACAATATGTAATTATGGTAAAGATAATAGGTGTCAAGACATGCTTTCTATCATGCAGGCTTCATAAACAACATAATCTGAAACCAGGTTTCAGTCTTCACATCCAAAAGCAATACTGGAACATCATACCTAATTTATCTCCCGAAAAATATAGCAGGAGCCAACTTTGTGCCATCTACTTCTCAGGATGCCCTCGTTTAGCTTTACGTCGTGAATGGTGAGCATTTTTGCTTCTAGCTGGTTTTTTCGCCTTTGTGCTGCAGCAGACATATAAAAAAGTCTAAGCACAGATTCGAAATTGAACAAATACAAATCTAAATATTAAGAAGACATACAGATAAGTAAAATTCAAATCAACATTTCAAATTTAAAAAAGGCAGTTAAGACTGACCAGAAAACGGCAGAAAACACTCTAGCCAGTAAAATAATGGGCAAGGCCAAAAGGGCAGAGGCCTGCAAATTGATAGGGTGTTTGTCAGATCAATTAATCATCATTACATTAACTTTGATACTATCAGTCAGGACATAGACAATCATTTGATCCATACCGCAAACCATTCCAATTCTTTAGTGGCAAGAGGTCTAGTGAGCTCATGCTGTTTCAGTGTCTCCTGGACAGTGGCTTGGACCTTAATGACAAAAGAAAATTCGACACTCAGAAAACAATATGCAATTTATTCTTCTTAGTATATCAAACATCATGCCTAATCTGCAGCAGCATTTAATGATTAAGCAGTAATAAAGAGGTTAACAAAACTCTTTAATAGTGTAGCATCGGGGGGGAAGTGATTCCAGATACCAGAGCTAATATGAATGCAATGAACAAGCACAGGAAACTGAAATCCTAGTTTCTGATATCCCACTATAATGAACACAGTGTAACTTAAGAAACATGCTTGAACCAAATCTGCCTGCATCCCCCCGCCAACATAACTAGTATATCATGTTTTGATCTCAAAACTAAAACAAATAGATACATAAATATGGTGAATGATGATGCAACAATATGAAGTTTGCTTGAATTTTTTTTAGCTGAATGGACAACGAAGACTGATTGCAGAAAACAGCAGCTATGGCTTTCAAAAGATAGACAGCCAACTGAAGTTTACATTTCAATCATCTATACACAGATACAGTATGCAACAGACAATCCATGTAAAGAACAACACAAGTGTTGATAACTAATAACATATGCAAAAGGTTTTGCACGAATGTTTTCATAGCAACAACAAAAATGGAGCATACAAACCTGGCGATGATATGTAGTGGCTGATTCCAAGAACTTCCCATAAGCATGAATGACTTTCTTTGTGTAGGGCTTCAAAACCACTTGTGCTTTATCAACATGAGGTTTAGCTGCAACAGCAATCTGATCGATGTATGGCTTGCTAAACTTCTTAGCTTCCTGTCAACCAGTGGAGAATACCATAAGAAACACAGAACAAATAAACAAACAGTAAGGACGAAATAATTTATATACCCGATAATAAGGATCAACAACTTCTTTTGCCCTGCTTAAGTGAGGAGCAATTGCATTCTTTGATGCCTCATAAGCTTCAACAGTTTTTGTAGTCAATAATTGCACATGAGGTTCAGCATTTGTTTTCACCACAGACCATTGTTCTTTTACAGCCGGTACCCAGTTCTTCAAGTGACAAATAAGGAGTGAGACAATAATTTAATTTGACCGGATAACTAACAAACCAAGTGCTTCTAGCAAAAAGGGAGACCACAAATTATCAGAGGGTAAAATAAACAGATTTTGAAACAAATTCATCTTCAAGCCACAGGGCACAGTAATTGCAGCAATACATTACTTCAAAATGCAAGCACTTTAAGCAATCATTCTAACAAAACAAGCAACATCTCCAGACTGAGGTTGTGATTGTCTCCACATGATAAAAAAATATGAAAGACATGAACAGAGTACTTACAGTTGTAATTGTTTCCACATGAGGTTCAGCCCACTTTCCAGCTTGGCCCTTGATCTCTATAACCTAGAATAAATAGAACCATCGTTATAATGCAGAAGCTAGATAGGACTTGTTCGTAGTGAAGGACAAAATTAAATATGGAATCTATAACAGATTAGTGTGAGAAGAGTAGCAACTAAGAAAGATTGATAGCCATAATAGAAATCAATATAGTACCTTCTGAGTCACCACTTCCAAAGCAGGCTTCCCATGTTTATTCCAATGGCTCTCAACCAAAGACTGACAAAATAAATCTCAGAACTTGTACTGAAGGCTGTATTAATAAACATAATAGAAGATACAATACAAGCTTACCTTACTATGAATATAGTGTACGGCAAGCCAAGGTGGAAGCCAAGCACCATGAACCTGATCAGTGATCAATGACATTAGCATGCATCAATTAAGTGCATGAATGAAATTACTCAATACAAAATTTCAAGAGAAGAAAATAGTTTTTCAAGTTATCATTAGTATTACAGCTAGAGGCAGCTGCTGCTTAAAAAACAAAATGGAGTTCTCATTAAGCAACCAAGTACTGTGTTTCAGACTGTTTTTCTTTTCTTTACTGTGTTGACATTTCCAAACACAACCCTGGCACTAAGTGCAAGGTTTCTTCAGCATCACAGATGAAAATCACAGCACACTGTCCATAATTAGCCTGGTTTACTTTGGAAATTTCAACATTCAACTGGCTATCAAATTTTGCACACATGTGCGGGAAGGATTATGTGGTTTACGTGGTCAACTGAGTTATTACCTCTGTTAACTTGTTTGCTTTGGAAGATGCCTCAAACTTTGCCTTCACCATTTCTTCCTAATCAAGAATGTTAGGGTGAAAACATTAAATTTCCATTAAATCATCACCCATCATTCTTCACAATACAGGGGAGAATTATGCACTCACGTACCTCAGCAACTTTAAGAGCGCGTTCAATTTTGTGAGTTTTGGCCTTCTGTTCCTCATTTATCTTTTGCAACTGTGAAGGATGCAATACTCACATCACCATGTCATCCTCAAAGAAATTATATTATATTAAATATAAAAATTGACATCATTACAGGAATAACATAGTTGGGATGGTATATACACACAGGAAGAAAAAATGTATATAATTGTGTTTTATAAATAAGAACTACTTCTGAAGATTACAAACTCTGAATGTAGTAATTATAGAAGGATTAGAACAAGGTAGCCAAATGTAGAACTTACATCCTCTAATTTTGAGTTCAAGACATGAACTTTTTTCTCTGCTTCAGCTACCCTGGTTTCCCAGATCACTTTTTCCTTCTTTTGTGTTGCTAGTTCCCTTTCAAGCTTTTCTACCTGCATAAAAAATCTCAGAGTACGCACAAGAATTATAGCATTCAAATAACACATCCTATAGTTCATTCATATATAACCTGCTTTTGTAGCTCACCAGCACGTGCATGAGCCTTTCCAGCCTCCTCCTGGGAAACCGAGGACCCTTTTTTCTGAGAGCAAAAATTAATTTTGAATAGATTAATATACAAATGAAAACAAATAACATTAAGAATGTGATTCCAACTCTAATAGTGCTTCAGATTGGTCCTCACCTGGAGAGAAGCAATCTCATTCTTCAAGTACTCAATGGTACCGGAACTATCTTGAATTATTTTTTCCTTTACTGCTATAACTTCATCCTTCTTCTTCACTTCTTCTGACTTTTCGCTGATGTGAGTTTCTTCAAAATAAAAATAGGCACAACATGCATTATTGTTATTATAAGCAATCAAAAGAAATCATCAAAAACCACCTAGTGTCAAAATTAAAAAGGGGAAATTTAACTGCTTGGAATTTAAATCATTAGCTCTTGATAACCACTATGCAAAACAAAGTTGACTTATTTCAAGATCAAGCAACAATCAACAAACATTCCTCTCTAACTCTAATACCTCCAACAATTTTTTTATTTTTTTTTAACTACGACAATGAAAATGAAAAAAATGCTTTTTTGACAGGTATTCGAGTAACTGAACATTGTAACTACAATTAAAATATGTATGCATCATCCCTACACATTTTTCGATCATCGACTTTTAAATAAAAGTAATACAAACGAATAAGGGATGATGTACTGAGTTAAAGTGCATAGATATTACAGTCATATAATAAATCAAAAAATGAAAAATAAATAAAATGAAATTGGTTATGCATTACATATAGGAATAGAATAGAGTAAGAACAATTATATAAACCTAGGGTATGGATCTTAAAAATGAGTTGATCGAGTTGGATCTTAAGAGCGGAAGAATCATGTTGGTGATGTTGTGAAACGCCTCCGTGTTCTTCCAATGGAAGATCTTCAACAACCGCTTCGGCACTAACATTTGAGAAGATTAGGGCAACGGAAAGCGCGATGAGAAGAAAGAGATTCGGAGGCGCCATGGAAATTGCACTAGATTTTCTTTGCCGCCAACGAAATTGTAAGAGATATGAAGAACTCACAAACAAACATACCCCAATATATTCTTTTATTTATTTTACTGGACAATTCTCAAAACAACAACAAACAAAAATGAAATTTGTTTTATATATTTTTAGTGTATCATTCATATTTAATTATAATTGATTCTTTTAAAAAAAAAAATATAATAAATTATGGATTATGTGCATGAATTTTTATACTGATAATATATACATACTCAATTATTATTAGAGAAAAACATACATTTATAAGAGTTTTGTAAATTATTATTGCATGATTTATATTTAATGATATGATATTACAATATAAGAGTTTCAATGTAATATCAACACAAGTTTTAAGGATCTTTGCTAAAATTATTAGGAATGAAAATTTAATGTGAGTAACTTTTTTACTAAAAAGAAATTAAGAAAATTAGGAAAAACACGAGGGTGATTCTAGGCAGGTAGGGAAGGAGGAATTGAAGTGAAAAAGTAAAGTAATCTCAACATGTGGGGATACAAGATATGGAGAATCATAATTCATAATAATATAATGATTGGTCAATGGAAATCTCTCTAATGAAGTCCTTTATTTTTTTTATTCAAAACATATATATCTACTATTTAAGTTTTATACTTTCAATGTATTATACATGTTTATTTTTTATTATTATTACTTTTGAAAAAAATAATTCAATTGAATGTTGAATAATATATTAACTATGTATAATTTTTTACATTGTAATATATATATATTACACTCTTTTCTTATTCTTTGTAGTTTTAATTTGAATTAAGATCTATAAAACATCCTTGTCTTAGAAAGTTAGAATAGAGAGTTAATCATTTTTTGGTATTCATGACTTTATGATTTCACAAAACTAGTCCTTCAAATTTCAATTTTATTATATTGTCTCTCATGTGTTAATTTTGACAAGTTTATTTTTTTCAGGAAAATATATGTCATCATATAATATGTCTTACTAAAGATATAATATTATTTTTAATTAGAAAATTATATTAATTATGGCTTAATTCATCAAATAAAAATAGACAAAATGGTTAAATTGAACAAAATTTGAAATACATGGACTTAATGAAATAATTTTGTAAGGCATAACTAATTTCTTCCAATAATAAAACCATGAATAAATTGCATTCCTAAAATAAATTAAGGAACCGAAATCAGTGTTGTAAAAATTAGTTTTGCATGTAAAAATCGATTATACTGATCATACAATCATTATCATTAAAATCAATCACACTAACTGGTTTTCAATTGAACTGTATTGATCATACTATCAGGTTTTCATTTAAAACTTACTTTTTATAAAAGTAAAAGTAATTATTGTTATTTTTATTAATTTAATAACTGATATGATATTATGGATTTCAATCACTTTTTTCTTTCCTTATAGTGTCTTTCTTTCCGTATATAAAGGCAATTAATTCATTTGGATAGCTAAACATCTATGAAAATATACTTACGGTATAAATATATACCATAAATAGTTATCTTATATACACCTTTTAGTCATCATTGGTGTTTAAAGTATATTTTTTTATTAATATTTATTAATCCAAAGGTTATGACATATATACCTTTTGTTTTGTCAATGCAATAAAAAATGCATTTATTTGTCTTTTATCATTTCGTATTAATCATTATACCATATTTTAGTCTACTTGAAGTACTCAATTAGTGACACCAAAATTTAAGCCTCTCGATTATTTTATCATAAAAACTAGTTCCTCAAAGTATAATTCATTATTTTCAATCACGGTCAACAACATATTCCGTCAATAAGGTATATAACTTTATTAATAATTTTAATTTTATAATACTTAAGCCCTCTTGAAAATTTTAAATGCTTTTGAATTTAATTTTAAACAATTTTATTATCTGGTGTTCTAAAAATAATATTAGTATATATTTTGTTTATGACAATACATTAAAGTGATATAAAAAAGTAAGACAACAAATACAAATGAATGATTTGATTGACTAGGTGAGAAGGTATTTGATGTGGTGGGTGATGAGTGATGACCCATCCATCCATTTGTGCGGCCAAGGAAGGTTCTTAAATTGTATTTCATAGGTTCTATTTTTTCTCTTTTGGTTATCTAGATTGAGAAATTATTAGGTGAGATAAAAAATTGACATATATTGACTAAAATAAACTCAATTGGAAACTAAATTTAAAAAAATGTAAAAGTATTGGACGATAATGATAAAACATAAATGTGTGTCAATTTTTAAAATATTAAAATATTTGGAAAAACATACTAAAGTTAAAACATTAAAATAGCAGAAATATAGACTATTAGGAAGCTTTGAAAACCTTTTGTTTGATGAGAAAAATATAAGTATTAATAGTGTTAGATTTTTATATATTGTCATAATATTATTCATTATTTATACTTAATTATAATTGATTTTTTTTTAAAAGTAATACAAATGAGTTATTGATAATATACTGAACATGTATAAATGTAAAACATTACATTGATATTATACTCTTGATTTATATTAAGGATAAAAGAGATATCTCACAATTATGGGAGTTTGAACAAATGATATTGCTATTTAAACAATCTTTATTAAGTTAGAGAATTTAGTGAAATTATATAAATAATTAAACTTATGTGTATTACTCATAATATATATACATATATTACATTGATACCCAACATGCAAGATAAATGTAATTACATTGATCCTCACTCATCGGGAGGTGGTTGTGACATTACCAGTTGTGTCCTCCCTCTATCTTCCTTTTTGTCAGTTTTTTGGGTGATATTCTTTCGAACGTAGTTACAAGACATGTTCACGTCAAATGTATGTATGTGTTTTTTATCTTTTGTTTTTATTTATTTTAGTTTTAATTAGAAAATTGTTTTTCTATATAAATAAACTAAAACTTTTCTTTTTATCCTTGTATAATTAAATATTTATTAATTTTGGGTTTTCATTAATAGTAATAAATAAAATTAATTTATTGTTTTTTATAAATAATAATAACTATTTTTCTAGTAAAAATAAACAATTCATATTTAAATAGTAGAAATTAAATTTTTTTTAATATATTAATTTGAGGGTAGTTCAAAGTTAATGTTACCTCTTTGTTCTTGGTTTTTTTTGATAAAAAAAAAGTAGTAAGGATTAAAAGAATGAGGGTGACTAAGGTTGTAAACATAAGACTCTAACTTGAAATGGATAAGCATATTCTAATAAATTTTAGATTTTACTTGAACCTTATAATAAATATCTTTAAAGATTGGAAGAGTAAATCCTATAAACATCATACTTTCTCTCTCATTGAGTCTATAATTTGTAGCATACATTGAGGTATTACTTTGCTCTCTTAAGATGAAGATTGAGACTTTGATCAATTTGTTTCTTTTTTTTAACTTGTACATAGTTAAAAATCACTCAAAAGTGGGTAGTATAATAGAATAAACTTTTATTAAACATAAAAATAAATAATCTAATTTAATCTTCAATAAAAAATAATGCAGTAATAAATATTTAAACAAACATGAACGTTTGAAATGGAACTGAAATACTATATTTTTCAAATGTGCATAAAATAATAAAATATTATTTTTCCACAAGCCAAGAGGGTGAGAAACAACATATATAATTAAACTAAATTCTAGAAGTGATAGTGTAATTTATTCAATAATTTAAAAACGTTGTTAATACTTGATAATTGTTTGTTTAGTAAGCATATGTCATTTGTGTAGAAAATTAAATAAATAAGTGAGAACAAAATGAAGAGAAATATAATGTTTGTTTGCGAGTTGGTTTTAGAGAAAAAATGAAGGAAAATAGAAAATTCTTATAAGTATATTTTATAGTTTTAAAGTCTTTGCATTCCCTTCATTCATTAACTCCCAAACATAGTTGACCCTAATGTTCCAAAAAAAATTTGTATAATCATAATATATATGTAATGTCAATATAAAAATTGTACATTCATCATTTATTTATATTATGTTATTTAAAAGCTAATAATCACAAAAAAGTAAACAATAAATAATATAATAACATAATATTACAATAACAATTGGTGGAAAAGTAATGAATTCATTGGGCGCTGAGTGCCAAACACGAAAACAAATAACATGACAGGGACACCTTAACCCCTTTGGGATGCAATCATTAGTATATACCGATAAACGATATGTATATATCAATAAAACTTGAGTCTAATGATGTAAGACCTTACTAGATCATCGAGATAATTAAAATGTTAAAAGTTTAATTTCTAAAACTGATACTTGTTAGGATTGGCATCCATGAATCTAAAAGAAATAAAATGATATGTATATAATGTTAAGACATCTGCCATACATAATTATTAAATTCATTAAATATTATTGATTTTCAAATATATTTCCTGAGAGACTTCATATATTCAATTATTAAAGTACTAGGAATGATTGAATTATAATAAATTTAATTTACAATTTTTGGTCAATAACAATACATGAAACATACATCTAATTTCATCATGTGGACAGTATATAAACTTGTATGTTGTTAAGGTGGGTTAAATTATCTTTACCTTTGCACATGAATTTGGATGACTATTTTGCAAATATTATAATAGAATACGTAATGTTGAAATTCACAGTTGATAATTAATGAATAATTTATACAATATTGATGTAAATATTTATAATCAGTCATTATTTATCATTAGACTATACACCATCATAGTAAAGCTCACTATTTTTTTATCACGTGATGTGATCACTTCTGGCACATATTAACTAAATTATCACATATAAAAAGCAAATTAAAAAAATTCAAAACCCAAACGAATACATTAACATGTAAATTTTAGTGAAGAATTGACCCGCAAATGTTTATGATAATCAAATATTGGTAAAAACTCGAGGGTTAACCTATTTTCGATCAGGATATCTTGTCATTTAGAAAATATCAAAAATTCATCGAATTAAGAGTAAAATAACAACATTTAATTTCAATCATATGACAAGTTGTCTCATAATATCTGATTTAAATGAGATAATATTCTTTTAAAAAAAATATTTTTTGTGTGGAGTTAGCAACCCAACAATAATAGATTATAGGTAAAATAAGTTTTTTATTTTTGGTGATGAATTAGAATGTGAAAATATTAATTTATATTATATAAGATTTTTTTTAATTAAATTATATTTTTTAATTAAGTGAAGACACCAAATAGATAGGAATGAGGACATGTGATCCCCTCTTATACACATTGATTGGGCTAGTAGCTGACATATTTTATGTAGTTAATCATGACATTGTAAGTGTTAAAACGTTTTCACAATTAACCAAACAAATATTGCTATCTTATTAAAAAAATATAAATTTCTTATACAAAATTTATCAGTTGTATAAGAAATTAATTCATTTCGGCGCATGTGATTGTATTTCCCAATGAATATTGTTCACGAGGATCAATTCTTGATATTTTGATTTATATGAGATTTAGTTGAACTTTACACAACTAGACGAACATATTACTAACGATTGGTTAATAGTTTATAATTTTATATATGATTTGATATTGTGTACCACATATGTATATGGTAGGCAAAGTTTAAGAGGGAAAAAATGTGAAATCGTTTATATACTTCTATTACATTATCCATGTTTAATTATTAACTCTTTAACTAATGTGTATAAATATTACAATATCAGAAATATTAAAATGAAGACCAAACTGAAGTGTTAATCTCACATCATTCCCCTGCTATCATGCAATGAATTTCAACTCTTTCAAATAATGTTTGAGAAAGGAATTAAAAAATGTCCACGTGATATGAACAATAAGTCATGCAAGAACAAGGGCACCAAATTATTGAAAAATAATTAAATATTTGTTGGTACAACAAAACGCGGTTTCTACCCAAATACATTTTAAAAAATAGTTATACATTTTATTATTTTATATTTTTAACAAGTCTGATTCGATCCAGAGTTTAATCTTATAAATTATTTGACCCTGATATTTCAGTGCATTCAAGTATATTGTCCAACACTTTTCTTTTTCTCCATTCCACCACTATTTGATTCCGTTACAAAAGTTGCAAACTTGTAAATAATCTTACATCTTAAAAATAATATAATACACTTATGAGATAACTCTTAAGATTATCCTTTCTCTTCATTCTCATCCATAATTCAATTCGCAAAAAGAAATCCGAACTTGGAAGTAACAATATTAAAAGGGAGTGATATTTATTTATAGGTTGAAGAAAATCACCAACTTGGGTCCTTCAAAATGTGTCTATAAGAAACTTCCTAATAAATGTGAAGCATATGGACCAGCTGGAGAGCAATTATTGTTTTTACATCTAACTAAAGAACTAATCCATATATGTAGGAGGTTTCCTAAGATTGAACATGATTGCTTAGACAATCAAAATTTCAAAATAAAGTCGTACATTACTAAGATTGATTAGTATCATGACTTAATTAATTTTCTCATTTCTATAGTTTTTAAGGCTCTCAATGCTATAACATGCACGTGAATAATAACCAACAATGAGTTAATATAATAATATAATGTTCTATTAGATTCTCAGGATGATGAAAATGTTAATGATTCAACTACTACTCCTTTGTTAAAGTAAAAGTTCAAGGTAATGCTGTTGAATACATGAACCAAGATATAAAATACATATAATAACATACACATAATGCATACATGTACCCTCACTTCACTGCATTATAACAGCTGCCATATGATTATATAATTGCTCACAATTATTATTATTCTTATCATTATTTACGTGTTAACTGCACCATACAATGGCACTTCAGTGATTTTGAAATGAAACAAGGGTGCAATATTACTGATCCAACTATAAAAAAGGCACCACATGAAGTTTAAGTACTGTATCAAATTATTGTAGTTTCTTCCTCTTGTCCAGTTTTTGCATTTCAATCTTTCTAGTGATCTAAGTTCATAAGTTATAACATTCTGTTGTTGTTGTTGTTCCATTAATTTCCTCAAATGGGTATAACAGAAGCATGTTCAAGATTGATAGGGGACTTGTTCCAAGCATTCAAACACTCACCACCATGCACAATACCTCACCTTGATCACAATCATGACCCTACATGCAATCCTCAAAATGTGGTCAAACTTGATGAAAAGATGGTCACTGCTCTTGTCACTGTCTTTGGCATGCAAAACAATGGAAAAATCAAGAAGGAAAATGCTAGGAAAGTGGTGGAGAAGCTTGGTTTGATGTATGGTTCTAAGGAGGACAAGCCTTCAAGATTTGAGCTAGTTGTTGAGGGTGGCTTGCAGGATGATGAAGTGCCTGTAGAAGATGTGCTTGGTGAGTTGGAAGACGACATGTCGAAGCGAAGCGAATTGTTACAAGAAGCTTTCAAAATATTTGATGAGGATGGAGATGGATACATAGATGCAATGGAGTTGAAGAGGGTGCTTGATTGCTTGGGTTTGGACAAAGGTTGGGATATTAATACAATTGAAAAGATGGTGAAGGTTGTAGATTTGAACTTTGATGGCAAAGTTGATTTTAGTGAGTTTGTATTGATGATGGGATAGCACTTTATTCATTGATTTTAGGAATCATTACATTGATTGTTTCCTGCATTCTCTAATGAAAACATGAAGATTTTACTATTTTGCATTATATGTTCCTTCATTCTTGTATTGCAATTTTGCAGGCAAATCTCATTGAATCTTGTTCATCATGCATGATTTCTACCTTCCTAGTATTCACTCATTTTAGTTGTTTCCATCATTTTCTGCTTAAAATTTTCTTTACAAATGAAAATATAAGAATAAGATGAAATGCTAAGTTACTCCACACTTAATATGATAGTTCTTGCAAGGTGTTTGGCACATGGCTAAGTGTAATAGGATCTAAAGCAATAAAGAACAAATAAAGATGAAGCAGATAATAATACCAATGAGCTGTCACCATGCCATTGGTTTAGTATTCTCAGCAACTCCAATCTTGTTTCATTTCATGAAGAATTAAATAAGTAATGGAAACTCAGGAAACCAACGTTGACTCCAGCACAGAAAACTAATACCTCATGTGACACAAATAGCCTCCAGCCTTCACTTTCAGAGGCACCATTTTTTTTATTTACAAAACTTCTGGAGAATAATTTATAACAAAACATTATAACATCGTTCGATTCATGTAATAGAACTCATCTAGTTGGATTTAAGGTTTGGTTGTTGAATTTAGTAACTCCTCATATTGAGTTATTAGGTTCTCACATTGCATCAGGTTAATCCAGCCAGAACATATATCTAATGGACCATTTATGTTCTAGAATGCTTGATTTTCATGGAGTAAATTAGTATATTACAAATATCTATACTTAGCTGTTAATATATGTTAATCTATATGAATGTATAATCACAGGGAACGTCTTCCACATTAGAAAACTCCCCCTAATTAAGAAGCCATGTTTGTGGTTTGTACATATCGTCCTCAAAATTAATTATAAACCAAATCAGAATAGGATTTGGTGTTATATTTGGATGATAAGACATATATAGTTTTCTTACAACTAGAAATGGAGAAAGCAATTAAGTCCTTTTATACAAAATAAAACACAACAAGAAAAGACACTATTTTAGCATAATTAAAGAGGAATCAACCATAAACAACAATATAACCTACTAATCTTGTTAGACAAGACTTACACTATAAAGTAGGACCTAATTGGATTCTACAAAGTCCTTACTGCCACATAGTCACAGAGCTCACAGCATCACTTAGGACTCCATTGTTGACATTGTTGTAAGCTATATCCAAGTTTCCAAGCCCATGAGTTGAGTTCTGTCCACCAACTGTGACACCACCATATGAGGCATCATTTCCATGGACAGTGATGGTTGGTGAGACATGTGCCATCGCGCGCAGATTAGTCGTGTTGAGTTGTGGTGGTGTGCTCAATTGAGACTGAGTCTGAAGAAACTGATTGTTTAAGGTGAACGAGCTACGGGTGACCATATCCTCAGCCAATTTCACCTGCAAGAAAATATATTTAATGTATGTGCCCTTGTGTATATATGGGAAGAAGGGTAACCAAAGGCCTAATTTTTAACTTAACCTGAACCAAATTACTTATCTAAGTTCTTACGATCGTTTCCTTTATTCCTAGTTACTACTCAATTTCTCTTCTTTACCCAAGTTGTTATTTGTTTTTCTTCTGTTACCACTCATCCATTTTCGAGTCTATAAATAAGACAGTTTAACTTTCTCCAACATGCTGGTAACATGTTAGGTAGAACAATATTTCTAAAAGAACCTCACACCTTTGCTCTCAAAGCTTCTACATCTGATTTTAGCACGCGGTTATTTGTATCAGCATCACGGAATTGTTGACTTGCATGCGTAAACTGCTTGTATAGGGTTGCATTTTCCAGTTTCAGTTTCTCAACCTGAGAAAGCAAAATTCAAAGGAAAAGAAAATTACTGCTTCTTCTGCATCACACTAAAGATTGATGCTTAAATTTAAAAAACCAGCCCTTTATTCTCTTACTAATGCTACACAGCCAGCATATATGTATTTTTTGCATGTTGTATATGACAACATTCAGTAACTTTTACTTTTCATTTAACAATGATTAGGATACCTTAGCTCTAAGAATTTTAACATTAACATTGTTATATATTATTTCACTTTTCTTTTGAGCCTCAGCAGAACACTTAACAATTAAGCTTTAGCTTCTTCCGACAATGACTTAACACATGTACTCCCAAAACATTAGGTACCTGCAACTCAAGTTCAGCCAACTGAGCTTGTTTTCTTCTTCTTGACCTCCTGGCAGACTCGCGATTAGAAACCTTCCTGAAACCATGATATCATGTAAAGTTTCAGGTTAAAGGATGAAACCATCTATGACTTTCATATCCTATTTTCTAGCACTTCGGTTTGAGATACCTTCTAAGGCGCTTCACATCAAGAGGATTTGTGCTCTGTTCACACGGACCAAATTCATCGTCCTCATCAGACTGCTCAGATGAACCACTAGTAGCTCCTTTGGTCTGATTCTCACTACTGTTTGGTTTATTAGCTGAAACTGGGCTGCCAACTGGCCAGTTTGCAATTCAATCCAAAATATTAAACTACATAAACTAAGTTTTTGTGAGCTATAAAATAATTAGTAATATGCCAAGATGAAATGAGACTTGGCATGCAAGAAATAATTAAATAATATACACCTGCTGTGCCCAAATCATTACCAGTGCCACAATTCGATGCTTGATAATCGATAGTAGCAGACATGTTTGAGTGTTTGGGAGTACCGTTTTGGGAGCCGATAATGGTATCTCCACAGGTTGAAAATGCAGTCACTGCATCCTGCAATTACCAAAGCCCGCATAAGCTGGAACTTTGTACATCAACTTATTTATATAGCACTGTAATATCTTTTTCCAGGCTTTCATTCACACCTATTTATTTATTTTTAAAAGACACTTCCCTTTCTCAAAAGTCAAAACTTAGATTATAGTCACCTGGTACAAAATATGTATGTAGTTCACATCGTAGGTTTTTATATTAATTTTATAGCTTTATGATGAACTAGGTACTTGAGCGACACGTGTGAAAGGCTAAATTAGAGAATCATATAAATTTAGATTTTGTAACTAATATAAAAAAAAAAGATATATACAATTTTTTACACCGCGAGTATATGATAGACCATTCATAATGATCTAGTGACGATATATAAAATATTAAGACTTAATAATATAGTCTAATACTATGAGTATAAAGATTTTTATACCTACGATTCATTTGTATTATTTACCGAAAAACTCTCACTGTGTGCATAAATTTTACTCTCTATAAATATCATACCAGCGTTTTTCAATTTATAAAAACACATCTGTCAAGATGCTTCAACACATTTTCAGTTCCAGTTTTAGTATTAAGAGTTGTGTGAGAGTGAGAGAGAAGAGTAACTAACCGTACTGTTTTGGATGGCGGCGGCGGCGGGAGTGAGGTCATCGGAGCAAACACCGCCGATCATTTCACCGTTGCCGGTGAACCGGAAGTAATCAGGTTTGACGTCGTCAACATCGTTAGCGAGTTCGTTATACCACTGATCATCATAGATATCCAACTCCGACAAGCGTTTGAAGAAGCCGGGGAAAATCGGTGGCGGCGGAAGTAGAGATTGCGGCGCAGATTCCATTTCGCCGGAGAGAATAAGTGAAGAGGAAGAAAGAAAGATGTGAATATAGAGAGAGAGATGTTAAAGAGAGAAAAGGGAATGAAGTTAGAAGCAAGATGAGTATAAATAGGGAAAAAATGGTCAAGTTTTTTTTTATAAATTAAATAAGAAAATAAAATAAATAAGTGGGCGGCACATGATGTTAAAATTTACCAGAAAGTTTATGATTATTAAAATCATGAAAATGACTTCATCCGTCACGTGAAGTTACGTGTTTGATATTTAAGGCTTCTATGCATATCGGTCACATTTGTTGTCCCAAACTTTTTTACAACTATTTTATGTATCTCTTATTTTTTTCATTCTTGAGAAAGAAAAAACATGAATTTAATATATGTATATATTAAATTTATATTTTATGATTAATAAGAATGAAGAGATACATAGATGGTTAAACATCTTGAGACAAAAAATATATTTCTGTATTTGTAGATAGAGGTGAATAAGACCAGACTCTACATACTCACTCATTTTGGTCAAATCATGACTGTACCAGAATATAATTGAGTTTAATTGAGTTTAGAGTTGAGTTTGATTTCAAAAAATAAACTTGATCAATATTCAAGATCAAGTAATGAACAAACATGATTTGACCCAACTCGTCTCATGATCACACATTCATCATGCTTGTATAGTTGTATGTGTGTCTATTCAATTGTGTCTAGTTGTCTACATTGATGACATCATTATGATCAAAAATATCATTGATTCTCTAATTTTTCAATTATATATGCATGACTAACAATATAAACATATATAATTTCATATGTCAAATAACATATCCAAATAGATTAAACCTACTATGATTTGTTCTTTTATTTTTTTTAAATTAAAGTATCTCTACTTTATTCAAAAGTCTAGTCTTATTTATAATTGTATACTTAAAAATCCACTATGTTATCAAGAAGTTTGGAATGATTTATAAGATATTTGCTTTAAAATAGATCTATCTAATACTAATAATTAAATTATAATTTTATCTTAAAATTCCATATCATAATTTTTGATATATTAAAGTAGATGTATATAATTAAATAGATGGCGTTAGATGATATGAACTAAACTAAATAATTTTTTTAAAAGTGTTAACAAGAGTTGTTTAAGAATAATGTTATATCCTCGGATTAAATTTTCCTACTAATCATTTTATATAAGAAAGTGACATATGTCATAAAGATATATTTATTTTTAATGATTGGCTTACAACTTATAAGTGTCATTTTTTTATGGATAAAATAATTAGTAAAAGAATTTAGCAGGATAATATATAATTTTTATTTTATAAATAAAGTTTGAAGTAACTTATTATAAAACGAATAATACACCCTTGACATGTGGCACTTTCTGACATTTTTCCAACTCTCCGAATATGTGAGATGCACTTGTAATCTTACACCTGGAAAATGAAAATTATAGGTGGGCCTCTATTTCAATTCTGGTTGATTTTGATTTAATTGCACAATGGTGAATGATTATTGATTAGTGAAAATGGACTCTGAGATGTTGATTAATGATTAGTTTAATCATAATGGTTGATCTTTATTTTTGTTTTGTTTATATCAATAATAATTACAACTTTGTTAGTAGTTAGTACATACAAATTTATTCTTGTTCTTGCCCACTTTGACTTTTGTTGGGAAAGTAATTAATGAGAGAATTTTATTCTCTCATAAACTCCAAAGGCCAAAATATTCTGTTCAATCTCAACCTCAATTAGTGACTGAACAGGGAAGCACAAAAGGAAGTGCAGAATATATTCTTTCATGCCTAAACCCTTATTTCTCAGTCGTGTAAAGTCTCACATTTAATATAGGTAAAAGAACGAAAAAATTTATAAATGAAAAATGTTCATAAAACTAATGTCTTTAGATTTTGGTTCAAGACGTAATGTCTTATATATAACTTTCCACTTTTCACATATCCTTTAATAATAAGATTAAAGACTTCTAGGTCAAACATGTAGAAATTTAATTGAGGAATTAAGTTTGCATCCATCTAGACTATTAGTCCCTATTTTTTTGTAATCGATTTTGTTCATTAAATATTTCAATAAACCCATAATAATGCTACTATTGTCTATTGTCATGTCTACCATTAATAAGACATATGACAATTGTACTATTAACCCGTCATTACTTAAATAGCAAGAAGCACTGAAGTGAAGTTTTAAAATATTTAATAATCAAAATATAAAAAAGTTTATGTACCAAAAAAAATATTAAAAAAAAGTTTAAGAACCGAAAAAGAACCAATTGAACTTTTTGAAATAAAAACATTTTCAAGCATAATTTAATTAATGACGACTTGTTTTTTTCCCTTTCTTCATGACAATACAGTTTTATGTTTAACATTGCTTGTTTATATATAATCCATATACATATACACATATAATACCAATTACAAAAACTTTGCACAACATCATATGTTTAGTCTTTTGTTTTCTTCTACGTACAGACATGAAGCATATGTTGATAAAACAATTATAAATGATGTACTTAGTGCCACTTGCTAATTCCGAGACAAATCGATGTATATACCGACAATGTAAGAGTTTTTTATATCGTCATTGTATCATTCATATTTTAATGATTATTGACTTTTAAATAAAAGTAATACAAATGAATGATGAATGATATACTAACCATCTATGGATCTTTACACTGTCAGTACATAGATATTTTACTCTTCCTGTTAAAAGCCATGTTTACCATAGTTGGCAGTCACAATCTCAATCATGCAAAAGTTTATCTTATTGATTAGACTTGAAAGTTAAAGAGTGGTGATGAACAAAGACACAATACAATTGGTATGTGTATAAATCTCACAAAGTTTAGTTCCACTAAAAATATAGATGCGGTCCAAATTCCAAAACCAACAAAGCCATAAGAACTTTTACTTTTGGAAAAGCATTAAAAGCAATTTTGGCACCATGACGTGGCTTATGTAGCAATGCAATGAATGCATGCAAGGCGAATAGAGGAAACTAACTAGGTGTTCATTCTGATTGTCTCAATTTTTATCTTATACATTACTTCATTCAATAATAATAAATAAATAATAACGATAAATCGAATGTTTAAAATTTTTAATTGACATGACATATATTTCGTAACACAAAACATCATATGAGACAATAGATATATGTTTGGTTTTCTTTTGAACAATTAAAAATGTTTTCTTAACATGGAAGTTGTGGTTAAAGTAATGGAGTTTGATTGGGACAAGCACCAACCCTAAGCAAAAAGTTGATAACATATGTACATGCTTTTGTGGGTCGTGTTAAAAAGCAGGTTAACCCTCGCTTTCTTTACAAGAGTTTAAAGGTAACTTAGCTACATACATTTGCATTATTTGTCTATTTAATTTATTATTCCTAACTTCAGCTTTTTCCTTATAGCATCACATTACATTACCTAGCTTTCTAAAA
Organism: Lupinus angustifolius; assembly: GCF_001865875.1. Classification (NCBI taxonomy): domain Eukaryota; kingdom Viridiplantae; phylum Streptophyta; class Magnoliopsida; order Fabales; family Fabaceae; genus Lupinus; species Lupinus angustifolius. Next base: position 18,977,170 of record NC_032023.1, read on the forward strand.
TAATATATCAACCAATGAGGTTCCTTGTTAAAACCACCTTCAAATAGTTTAAGCAAGAGTGTTTTGTGATATAATCTAGTGGGAACAAATCAGTGGGCGATGAAATTAAGACTAGTGGATTTGGATTCTGCATTTCTTCTTTTTTTATTGTCATGGTACGTCATACATGTATTCAACTCCATATTTTATATTTTACCCTATACATTAAAGAAAAGATGAATACACTGATATTATAAAAAGTTATATATTTTTATAAACATTATTTATCATTTATATTTAATTATTTTTGATTTTTAAATAAAAGTAATAAAAATAAATAATGAATGATATATTATCTTTATATAAAGTTTGAAACTAAGAGTAAATAGATATTAATTAAACTTTATACATTATATATTGTGGAAATGACAAACCCTGAAGCTTCTAGCTAGGTACTACTATGCAGTGCAACATTGATGTGTTAACACTATTATTTGAGCTGAGTAGACATTTAATTGATCTGGTTGCATAGAATGTTAATGGTACAACTTGTAGTTTAAATGTTTAATCAACAACAACAAAGATATGTCCCTATTTCTAGGTTTCTTATTTATATGAATTAACAATCACTTGATATAATACATAAATGTTGTAAAGTAATGTGGCACAATAGTCATAAAAATTTAAGAGTGAAGTCCCCTTAATCTCTGGCTACTAAATAATGATCTTTTTGGTATTATCAAATATATTCTATTAGTAGGAACTTACACTACTAGACCAACACACTGTTGGTGAGAAAATAATGACCTCTTATGTTAGTTTTAAAATTTTTTTTTTTTTTTTTTGTAAAAGGGGTAATGCAGTATTTCTCACTAAAAATAGATTATGAATTTTAATTCCCCTTAGTTACAGCTGTTTGAGGTACCTAGAGCGGGCCTATTTCCTAGCCCATACACCCAAGGCCCACAAGGAAAACCATATAATCTATTATTTTCTAAAAAAATATTCCGCATGAAGTTTTAAAAAAAACGATAACTAAAAAATAGATTTGTATTACTTTTGTTTGACAATCAATAATAATTAACATATGAATGATGAATAATGTATCGACAATATAAAAACAGTTACACTATCAATGTATACATATTAAATAATTTTAGTATTGTTGAAAATATATAAATTTAAATCATAATACACACTCAATGTACCATAAGAAAGTGGGACTGGATGGGGAAGAACTACTATATGCTCAGAGGTCTCAGCAGGTTTTGATAGATTTGATTGAATAACATGTTTTCTAGACTCTAAATAACTTGCCAGATTGATATTCTTGCAAGTTACTCACCCAATGGGAAATGACAATAATTTCTCTCAAGACATTTCTTAGAAGTATTAAGCAACATAACAAACACCCAAAAGGAATCGTCAAATTAATGCAATTTTGTAGATCAGATTCTAAATCTAAGCCCATGCTTAGAGATTCTGATAACAATCCTTCCTGGCTAAAGTTGTTAAAGATCAAACACAGTCACACAGCATAATCAAAAACCTTCTAAACTCAATGGCACTGAAAAGAAGTTTACCACGACTTCGAGTTTCAGAAATTCAATCAGTGAAACAAGATATGCAAGTCATCATAAAGAAGTAAATAGCAACAAATATTCTGGCAATGGAGTAAAATAATGAGAGCTCATGCCACTATCTTGGCAGACCTAACATAAAGACTGTCCACGACTTTCCCCACATTGGAAATGGTTTCTAAGGTTGCTGGATATATAGCATCAGTCTTGGGATCGTCAAATATGATGAGGCACCCAGCACCTTGATCCAACGTCCCTGCAAACTTCTTGTCCAAAATCATCTGAGACAACTTCCGCTCCACATGATCAATGGGAAGTTCAATAAGCTCAGCAATGTGTGTAATCTCAACCCTTGAGAATGGCTCAATCAATCTGCAAAGGTTCTGCTCCATGAGGGTATCATACAGTGATGACAGGTGCCTGTGGACAATTGGGTCATCCTCCAATTGTGCCTTGTAGTCCCGCAAAGCAACTTCAAATAACTTCAGGGATCGCTTAGAATGAGCATCAGCAACAGCTTTCATAGCATCCAAGTCAGGCCCAACATATTGCAGTCCGGCTTTAGAAGAAATAATCCCACCTACGTCATCTGCTTGATTAACCATGATCTTACACAACAGCATGTATTTTAGGCTAAAAACTGCCTTGGGGTCTTCAAGAGCATTGAAAGACTCAAAAGCTTCAAAGAAATAACTATATGCAGTTTTATAATCCTTCTCCTCAGCATGAAGTATTCCACTCTGCAGATCTATGGCACCTTGTTGACCAGGTGGAACATAAATAGCATTTGCAGCAGTTCTTGCAGCTGTGAGGGCAGCTTTTGATTTTGGAAGGTTTCTTAATGAGAAGTGTAGTTTGCTTTCCAGCAAGTCTATGTCAACAAGAAGAAGCTTGTCATCTAATCTTCTAACCTCTTTGACCAAGCCAGAAAGAAGAGATAAAGCTTCTGAATACTCCTTACTTTCCATCAGAAGCGCGGCAAGCCTTGCCTCAACTCGTTGCCTTAGAAATGTACGCTTTTCAGCACGGGTCCATTGCACCATTTCTTTGCAAAGTGCAATTTGTAGATCAGATGTCCCTGGAATTTTAGCAACTGAGTCAATTACTACCCTAACTATCTTAGCAGTTTTTGCCTTGGGAATCAAGGAGAAGAAGGGCCTCAACTGAGTGAGTAGGCTGCGCAGATCCTCCCCCCTATTCTCCTGCCTGAGAAGGTCACTGAGGTTTGTGATGGCCTGCTCTTTCATACGCAGAGCTTCTGGTGAAGATGAAGGATCATCAAGCACGCGATAAAGAATGGAGATGGCCTCAGATGGGTCTTTGGCCTCCAATGCCAGAGCAATTGAGTCTGTTGTAGCAGGAAGATAAGATGAAGACATGGCTGCTGCTTGAATAAACGCCTGCAAGGAAACATTTGTAAATGGAAAGAAACATTAAAAACTAGAAACTTCAGCATTGTTACTATCAGTTAATTGGCGAATTGAAATTACTATCTCAAAGTTTGGATGCTATCACCCCTTAAAATTTGGATACTTATGAAATAATCTGAGAAACGGAGACTGCTTTTCCAGAGAGGATAATATAGGTTGTGTGAAAAAAAGGCTGGGGCAGACTTAATGGATTTTAAACTTTTAATAACTTTTACATTACTTAATCGAGTATTCCAAGTGTGTTTTGTTAGGTTATTTTATTTTATTTTCACTTAAATTATCTTCAAGGCTTCAATGAATTTTACATAACAGAATGCTGGGCTACTAAATGAATAATTGAATATATAAATAGTAGAAAAGTGTTTATGTGTTTGGCGCATGGATCTAGATGAGTCCAGAATCTGGTCCGACAAAAAGAAAAAAGTTGTCTATGCGTGCTTGATGCTATACATAGTCGGTCCTAAGCCCGGGTAAAAGGTACGTTAGGCGGTCAACAACAAACGTAAAACTTTTTTTGAATGTCTAATTCTCTATGTTATGGATCAACAATGTGATCATATTATAATACACCATATGATGTTAAAAGCATAAGCACACTCAAGATCAAGGAGTATCAATTTCGAGAAGATAAACACAGCATAGATGTTCAGCGAGGAAAAAAACACAATTAGAACTTAATTATGACATCATGCTCACTACATCAGTGCTCTACCATATGAAACAGGAAAGAATAAATTGGATCAATAAAAGCACTGAACAAGTTGGTTAGGTCTTCGGATTTTGATTTTGTTGATTACGAATTCTCCTCTTTCAATAATAAAAAAGTAAAAACATAAATCGAAACCATATTAGTTTGAATCAGTGCTACCAGTTCCATAACATTCATCATCAAAAATCTATCTGAATCATAATTAAAAGCAAATCTGAAAAAACTAATAATAATAAAATGAGGTAGAAGGGAAATGTGTTACCTTATCACACGGAACCTTGAGATTTGGAGACTATAGCTATGGAGGAATTTCAATTTCAATTCCAATTGCGAGTGTGAAAACCTAACACCAATGGAAAAAGACGATACACGGTGGAGGAAGCATCTAAAGTTAAAACGCACCGTTTCGTTTTGCTCAAGTTTAAGGTTCTTTATTTTAATTTTATTATGTAGTATTTATATGAACTAAATATTATACATACTTATTTAAGAGAATTTGTATTCAAATTCAATACAAGGAAGAAACAACGAGTATAATTATTTTAACCATATAAAATATTATTTTATTGCATTATTATATATCTAACTTGTATGGCCATTTAAATTGAAGCAACATCAAAATTTGAACTATATTTGTATATATATTTTAAAATGTAAGTTATACACTACCAACTTACTAAATCAAAAAATAAAAAAAGAATGAAAAATAATTAGATCTTATGAAAAAAGACATTTATTTAGTGATGTAAGATATTATAAGATTCTGAATATGAACAAAAGTCAAATGTTTAATTCTTGAGAGTAATATTTGTTGGAAGATATACCTACACATCTTTTCTTAAAAGAGATTAATTCCTGAAATATTAAATGTGAGAGAATGCCTTTAATAGTAAAAAAAAAAATAAGTAGAAATTATTTTGGGCCGGATAACTGATCCAACAGTCCAATAGACTGATCCAGCATTTTTGTTTGTAGTAGTAGTCATGCCAACTTGACCACATTTGTAATTGTAATGATTATATGCTTTGCCTAAATCACAAGGTACAAGTTCATTTTTATTCTATTAAGTATTAACCACACTCACTTGAGTGTTCCCACAACCTCCTAAAGTTTTACAAACCAACAAATCCTTTGATTTTTGTACATTTCAAAGTTTTAGAATTTGCATTTAAGCAATTAAATGGGGATATATCCTACCTGATTGATTACTAATCACTTAAGCTAATCATAGCTCCATAGATGAGAATGTTACAATTTTAATCTCAACATTTAAGTAGAATAACCATATCTAGACCCGTAACAATTCTAAGGGTCTGTTTGTGAGATGAATTTTGGAGGGAGGAAAAAAAAAAAGAATGTTTGAGAGTCATAAATATACTTGTAAGTTGGCTCTGAAGTCTTTCATTTTTCTTCCAAAATCCAACTCGCTAATATACTCTTAATAGTATAAAAAAAAAGTAGAATAAGAATACCAAGTACAAAATAGACTGTTGAATTAAGTTATAAGCTTAATTAAAGGGTTAGGCTAGCTTAGTCTAATTGGTATGCTTTTACTCTCACCAAAATCAGTTTACTTAATTAGCTTCAGCAACAAACTCTGAATTTTTTAATTAATCAATGTTTCTTTGTGAAGTGACTTCATTATCATATCCATTATAATGAACCATTGAATATGACCCGCAACATTTTTTCTTCTTTTACTTCCAAATGCCACAAGCTTATTTATGTAACACATACCTTTTCCAAATTAAGTTACCATAAATGGATATGGCAATTGAATTATTACATAATTAATAATGGGAGTGGTGGAACCATTTTACTTTATAAAAAAAACAATAGAAAAAAGTTATACATTCTATATTTCCTGCAAAAAATCATAATCATGCACATGATGGTGTTATATGTGATTTATATTCACAACCCACATTATGAAACACAACCAAAATCTCCATCAAAAGATTCTTACAACTGACAGAACAAAACAAACATGTTTCTTTCTAATCATGAAATTATAAAATCATATATAACTAAATTACATTTGTTCATACATGATCTCTATTATCATTTACATCCATATTTCTCTTTCCACTAGTGACCACAAAGTCAAGGTTGTAAAGTACAGCAACCATTATGAGACAGCATAGGAAAACCAACACAGGACCAAAGATCCAAAGCACCAAAGGAAGTGCACAATGGAAGAGTCTATTACCTACAGTGTTCAAAATAAACCCTTTTTCTAAGATCTCATTAACATATTCTGGTGTCACCAAGGACATGGGGTCCTGAGGAATGTTGATTAGGATATTAACTTGGTTTATGAACCTTATAGAAAGTGAGTGGCAGAAGAATGAGAAGAGGAAAATAGTGAGCAAAGTGACATACTTGAGGGCCACAATGAACTCACCATGTGCCCCATACACTGTTTCATTCAGTTGTAGTGGCTTCTTTACACTGTAGGTGCTGCTTATCAATGCTGCAAGACCTGAACTGAGGAGAATAGAGGTTGTGGCCATTAAGGTGGAACCCATTATTGTGTTCCTAAGTGATTGTACAGCTAGGATGTTTTTTTTGTCATTGTCCTTCAAAATTCAACACAACTTACATTACAAAAGCATTCATTCTCACTCATTTTGGTAGGTATAATATCAGAGTTAAAAGTAAGCTATAAGAATAAACCAAATGATATAAAATAACAAATATAGGATAATGTATGTAAAAGTGTATATATATATATATATATATATATGCAATTACTATTATTTATCACTCAGATTATTAGATTAAGTGCACTATCTTTTTCAAAATACAACTACTTTATGATCACAATTCCATGCACTAGAAAACTAGTGGAAGAAAACATTTTGTGAGGATGCCACTTTAATTTTAGGTGAAATAGTACAACAATGAAAAGTGCACTAGTAGCCACTTCTTCATGCAGTAAGCTAAGTCCCTACAAGGGCTAGCTTATTTGCAGAAGCGATTTTAGATTCATGTTCGGGGTAAGAATATCACAGATTGGATTAATTATTGGTACCACTTTTCATTATCTGTATCACTGGAATTGACAGTGTTATAAATTAAAAAAGTATTCTTTTTCCTAAGCTCATATGACAATGTTATCTTGTTTTGATTGACATTTTAAAGGAACTGTTTATAAGCACATGCAATAATTCATAGATTATCTATTTTATTTTCATATATTATCATTAGCATATACTCCTCTATAGATTCTAGCAAGAACACATTTTGTATTGCAACAACAAAAAAGAAAAGACAGTATATATATATATCACCAACAACTAAAAAGAAGCAAGTGTTAGTTTTATACTGATCTCCAAACAATATTAATTTTATCTTCTCAGATAAATGTTTAACCAATAATGTATTCGAGTAATAATAGTCTCAGTAATTCTGCAAACATCATTTTTTCATACATATTTTATAATTATTGATAAAAAAAACTTTTGTTCTTTCCAAAACAAAAGTTTTTCCAATCAATGATATGTCATATATATA
>NC_032023.1:18984483-18984691 GCF_001865875.1 Lupinus angustifolius
CCTCATCCTCGTCCTCGGCCTCATCCTCATCCTCATCCTCCTCCTCATCCTCATCCTCAGCCCATCCCTATCCTCATCCTCATCCTTACCCTCATCCTCATCCTCATCCTCATCCTGCTCCTCATCCTCAGCCTCATCCTCATCCTTATCTTCATCCACATCCTCATCCTCATCCTCATCCTCGTCCTCATCCTCATCCTCATCCTCA
>NC_032023.1:18984791-18985055 GCF_001865875.1 Lupinus angustifolius
GTTCCGCTGTACTAGTATGTAAGCAATAACGTAATGCAACAACCTGTTTTCAACAGAAAGTGACCCAGCCTTGGTCAATTGACCCTGAATATATAAATGAGGGCCCCGAAGGAATGACTTGTAGACATCAACGGGATCAAAATTGTCCTTGACCCAATAACAATCCCCTATTCCAAAACTAGACGATGATAAACCTCCAACATTCAGAAACAAATCATCACTCAGCTCAAACAGACTACCAGAAATCATTGACCAATATTTTCC
>NC_032023.1:18985155-18985821 GCF_001865875.1 Lupinus angustifolius
ATGAGGGAATAGTAGGGGTCACCGTGATCCCGAGTGGAAGGTGAGCCGGTTTCCCTTCTTCGTATGCGAGTAGCTGTAGTCTTGACCCGTTTTGGACAACTTTGCTCCATTATATGTGTTGAACCCGAAACTGAGATGGATGATCAGAGGAGGCAAAACTTAACCTAGGGTTTGGATTGGATGATTCGGAATTGGATGGATTAAGGATGAAAGAGAGCGATTTCGGAAGGTTTGAGAGGGATAGGATGAGGTTTACTTAATCCTATTGCACTTGGATTAGTGTGGTTAGTGTTTCAGAGACTTCAAGCATAGAGAGGTTGCGAAAATGTCGAAAAAATTGTAGAACCGAGACACTGTCTGCCTTTAACGTACTGGTTTTAATCGATTAACGAGATGTTTTAATCGATTAAAACAATATAAAATTTGAATTTTCAAAACAAAGTTGCCCAGGTAATCGATTAACGGGCTGTTTAATCGATTAAATCAGTAAAAATTTGAATTTTCAAAAATTAAGCCCAGGTAATCGATTAACCATTGGCATAATCGATTAAAACAGTGAAAATTTTGTTTTTAGGCAGCAGAGTGGTTTCAACTTTTTAGGACACATGCATGCATTACAACAAATTTATCGAGATTTTTAAAATCACAGAAAGAGGTTAATCAAGA
>NC_032023.1:18985921-18986216 GCF_001865875.1 Lupinus angustifolius
TCATTATTATCCTTGCATGAGTCTGAATTTGTATCGATGTCAGATCTGGCCATCAGACACAGCTTTGCTGTCTCCTCCTCACTAGAGGTGCTCGATGTTGATTCCTCCTCAGGTACATCCCAAACGATGTAAGCTTTCTTGGATTTGAAGTCCCTGGGAGTGCTCTTCTCTGAATCAACCTTCTTTAGGTAGGTTTGACACTGAAACCTCATGTGCCCTACCTTTCCACACTCATGGAAAGTGAAGCGTCCCTTGTTATTCTTGCCTTTACTAGTTGACTCTTTTGCTTCCTTCT
>NC_032023.1:18986316-18987444 GCF_001865875.1 Lupinus angustifolius
GAACTTCTCAAACAAATAAAATTAACCAAAACACCAACTTGAATGTTTAAAATTCAAATTTAGAATAAAAGAAGAAGAACAAATACATAATCAACTTTCAAATGAAATTGTTAGGAGCATTAGCCATCCATCCAAGGATTGGATGCTTTAAGTTCCAAATGTGATTACAAAATGGATTTTTGCATCTCATTTGCCTTCTCCTTTCTCCTCTTGAATAATAAACTAAAAACTATAAAAGTTACTTACAAAAGCTTCTATGAACCGATCTTTCAAACTAAGAAATAAGAAGAGAGAATTGTGTTTTTTCTTAAGGGAAGAAGTCCTCTTAAGGGAAGAAGTCCTTTTGAATGAAGGAAATGCCTTCCTATTTATAGAGTTTTCCCTTCCACCGTTGAGCTGCTTCTTTGCACCGCACAGCAGCTGACCAAACCCTTCAGCAAGGGTTTGGTCACTTGGTCAAGTAGCTTGGTCACCTCCTTAAGCTTGACTCACCAAGGCTAGTTGTGAGCTTTTGGACCCGCTATGGTGAGCTACTCCTAAAAAGCGTATGCTGGGCTACTTGAAGTGAGGTCATGCATGACTTCATGGTTTCTTGATGTATGAAACAACACGTTTTTGGTGTATGAAACTGATTGTGATGTGATTAGCTTGCTTATTCATTATGCTTGATTTTGTATGAATTATACATGCTCTTTGTATTAATTTTGGATGCTTAAAATTGTTGTTTAGTCATTCATAAGATGCACATAGATGACATGATTTAATAAGCGAACATAAAATGTGCTTGGAAATCCATGAAACCGTGAACACAAAAATTTGAGAACACGCTAACAATTTCTTGCCATGTTTGGAGCTCCGGTCTATTTAAGCAATCAAAGGTCTAAATTGTTGCATGATTTTTGTTTGGCTAACCCAAAAACTTAAATATTTCAAATACTAAATTTATTTGCAGGGCCAGAAAACTCGTGCTCAGAAAGGCAAGAATGTTGTGCCTGATCCTGACTTTGATGATGAGCAAGATGAGAACCTATTCACGAGCAACAATGACAAATCAAGATACACCAAGGTAAAATATGAAGAGCTAACCTTTGATGGCACGACTCTCTCGGAGAAAAAAATAACTTAAAA
>NC_032023.1:18987544-19222374 GCF_001865875.1 Lupinus angustifolius
TATATATCAGTTATACTCAAATATCAGACATTCATTTTTTCTTAAATCTAATGGGTTAGATAGATGAGTCAAATAAATGATTGAGAAAAAAAAAACAGGTATCATGACATGCATCAAACTGAAACAATGGTGAATATTAAATTAAAAACATATCAGATATAGGAAATAAAATAAGATATGCACCTTGAGTATTGCAGCAACCCAATTTCTTCTGGCACTAGAATTGATGCCAATGATTGTTGAATGTGGACGAGTTCTAGTACTATACCACAACCATAAATGATAACCAATGGTTATTAAAACTCCCAAGGGCACCAATATCAAATCCAAATAACACTTTTTCCATTCCATCTCTGCTTGATGAAAGTGCTACCTAGGTAGAGATTTCTTGAAATATGTTATTATTTGCACTTCCACTACTTGTGCCTTAAGAAAGCAATCTAAGTTAAAATTTGATATCCCTCTATTCTCTATGGCATGCCAACTATGGTTTATATAGATATGAAGAAAGAATGTAGGTGGACTTGCTCAAAGTTATCCATTTTCGGGTACGCAGAATTGCTACTAAAAAAATGTAGAAAAATCTTTTAACTCTGTCATACTTTGAATTGTTGATATAGGTTTGGGAGTCGATTACGGATCGATGAATGTATTAACATCCGTCTGCCTGTAACAAAAGAATATTCTAGCTAATTGCATTAATTAAATAAAAAAATATTTATTTTTTATTTTTGTGTCCAACAAGATTAAGTTTTGCTCATACGTATCCCTAAATGCTCTAGGAAATCTAGATAATAATTCTAAGTTTTAAAATGATTTATTGGTAAAAATAAATAAGTCGTTAAAAAGGTGAACCCAATAAAAAGGTTTGAAAATAATTATAATAGATTTTTTTTATTAATTTAGAAATTAATCAAGTTATTAAAAGTTATTTTTTTTCTTTAAAAAGGTACTAACTTTTCTATTAATGAGAGAGAGAAAAGTTTACTTAATCTTTTTTAAAAAAATCATAAAAAATTGTTGATGTGGTAACTATATTAAATGAATTTTTATTTTTCTTTATTAGTATTATTATTTACCAATGAAAATAAATTTTTATTTGTAAAAAAATAAATATAATTAATACTTTTCTGTCTATTATTGCAAAATAATTATTATATATTGATTAAGTAATGTTGTTATTAATACTAGTGTAACCCACATTCATACTTTTGTAATGTTAATTCAAATTTTATATATTTTATTTTAGAGAATTAGAATATATTTTTTGTATTAAATATACTTTATATTATATTTTTTTGGAGATACTTTATATTATAAAGTTTTATTTTGTTTTATTATAATGCTAGAGAGGTAGTTCATAGGTTTGTGGTAGTTACATACTTATATATAATTATATATTTTTATAGAAATCAAAAAGTTTAAGAACAAAGTAGAAAATTGAAATTACACCATGCTAGTTATTTCATGTTTTCCATACATATATATTACAGATAACAAAAATAAAATTGGGTTAAAGAAGAAATAATCTAACATGTACAGCAGCGTATAGCAGACACGAGGCCGTCTCTGGAGACACGAGGCCTGAAAGCTTTATTTGGTAGGAAGGAGACACGAGGCCGTCTCTGGTTGGCTATCATAGCAGGAGTACTGTGCACTCGGTCACACAAATAGAACGCTGGGGGAGGCTACGTTTCCCTACACACGCGTGCAGGGTTCACCAGTCCACATTTTGCCGTATAATTGGAAGGAAAAGTGGGTGTACATGAATGAAAAATACACAACTGTGCATGATCCCACGCTAGAATAGGGTGCCAGGATCACGTGTGGTCGCGCCTACATGACGGGCGATACGCTGGCCTGGTTGTCGCGCCGTGATTGGTTGGACCGTGGAGTGGCTATGTTTAGCGCCAGGCGGGGTGCTAGGGGTGTTCGCGGTCCATTTGGATCGGCTTTTAAGCAAAAAATCATCTGATCCAAACGCATAATTAGTATGCGGTCCGACCCGGTCTGGTCCATTTATATTAAGATGTTCGATCCAATCCGGTCCAAATATTATATGCGATTTCGGTCCGGTTTGGATCGGTCTTTTTTTTTTATATTAACTAGTATAATGATCCAATCATTTTTAACAATTCCATTATCCAATCAATAAAAAAAAACAATGCAACAACAAAATTAAGGATTTTGCAGTGAACATTCGACATCTATCTAGTGATTCTGGAGGAATGAGGAAAAATTATTTTCACTGACATCTTACTTTTCCTCATCACAATGGAGGAATTAGGGATTTAGGAATGAGGAATTAGAGATTCTGCGGTGTCACTGTCTATCTCGAATACTTTTGTAAAAATTAGGAGATACTTAACAATATCAGTCCGGTCTGGATCGGTCTGGATCCCAAACGTGAAACCGAAGACCGGATCGGACCGACCAGTCCTTAAAAAATAAATCCAATACAATCCAAATAGATTTGGTTTTTGCGATTTCGGTCTACTTTGGATCGGTTTGTGGTTTTTATTTTGGACCGATCTGGATTTGAACACCCCTAGTGGGTGCTCTATGAGTGCCCATAAGAAGGGTTTCACGGGGCACACAGTGAGACTAGCTACATGGAAAGCTTCTTCTCTAAGATTTGTTTTTCCTCTTACTTTTTCACATTTCTTTCTTTTTTCAGCTTTCTCTCCCTATTTTTTGGAACCCCTAATACTTCATAAACCCATCTATTTATAAAAAGCTAACCTAACTTAATCACCTAAAAATTTGCTAAACTAATTTTTATGGGATAAACCCACCATTCATGCCCAATCAAGTCAAATTTGACGTAGTTGTTTTATTACTATTATTATTATTTTAAACTTTTATTATTTACTTTGAAATTCAATAAAACATAATCAAATAATATTTAAATTTATTAATTTTTATAAATTCTGAAATAAATCATAAAAAATATTTTTGAATATATTTTAATTATTTAAAATTATATTTCAAACAAAGTAAAATAAAATTATTTTATTATTTATTTGGAATTTAAATGGGATATTTAGAATTTTATTTACATATCTTTTTATAAAGTCGAATTAATTATAAAATTAATAAAAAATTAATTATCTTTTATTTATTTTATAATATAAATTTGAAAAATAAAATAATAACAAATATTTTTATCCCTTTTTTTGTGGAAAATGAGTATAGATTTTTAGGGTCTATTTTAATTTAATTATTTTCTTGTATTTTTATTTTATTTATTTTTATGAAAATGATATATGTTTAAAAAACCTATTTTATATTTAATTAAAATATGTTTGCATTTCTTTATCTTTTGTTGTTTTTTTTAAATTAAGTGGGACATTTAAAATATCTCGTTTAAATTATTTAAATTCGAAATAAGTCCTCATAATTAATAATTTTTATTTTTAGGAAATAATTATTTTGAAACAATTATGTTGGGCTTTTTGTGACTAGGACCAAAATGACCAAAATGAGTATTCACTTAGCATGATAATATTGCATGTCTTAACTTTATTTTTCCACCTTTTGTTTTTTTGTTCTTCCAGATTTTTCGGGGCCTTTGCTACTTGCCTAATTTGTATATTCTACAATTATTTCGAGTGTAGGTTGATTAATGAAAGTGAACTGTGAATAATTGGCTGATTATTATATATTATTAACTTCCTTTGATCATTTTTATAGGATTATGATCTTGAGAAAATTCACATAATTAAGGAGCTTAATTAACGTCGATGACATTGGCAATATAAAAGAAATTTACATTAACATTTTTTGTGTTCAGGGTTTGTTCTTGCTTGATGAGCAAAATATTAATATTTTGGGATACTCATGCTCTTAATCAGAATTTAATAATGGAATTCAGAATATCATCTTAAATCACTCATATTTCTTCTATTTAGACAACACATATTCAATAAGTTTTACGTTGTATGATAATGTCAAAATTAATCATAAAGAATTGTCCAAATGATAAATTAATATAAAGGGAGAATGACATTAGGGTTAAAAAATAATAGGACTTAGGAGTAGGTTATAATGGAAAAGGGAATGCATTAGAAGGAAGAGTGAGAATCTTAGTAAGCGCATTGGAAATTGTGGAATATAGAGATGAAGGTGAGAAGATAAGTGGGCCCAACACACCAAGACAATGTTGGTAAAGCAGGAAAAATCATCTTTATTAACGGAGAGACAAATATCACATAATAACACATAAAAAGTAACATGTAATAACATTTTTATCTCTTTGTTTACCATAAAATCACATTTTTACTATTGAAAATATGTGTAAAAACAACTACTTGCATCTCCATTAATGAAGAGTATCGTTGTTCATAAAGTAAACACCTTCTCCTTCATGCAATAACCATGAGATGGGTCATGTACTCATGTTGGTATTGCAAGTGCCTTCACTCTTTACTCACACTATACGTTATATTTTTCCTATAATATTACCTTATTCACCCATTGGTGTTACGAGAGCCCTTTTGTTTAGTGATTTGCATCACACATTTTACATATCTTGGACCATTTTAAGATACTATACTTAGTTGAATAAACACGTGTGTCATGTTTAGAGATGTAGTAAAGTTGTAATGAAGTTTGTAATGAAAGGCATGGGAGAATAATGAGTTTTGTTTGTAATTAAGTTTGAGTTACTTGTAACAATTCTCTTTCATGTGATAGAACATGGGTCTTAACCAATAGAAGAACCCAAAAAGGGAGAAAAAGAAAGAGATACCCATCTAATTACATATATTACAACACTATCTAAATTAATGAGAATGATTAATTAGCATATGAGTAATATGAATATGATAATGATGCATATGTTGATTCTGAGGGTGGTGATAATAATTAAGACAATGGTGAACTATACTTGTTTTATTCTTATGAAAATTGCTCACATTTAACTTCATGCTTAAAGAATTTAGTGATCTATATATCAATTATATTAAATTTTAGTGTCTTTTAACTTAAGTTTATAGACAATAATACATACATTGTTACTTGATATAACATTTAAAATAAGAGGAATTTTATCTCCTAGAATGAGTTTATTGGATTAAGTTGTGGAACATAAATCCTAGAATGTGATTAATTGATCAAATTGTGATACATAAATTTTGAGTAAAGTATTATGATTTTGGATTTGAATGTACACATGGAGTTTAGTCCTCTCATTGAGTACACTTTTAAAACTCAAAAGAGAAAAAGAATAAAAAACAATGTTAGTCATCGATGAAATTCATTGAATAACAACAACTTTATTTTATTTTATTTTATAAAAACAACAACAAATGACATAGATAGCGTTTAAGTTGGTTACAAAGGAAAATAAACAACAACTACACCAAAAGATAGCGTTTAAAAAGTATATACTAATTGTTCACATTCCCAACTAATAACTACTTGATAAATTAAATTCTTTTACTAATATCTTCATTGGTGCATAAACTCTTATGATAATGTATTTTTACTACCAATCAAAGTTAAACTTAACTGTTTTTCATAGATCAAATAATAAAATCACATAAATTATTGGTAGTACTTATAATTAGCATTGACAATTTGGGACGCTATGCTTCATCCATGTAATGTCTACCTAAGTTAGGATGAACATTAGCATGTTCATTTATAAGAAGACATTAAAAATCATGTCATGTCTGCCGTAAATATGGATTAAGCGGATCTGCGAACAGCCCAATATACAATCTAAACATTTTAAAATATAAAAAAACTAATAAAACGTACAAAAAAACTAAAAAAATTAAAAATACTAATTTTATATCACTATCACATTTTTAAAATTATAAACATTTCAACCAATTTAACATTATATATTATGAAGTCGAATGAAAAATCAAAACAAATATAAAATTTAATAATTAGGCTCAAAATGCCTACAGATGACCAATCCTAAGTATAGCAAAGTTCATACATTAATACTTTTTTGGCATATAATGATATAATAAAACACAAATATATAGATATATATAAAATTCTGAAGTATATATATATATATGTATTAAATTGTAAAGTATATATGTATTAAATTCTAAAGTCGAGCTCAATAATTTATGGATTTCGTAGGCATAAATGTTTTATTTGTAAATCATTTCACACTTTAAAAAAGTTGGTCAAAGACGAACCAAAAGCAAGTTAAAGAGCAAGGACATCCATAAAGGAAGTACACGTTCAGTTTTTATATGACAAACTTGCTGCATTCATTTCCATGAAGATTTTATAATATTTTCACTTCTTTCATGGATAAGGGTTGTGATTTGAGTTGATGTCCTTTTCTTCCAAAGTAATGTTTAGACAAATAAGGAACGAGAATCCCTTCCATTAATGAAGAGATAAGTATTTAATTTTACATATATTTTCAATGACAAAAATATTATTTCATTGCATATAAAAGGATAAAAATGTCGTACTATATTATTGTTTTCTTTATTTTTTATAGTACTTGTACCTCTATGAATGAAGAGTATCCTTATACTTAGATAAGAGGGTATGCATGATTTGCCACTTTAGATTCATATCTTCCAAATAATGTGTATATGTTCAATAGAGGAATTAAAAACAGTAAAGTTAATCAAATAAAAATCAATGACAAATAAAGGGGCTGTCAAATCAAACACATAATATGTAATGGGGTGCTCCAAGAAGTGGGTGGGCAATAAAGGTTTGCAATAAGTGGATATATGATGTCCACTTTTGTTCAATTTGTGCCTAGTGCTCCAAGACCAATAGACAAAATAAAGGCTGCACAAAATCTTCCATGTTACTTGTTTCAACTTCGTCACATTTTGATATCTGAGGGGATAAAATATAAATGATAGTAGATGCACTAATGATATACGAGTTTTATATACTGTTAGTGTATCATTCATTTTTCTCGTTTTAATTGATAGTTATGTTACATGATCCAAGTTTGAACACTACTTAACACCCAATTCTATGGGGGATACATCAAATTCAACAATTCAACAAACACACAAGTTTATAAAGTTAAGGAACTTTTAAGTTATAACAATTGTGACATTATTTATGTGAACATGTTTTCTGTAATATTTTTTGTGCTATTGCTATGGTTAAGTGATTCTCTTCGGCTACTTAAGTCCAACCCAAAATAACTATTATTTTATGAAGTTTGATCTGTATGGTTATAAATTTTGTTTAACTCGTTGTCGCTAGAAATAATATAAAAATTGCATCTTAATGAATATATTTTATGAGAGGGTTTAATATACCTATATATTCACATAAAGCAAGTTAATGATACATATATATTTAACCATGTTTTATCACCAAATTAAAATTCTTATTTGAGGAAATAAATATTTGTTGCCAGTGTAATGGTGGTGTACTTTCTTAAGCTTAAGTCTGTGAATTCTATGATTCTTCTTCCTTTGTCATGCACTTTAACAATGTTCAATTTTTGCACTTTATCAATGTTGGTGACTTGGTTAGAACATATGCCATGAGAATTTGTGATTTAGAGGAAGCATAACATAGGGATAGGCAATAATGAATGAAAATCACCGGCTCGAAAATTATGTCTATAACATTGTTTTATTCCAATAAAATTTGACACTTAATAAAAATTAACTCGTATCTTTCTTATTATTCAAAATTCCTTAATATGTGTCCCAATTTTATTGGACTGAGATATAATCGAGGACAACCAATCTATATTCGGCACTTGGCAATGAAATGCTGGCTTTGGATCTTCCCTATTCAATATAGCTAGGCTTCATTCTGCACATATGGCTGAAAGCCCAAAAAAATGATGGGTGGCTGAAGCTAAAGATTGGGTTAGGCCCACTTCAAATTTTATTACAGTCTAGTGTCAAAAAGTAAAAGAGAAAAAATGAAATATACCACACAATAACATTATGATTAACTCTATGAAGCACAACATCCCTATATAAAGGTCTCATTGTATCTAGACACCTTCAACCTTAATGTTCATAATCATGTGACACATATTTAACGAAATAGGATATTCTGTCCCAATAAAATATTTAATCTATTGTTTTGCAATTTTTAAGATGTTTAAGTTGTAAAGTAGCATTTATAATCTATTATTTTCATTAAAAAATAGGTAAACATTATATATCAATTTAAATATTTGGGCATATATTTAATTTTAATTAATATTATATATGGTGTCATGTGGTCATGTTTCATATTTAGTTCCAATTTGTATCATGTTCAATAATCATGTCAAAATAGATATTTCATATATGATGATGTAAGAAGAATGATAAGGACACTCTATCAATAATTATTGAGAATTAGTCTCAAACAAAATATTCCTCATAAAACCTCTCTCAAAACATGCAAAATGTGTCCATTTGTTTTTTCATGTTTAAACTTTTAAAATTACATTTAATAACATGTATATTTCACCTAGTCTCTTTCCAAGACAATATCCACACCATTGTTGAAAAGGCAATATACTTTTTCCATTCTAATATCTTTTTGTTATCATTATGCATTCCTATGTTATCCAAAACAATATAATATATATTTATTGTCATATAAAGATTTGTACATAATTAAAATATAATGTATTACTTATATTTAAAAATTAATGATTATTAAATAGGAAAGGTAGATAATACAAAATAAAAATCTAAAATGCAAAGTGTGGATCATGGTATGTGAACCTCTAATATGATACTTTTATAATGTCACCTGGATTTTAATTTATTTCAGTCCCATCTTCATATTTGATTATTATTTATTTGGAACAAAAATGATCAGCTCCATTTCTAAATATTCATTATGGTCTGAATTCGAGCACCATTAACTTTAGATAGTCAACCTACGTGCTTGTTAGGGCAAGTTTTGGTTTACATTATTATTATTATTATTATTATTATTATTATTATTATTATTTCTACTCAAAATCTTCTTAGGTATAAGATAAAGTTGCTTTATTCTGTCATCTTTGGTCGATTTTTATTCACCATTAGCTTTATGTACTTCTCCAAGATTAATTATACTTTAATTAATGGTGATGAAACCTATGTAAATTGAGCTAGACTTTCATTTTTGTGGTTCTCCTTGGATTAATTCAATTATTCTATACTTCATTCTTAAAAAAATGAAGACAGAGTAGTAGTTATGTTTCTTTTTCTTCATAACTTTCATCCATGCATGTTCCATAGTGCAATGAACCTGTAATATGAATTTTAGTTTAAAGTTGGACCTATGAATTAAACTCCAAAAAAACTGACTCAGCCTTTCTCTACTTTCACTTCATGCCCAATTGTGAGTAGAAGATGATTAGACTAGCCAATCTTTATTGACACCTAGCTAGGTCAAATTTTGTATGGATGAAATTTTTTATACCTATTATTACAAGGATTTTTAATAGCAAAATAAATGTATATACTTATGTTTAATATTTAAGAGTCAATAATTATTGAATATAAATAATTAATGATACACCGTAAAAAAAAAACTTTTACAACCATAAATATATATGTTTTTTTCCTCGACCATATATTGTTTTAACTAATTACATATATAAGTGATATATGCAATAGTATACTAATGGGACAATAGTTGTGATTCTCTATCATTCTGTGCTAAAGGCTCATTAATTATACAAGTCCTTGAAGTTATTTAATGCTATAATCTCTCTTCCTTAAGGCGTATTTTTATTATTATTAATAGTTTAATTGTTACAATAATGTAATTTCAGCATTAATAACAGAAAATGAGGAGACTTCCACAAGTAGAAGTTTAGTAGAAATTTGTGAATTATAGAAAATAAAGAAACTTCTACTAGTAGAAGTTTGAGTTATTTTAGTTTGTTAGTTTGTATATTTTCCTAGCATAAAAAGTTAATTAGAATTAGTTGGAATTTGGAAACTATAAATAACACTTAACATTTTAAAGATGTATGGTTGTTGTAATTGACACTCAATACATTTTCAATACAACTTAGTTCATTATTCTTGATAATACATATTTCTCTGAAATATATTTTCTTTTCATTTTTCCTATATTTTCTGCAATTGCACTTAGTGTACATATTGTTTCTTTTTCACAGGCTGTTTAGTGCATTGTGTATGCATAAGAGAGTGATTCTTGTGGCCTTTATTTAACATTAATTTCTTTAAAGTATAAGTACATATAACAATATTCTCTTTGCACATATAACTTGTTGGAATTTTTGAATATTTTTTTGTGAACGAGAAAAGCTAAAATAATTTGAGGAGGATTTAAGCACACTAAGTACCATATTAATTTGTTTTGTACCTTTGAATGAATGCTTAAATTTGTCGCAGTCCTAATTCAAGTTTGGAACAAATTAGTCAAAAACAGGGTAGCGCACATAGAAATCCTAACATTATGTATTCTTCCTATAGTATTCAACGCAATTATTTTTACCTGATCTCCATGATATAATAACAATCTTTATAGGCTTAACAACTTTTTATAATATACATACAAATAGAACGGAGAATCCATTTATTTTAAGAATAAATTTATAAATATTTAATAGATTAGATCTACTCACTAATTAAAATCATTGAATTTCTTTAAAATTGATCGATAGAATGAAGATTAGGTGAATATCTCCTCATATAAATTAATCTCAAACAATTTGGGCTTTGAAATGGAAACCTTGTACGGGCTACGGCTCATGAAGGGACAATTCAAGTTATTTCAGTACTATGAGAAGAATGAGGAAGATATTCTTTATTAACGTAGAGATAAATACTACAAAATATAAATAAAATAATAATATAATAAAATATTTTTATGCTCTTATATATATAATAAAATAACACTTTTATTATTAAAAACATGTAAAATCAAATATCGGTCTCTCCATTAATAAAAATAATTCTTATCCTACAAGAATGAAGAATCATTCCTAAACAATTACATATCAAAACAAATCATTCCTAAACAATTACCTCAAGTGGATCCAACATGAGACTCATTTTTCACTCATACTTGAATATATGTAACCATCTTCGTATCAAATATGAATAAGTACTTATATTACCAAGGGCCAATAATCACTCTTGATAACACTGTTATTCTGTGTATTGAGATTGTTGGTTTCAGGTCCTAAAAAAACCAAATCAAACAGTACCTAGGAGTGAGTCTAAACATATAAAAATTGTTTAATAATTGATAATTTGATCGTAAACCTAAGTCCTAGACCTTGTCACCCTTTGATTTAAACTAATGAAACCCATATGGATTTAACTTTGAAAACAAAGAATGGTGATGCAAAGAAAGCTCAACTTGCATTAATCACTCACATGCGACACCTGGGAGACACAACTTCAACTTTAACTCATTGTAATTTGGACAACATTGTTTCTGTTGTTTTTCTTATGCATGTGACATAGAAACATCCAAATCATGATTCAAATATTCTGCATTAAGAGAATTCAACTATTGATTTTGATTTTCAGCCATCAAAATTGAGTTTGGTAATTTTAGACATATCGCTAATGGTTTGGAGCTAAAACCACCTTGGTTTTCTAAGTAACAAATTTTTACTTCTCCCTTCATATACACCAAAATCAACTTTACATTTTAACCGTAATGCCCTTAATAGTGATGGTTCTCTCATCCTTATTAAACATTTTATATATACAATGTGGTAATTATACACACATATATATACAGTGAGATTGTAACTTCCAATAAGGAAACTAATTTAAAAGCTATGATATCTTAGGTGATTCAACTGGCTAATAAACATTGATTTAGTGGTATAAAATTTTACTGGATCATTAGATAGATCGAAATGTTAAATGTTTGATTATTAGAAACGACGCTTATTAAAAAGGATAATTATAAACCCAAAAATGATTTACTTACTCATAAGGTGAAGGAATAATCTTGATTAAACAAAAAAACTATAATTTATTAGATAAGATAAAATTTTCTCATGACAAACCCACTTTTATTCTACCAAAACCACTTTTAATAAAAATAATCCAAATTTAGTTAGTACAAATTCACTTTCAATGATGCCTATATTAATAACTTTTGGGCACACCTTAAATATTGAGAATTAGCAAGGTATCAACCTTCTATAAATTAGAGGCATGCACCAACCCACATAGGCAGAGTTAAGTTAGTCCCAAAAAACCATAGAGCTCAAGTGCTTAACTCTTTAGTCCTCACCAAATGTTGGAACTTAGAACCATGTTCAAATTTCATTCCTCTAGCAAGCAAATGCTAGTTTCTAAGAGCACATAGAAACACCTCAAATAACTCAAAACCCTCAAAGAGAGACACCTCTTACACCCATGGATCCTTCAAAGAAATCTAACAAGATCAAACAAATTGTTAGACTTCAGCAGATCCTTAAGAATTGGAGAAAGAAAGCCAACTCTTCAAAAACAAGCAGAAGTAACAACAACAGCAGCAGCAACAACAACAACAATAAAAGAACCAGCATTCTGAAAAGAACACTTTCTTTATCTGAAAGTGATGGAGGATCATGCAACATGGTTCCAAAAGGGTACCTTGCAGTTTGTGTTGGAATAGAGCTTAAGAGGTTTGTTATCCCAACAGAATATTTGGGTCATCAAGCCTTTCACAAATTGCTCAGAGAAGCTGAAGAAGAATTTGGATTTGAACAAACTGGTGTTCTTAGAATTCCTTGTGAAATATCTGTGTTTGAGACTATCTTGAAGATAGTATCTACTCAGAAATGTAGATTTAATGTTGAAAAAATAATAGGGTACTGCTCCTCGAACCAGCTTGCATATTCTCATCAACCTCAAAGTCCAATGTGCAGATAGGTTGAGATTCTAACATATTTATCCATTTTTTTTTAGTTTCTTTTGCTATTTATGTAAGCTAATCCATGCATGAGAGTGAGTGAGGAATGGTGGATATAGTCATATGTAAGATAACCCATTTGGGAATTACTATGATGCATAGAATATAACTTTTATTCTAGAGCTGTTACTATAAGGCTCAATTATATTATAGAGCTGTGTTATTCTTAGAGCTGTGATACTTTGTAATTCAAATAAACATAACATCCTACTATATAAAAGATCTCATATTGTTAAGATATAATTTGATGTATTATGATATGATTAGATTTATATTTGATTATCTATGAATTCTATAAATAGGACCACCTTCTTGTATATCTCAATACACACTAGAAAATAGTGCTTATGTACATGCAGTACTATGCAGAAGTTCTTGAATAACCTTTGAGATCGAGAAGCCTCCGACCATTAAGAGTTTTATTGTTAGGGATATAAGAAGAATGAAAAACCACAAGTGCTACACTATGTCTTGAACCAAAACCTTAAGATATTAGTTTCATGTGTCTTTTTTTCTTATAAGTTTTTTTACTCATCTCCGCATATACAATGTGATACTTCACACTTTAATAAATGCAACATTTTCCCTTCAATTTTCAAATTTACTTAAAGCCAATTTCTGTATGACACAATTATTGAATAAAAAAACATCGATTGAAGTCTGAGAGCTGAAGATCAATTAAAGCCAATATTAGAGTATTGTATATATAGTTCCAAAGCAGAAATAAATATAGTTTTCCTTGGAGATATAAACATGTCCTGAACTAAATAATATATGGCCTATGATTGAGTCAAAGGGTTGCAGCTTAAGATATGCTTCTATCATAAAGGCCAATTTATGTTAGCCTTAAAGGTATGGACTCTGGAGTAATATTTAACAACATAATTAATCACCCTATGTAAAATTAAATCTTTTAGAGATCCACAAGGTACATATTTGAATTCTAAGGGAAGACTTTAAAGTCATAAAATACACTTTTAAGATGACTCTAAAATATTTTCTTCTCTCAAAAATCAAATTTGGAAACAGAACTTCTTGTATAAAAGTGAGCAATGTTAGCCTTTTATGTTTCAGTGAAGACTGAAGATTTATAATAAAAAAAAATTATTACCTTTTATCTTAGTCCATTTGCACAACCTTAGGTAGCATATATTTTATATTTTATTTTATAATTCTTGCACTAAGGTGTCCTCAAATGAAATAGCAAATGATTATTAATCCCTTGCAAGATGTAATTTTTTCTCTACCAATAAATTCTTTCTCATGCACACAATAATAGTGGAATCTCTTATATCATGTTAATAGCTTAAGGAACTAGCTATTTGGGTTATTGGTTCCTAAATCACATATTCTCATGGAGCTCGTGCTTGCATTGATTTCAGGATCAAAATAATACACATGTAAAGAGTCAAACTTAAGAAATTGGTCCTAGTTAAGAGTGATACTATATCATTACAAAAGAGGTATAGAGATTAGTGTTCTATTCCCTTTCCGGAACCAATTAAATTTTAACAAGTAATATAAAAATATTACTTTTGTTTTTAATTTTTTTTATTATTTATGTGACAATATCTATTTGATCCAGAATATGAAATGAGACACTCTTAAAAAAATGTGATCTCTATTTACAAAAGACAAACAAAAAGGTCCTACAAAATGGAATCTTATTAGGTTAAAGAAAACTTCTGCCAACTGTAATATGTATTGTAAGTTCATTAATAATTCAACTTATCATTAAAACACATTATTTATAAGGTTAATAACATCCTAGTTGCTCTACGAAACTGTACTTTTTCCTACATGCAAATCAAACATGCTGATATTCAAAATGCAAGAGAGATTCCATTCAAACAAGTTGCAATAGAATTGAAGTAAAGTAACTATCTTTAGATCCAAATTCAACCACCCATATGATATCTTTACTTGGGTCCACGTGAAGTAAGCTGAGAAAAAGTCCAAAGTAGTTCTATTTGGAAGCAACAGTAGCAGAATACCAAGGAGATCACATGCTGCTTCCATATTTGCAGATTCATCATCATTAAAATATGTTTATCATTATGTAATTGCCACTTGTGACCAAAATAAAAATCCAAATGTTAAATGCACTTAAGATTTTAAGCACCATCTCTAAAGAATTATAGAAGATCTATTCCATATTTACATAATTCTCTCATTTACTCGATGTATCGAATTCACCTTACCACCAAAATGATACATGGACTCGTACTTAATTAAATCAGGTGATATGTTTTCCTTCAAAATATAGGAGAATAGTTTTAAATTTTATTTTCTTGACTAACATTAGTGCATAGTGGAACAAATCAGCCATATTTATGAAAACCCTAATCATACAATAGTAACCTTAATACCCAGAATACCTATTTAGCTTAACTTTTACCATTTCTCAAAACCTCAAGTGGTTTCAAATTTGGGAATGCCATTTGAAGACAAATAACTGATTTCATTAAGAACTAAGAAGGAACTACATGACCAGAAATGGCAGAAGAGGAATCATTCTTTATAAGTTTGGAAATGAGTCAATTGAAAAGGGATTTTTGGATAAACCTGACTGAACAAGTTTACTCCTACGAAATTATCTCAACATTATATTCTAATTAAAGAGTAAATTTCGTGTTTCAAATTATGTAAATTTCGGTCTCGGTTTCGAGTTTTGTGGACGGAAAAAATGTCCGCTGGGAGAAGAGTTAGTCTTACGTAGCCGTAGATGTTTCTGACTCGGACAAGATTATCTTCAGTGCAAGGATACTTGTAGGAAACCAAAAAAAATTATGTAAATTTCGGATTGAATTTATTTATAAGTTACAGGTTTGAGTGGAGTAAGTGCACAATTAAAATCACAGAGTTGCTATAATGCTATCTGCCAAAAAACACCAACGTTGAAGCATTACTTAAATGCAAAGTTAGACAATCAAAACCTTTAAAACCATAATCATAATCTTTTTCGTGAGATTAGTTAATAGATGTAGAATAACATAAGTCCCTTACTTATAAGGTATAAATACATCAATTAGTGTATTAAAAACGATCTTATAAACTTAGCTTTTGAAATAAGTCATTTTATCAAACACAAATACATAATTTATTTTTTCAAATAAACTAATGATGAAGTTAGCAAACATAATATTTTGAGTGAATTACATTGACACCTCCTGAGTTTTAGTGAAATTACATAAACAATCTGGACCTTTTTAAAACCTACATAAACTACCCTGTAAGAGATATAAGTGTAATTTCTTAAACAAAATTAGTGACAAGTGTAATTAAGTCAAAAAATATATGCTATATTGTGGAGACAAGTCCAAATAGTATAAACTTGATGTATATTTATTATTTTTATTCGTTACAAACTACATTAATAAGTCTAAGGAAATGTTTAAATTACTCTCTTATTATATTGTAACTAGCCAAAATAAAGAATAAACATCGACTATTATACTATTTGGATTTGTCTTCATAATATACAGTATTATGTTTGACTTAATGACGAATTAATTACATTCGTCACCATTTTTATTTAAGAAATTACACTTATCTATCTTACGGGGGTAGTCAATGTAATGTATATATATAATTAGGGATAATTTATGTAGATTTTAAAAAGGTCTGGGTGATTTGTATAATTTTACTGAAACTCAAGGGGTGTCAGTTAATTTACTCTAATTTTTTTTATATAGTGGTATCTCTTAACTTTTTGTAAGGAACTAATCATTTCGGGTTTGTGTAACTATCTCTCCCAATAAGTATTGTTCATAAAAATCAAACCATTCATATTTTTTTTTGTTAATATGAAAATCTAGTAAAACTTTATCTCATCACATCAATATCTTATTAGTTGACAAAAGTGGATTAGAGAATCTTCAAATGTGAACAAGAGCGTACTAGAGAGAGTTTCAAGAGAATCTCCCCTTTTTTATTTATAAAGAATTATAATGGATAAATGTATGAGTGATAGCAAGGAAAGAGGTTTCATACCCATATATTTAAAAATTTATTTTAATTAAAATAAATTGATTTATTCAAATTTAAATTTTAGGACCAATTGAATTATATTTCAGTGATCGGATTTATTGATTGTTCTAAATTCATAAACCAAATTGATATTATTGTGTGTGACAAGGTGCCACTTAACGTGCCATGTCACACTCAATTGGATGTGTCCATTTGCATTTTTTTTATGTTATTAGAGTATTCAATTTTTATATATTTTATTGTAGAAAGTTAGAATATTTTTTGTAGTGAGTATATTTTATGTTATATTCTTTTATATTTATTATATTGTCCAATTTAAGGTGAGAGATGTAATAGTTATTGTGTTAATAAAAGTTACCTAGGATTATATAATTTTATATGAAAGTTAAAAATGTCAAACACTAAATAGAAAATTTGAAATTAATTTATAGTAGTAATCACACTATATTTTGCCTTTATTTATACAAAAGAAACAAGAAATAAAACATACTATTACCATAACTACTACTGTTTTTCCAACATACCAGAAAAAACTTCTACTGATTTATTTTATCATAGAATTCATAAAATTCCAATTCATTTATTATGTTTTGTTAATTTATTAATTTTTAAAATTGAAAATAAAAAATATTTTAATGCATATAAATGTATATAAACTTTTTACATAATTAATACTAATTTGACGACAAACACTTTATGTCTGCCGACCCATATTTTTAATTTTTGGTTTCAAGTATTTAAATTTTATGTATTCTATTTTAGTGAATCATAATATTTTTTGTCTTTATTTTAATTGTCAAATAAAGGTGAGATAGTGATTAATATGTTGATAGATTATATGTGATTATATGATTTTTAGAAATTAAAATGTTAAGGACAAAATACTGAAAATAGAAAAACAAAAATTATGTTATGGCTAGTGACACCATATTTTTCCTTTATATAGTATAGATTTTTCAGTAATGATCGAACAAAGTATTAGATATTATTAACACACTAATGATTTTTCATTGGCATGACGAAATTGAGAAAAAAAATATTTTTAGAGTGTTATTGTTGAATATTGAAGTGTAACAACACATTTAAGAGACAAATATTATATTTTTTGTTCTATATGTAAAGAAAAAAAACGTAAGAAAGAAGATATAATAAAGAAAATAACATGTGACATGTAATGAGGATAAGAACATTTGATTATATGTTTTTTGCTCTAAAAAATAAAAAATAGCAATGACAAAATATGAATTACAAATTACTCTAACATAAGTGATTATACATGTTTTCCATATATATATAAATAAGTATAAATTACAACCAATTTGAATGCTACTAGGTAAAGTTAGAGACTAAATTGACTAATTTCTAATCTCCCCAATCAAATTAACTAAATTAATAGATTATGTCAATCTCAAAAAGTGTTTCACAATGTTTAATAATTTTTTAATCTTATTCCTATGATTGAGGTGATACTCAATAAAAATATATTCCTAAAAGTAAGATTAATTGTTAATAGAGATGACAAAAATATGTGATATATTAGTACCAATAAAAAACATTCTTCATAGTTAGTAAGAACTTGTATTATGATATTTAATATTCATAACGTGAGTACTCACATATTTAAAATTTTATTTTTAATTAAATATTTCATATATTATATTATTATTATTATTTTAAGATTATGTTTTATCTGCTATATTATTATGGTATAATAAATTTTAGTAATTGGACTATAATAATTTTTACCATATACATATTTTATTATTCATGTAATAATTATTTTATATATCAATTATAAAAGAATATTTAAATATATAATTAAAATTAAATAATTATGAATATCTGCTAGTACGTGCACCTGCTCAACCTCAAAATGTAAAATATAAATATATGAGGTTAAATATGGTAGCTTAATAATTTATTCTTTCACTCCTTATCAAAAGTTGTTGCTTATCAAAATAATAATAAACTAATAATAATGTGTAAAAGTCTAACACGAACTCAGTATCAAAAGTCATGCTTATCTCTTTTTGTTTCATTCTCTACTTTTAGTGCCATAAAAATTTAGTCGGAAATGTAATGTAGAGACCAAAATCAAATTTCTTAAAATTTTATCAATTAAAAAATAAAGATACAGGATATAACACAGAAAAACAGGACTTTATCTTCTATAATATAAAGTATACTATTTATATGTGTCATTTGTTATCATTAATTAAAAAACATATATCTAATATAAAAGTTTAGTAATGAAATGTTTTTCTCACTAACATGTGAATTAAAGTGTATGTAAGATGTATCTAAATTGAAGAATGAAGTCCCTTAATTTGATCATATCCTTTTATTTCCTCATATAACCAGATCCGTATCCATAACAATGTCTTCTTTTGTTTTGTTTTGTTTTGTTTTTTTATTACAACATATCTAACTTTTCTTATTGCTAACCTACCTCAACTGTCAACGTCTAACACTCACTTTTTAGTTACACCAGATTTTAAGGTATTATTTGATTATTATAATGATGTTATAGACATTGATATCACATTGTGAATTTGTGATAGACATTTAGTATTTGTATTTGTTTTTCAGAATTATATACACAATTACATATAATATTAGTGTAGCTGTTGATTTTGTTGTTAGTGATTGATTGAGATTGAGATTGAGGATAATGGGGTTCGAGAAGGAGGAATTTGAGAAGAAATTGGTGTTTGCTTACTATGTAACTGGTCATGGTTTTGGCCATGCCACTCGTGTTGCTGAGGTATTATTCATCACCCCTTTCTCCTTTTTCTCTCATTTCTATACCAATTTCAATGATTGTGAAAAAAGTTTGAATCTTTGCTTTGTGGGTTTCATTTCATTTCATTGCATTGCATTGTGTTATGTTGTATAGGTGGTGAGACATCTAATCCTTGCTGGCCATGATGTGCATTTGGTCACTGCTGCTCCTGACTTCGTTTTCTTCCATCAAATTGAAATCAACTCTCCACGCCTATTCTTTCGAAGGGTCAGTTCAATTCACTTTTATTTCTACATCCACCTAGATCATTTAGGTATATCCCCATATACGGAATTACAATGATTAATCTTGACTATTGGATCTTATTTGAACGAGAAGTTTCATAAACAAATGCATGTTCATTTTTTTAGTTGTCATGTCAACATCAAGTAGCTTTTAATCTTAACAATCAATTCATGGTTTTATGGTTAAGATTCACTGTTTTCAGATTCTTATATGCAAATTGTCCTCACTGGATATTTTATTTATGGAAGGAATTCTAGTCTAGCTTGTTGGTGTAACTTGTGAAAGTTCATGTGCTCTGTTAAGTAAAGGGGTATTATTTTCTTACAGTATAAAAAAATGTTAAAGTTGGTCTAGATAATTACAGTTTGTTACATATTATACAGATCACTTATTCTTTTTTGAGAATTGAATTCTCAGAATCAGACCTCAATGTTGTCTTAACGAAAATACTGCAGCAATTAAGGATAACTATTTGTCCATTTTTACAAAAAAAATGCAGGTGCTTTTGGACTGTGGAGCTGTCCAATCAGATGCTTTAACAGTCGATCGCCGTGCTTCCTTAGAAAAGGTATAGGAACATGATTTCTCATTTGAATAGTTAAGCCATATTGCTTCAAGTTGGATCCTCTAAGTTTAATTTTTTCTGTCACTGGTTGGTTTGTATTTGGTTATATTAGTATTCTGAGACAGCAGTGAAGCCCCGTGCTAGTATCTTGGCAACGGAGACAGAGTGGCTGAACTCCATCAAAGCCGACTTAGTGGTACATAAAATATTTTCCACCTCATCATTATCAATGAAACAATATTATGAATTTAATTTCTAATAAAGTAACTTTGAATACAATGCATTTAATTTTGGCGGATCCTTGTAAGCAGGTTTCTGATGTTGTCCCAATAGCATGTCGTGCGGCAGCCGATGCGGGTATCCGCTCGGTTTGTGTGGCCAATTTCAGGTAATTTATGTATATTGAAACTTTTTCTTCTTAATGATATGTGCAATTGTCACTGTAGGATGCCAATATGCCTTTTGCCAATGCTGCCACTCTAATAGAAAATGTAGCAAATAAAATTGTTGTGTAGGCTTGTGCATCCTTCATCTTGGTTTTATGTCTCTCAATTGCCACTTATTCATTCCAATGCTTGCTTGGTGTGTGTGTGTGTATATATATTTGTTCCACCACATCCTTAAATTGCTTATGGGGATTTGAATTCAATTTCCAATTCATGCCTTAATCTAACTTTAAAATGTAAATGAGTGTTCAAGAGTAAGTATTTTATTTCATGATTTGATTTAAATCGGTTTACTTATTTTTGTTAAATTGTATCAGTAAGTCCTATTGTTCGATATCTTTGTGATTTCAGTTGGGACTTCATCTATATAGATTATGTCATGGATGCTGGACCTACTTATCGTTCAATGATTTGGCAGGTAACAGCAATATTCTTAATATGAAATTATCTCGTCCCTTCTATTTGTCCTTCGAGACAAATAATAGAGACTGCCACTGATTGTCTAACTTAAATTTGATGCTGGTTTTATGTCTGGTTTATGAATGACACACAAATTGGATGCCATATGTAGTTTCTGGTCTCATGATCTTGAGCCTCTGGGGTTTTGTTGTTTCCAGCCTTTGGTTGCAATTACACCAGCGTCTCATGGCTGAAATCAGTCATTTCCTCTGTATGAGAGTGTCGTCTGTCACATTTATTTGTGATTACTTGTGACAGTGGTTGTTCTAAAGTGATTCATCATGTTATCATTGTGTGTCTGAGTTGACTTTGGATTCTAAATTGTAAGTTTTGGAATCTAAATTGTAAGTTTTCAAGTTGCTGTTTTATTTCTAACTATAATATAAGTAAACTGATGTTAGATAGTCGGCATTTTGTCACCTGTATGAAACTTATGATAAAAATCTATTTTTTATGTCTGTGACCTTTTAACATTCTAAGCTATCGCGATTGGTGAAGAACAAGGCAGAACTCAAACAAAAATGAAAATGAATCAGAATACTTGAAGTTCATCGATGCTCCTAGTTTCTAAAGCTAATGTGATGTTTACAAAGCATACTAAGGGGCTAAATGGAAGTAAAAAACTTTAGATAAAAGATGCATTGAAGTAAAAAAACTTTGGTGTCCTTTTTTTCCTTTTCTATGGTTTAACCAAGATTAATAGGTGTAGTTGTTTATTTACTGATGCAGATAGCTGAGGACTATTCCCATTGCGAGTTCCTAATTCGCCTTCCAGGATATTGCCCAAGTATGTTGATTCTTATAAAATTTCATGACTAATTCTTAACATAATTTAAATGCCCTGCCAAATATGATATTGCGAATGATTAAAAAGATTTGTGGCATCTATAATTTTTGCAGTGCCTGCTTTTCGTGATGTTATTGACATACCTCTTCTTGTGAGGAGGTTGTACAAATCTCCAAAAGAGGTACCACCTCACTAACCATTGTTAAGATCTTCCATTAGAGGATTTAGTTCCTAATGTATAAGCTCGTAACTTCCATTTTTGAAGGTGAGGGAAGAACTTGGGATAGCAGACGATGTGAAGCTAGTTATTCTCAACTTTGGTGGTCAGGTGATTACTTAAATCCCTTTTCAGGGACCAGACATAGATAGTAATTTTTCCTTTTTGTCTGGTGATAAAATATGCTTCTACTGTATTGCACTGTGGTATTTTACTCTTGTACCTGATTTCTACTTAACCCTTGGATTGCTGTAACTCCATAAAGGTGATTTTTTTTGTTTGAGTTACATCTAAGGTCTTCATCTTAAATATCAAATATGAAACCGCGTGAAGCCAGATTTATGTGTTCAGTGTACATACATTGATTTAAATCAAAACTATTGTATCAACTTGTGTGAGTTTTAAGTCATGAATTTGTCCTGATGAATTTATGATATCTTCCATGTTCCGTGAACAGTCTTCATTTCTGTGAGTTAGTCGTGAATACTTTAGTGCTTGATATTTGTACAATCATCAGTGAATATAATCATTTATTGTCGTTGAATACGTGAATTATCTGAGGTATCTTTGGTTGGATATTTTACTTGTATTTGGGATATAGTCTGCAGTTCTGATAAAGATATTTTACTGGATCCCTCATGGTCATATACTAGTTTGTTTGTCTGGTTGTCATGATCATATATTTGCGAGTTTTTTGGCATTTGTATCACGAACCTCTTTCGGTCTAAACAGAGCTACTACCATGATCTGACTTTTTCTACCTCTCTGATGTCTTGTCTGGTAACCAGCCATCAGGATTGAAGCTAAAGGAGGAGTTCTTACCTTCTGGTTGGTTGGGCTTGGTACTTCCTGAACCATTCTTCTTTGACTCTTAGTCTGATTGAAAATGTTCTTTGATTAATGTACAACTCATACACATTATTCAGTGATTTGTTGCTTTTCTGATCCAGGTTTGTGGTGCTTCTGACACCGAGGACCTTCCAGTAAACTTTAGAAAACTTGCCAAAGATGCATATACACCTGACATTATTGCAGCATGCGACTGTATGCTTGGTTAGTAACTTAATATGAAACTTCCGTAGCTCTGAAGCTCGACCAAATGGAAAAAAGTTATACTTACTGAATTTTATAATTTAGGAAAAATTGGATATGGCACTTTCAGTGAAGCCCTGGCATACAAGTGTCCTTTTGTCTTTATACGTCGAGATTATTTCAATGAAGAACCTTTTTTGAGACATATGCTTGAGGTACTCCCCCCTTCTCTCTCTCTTCTCTTGGATGTTTGAGTTATACTTACTAGTTTCTTGTCTTCCTTCCATGTTTCTCATTGAGAGTCTTACAAAATAGTAATTATCTTCTGGTTTTTGACTTAGTATTATCAAGGTGGTGTTGAAATGATTAGGAGGGATTTACTCACTGGTCACTGGAAACCTTATCTTGAACGGGCGATAAGTTTGAAGCCATGCTATGAAGCACCCATTGATGGTGGCGAGGTACATTCTTTCTCTTGAATTAATTGATTTCTCAAGAAGTGTTATTGAGAACAGATGAATTTTGATTTATCATTTATGTAATTTTATATATAAATGGGCTGTTTGTGTTGATTATCATGTAACTCATTAAGAATGATCAATGGCATGTTTTATAGCAAAACATGATAGCACCCTTTGATCTTTGTAGCTGACCCCACCTAGTGGAAAAATGCATTGTTTTTGTTGTTATCTTTAAAATTTTCACCTAGCCTATACACATGAGCAATGAGTGGTTGGGTAATGAAGGAAATAGTGGATGAACTAATATCAACAAAATATATAGAATGGATATAGCATGCCTTACTAATTCCCTTAGGATGACACCTCGTATATCGTATTCCCATTTTCTGTATCCTATATTTGGGTTAGTTAGTATTACACTTTTTATCTTTACTACAATTTTGAATGACAATCCAATTCCCCATATGTGATTAAAGTCATCCTGAATGCAAGGAATATTTTAAATTTTATCTTATATCTCAGTAATAGAACCAACACCAAAATTTATTCACCTACCATTAAGTCTGTGACTGCCCGTAATTTTAGTTTTCGGGATGAGTTATACAATCTCATTTTGTCTGGGACCTTAAAGTATTTGAATTTTTAGTTGGATATGACTTTCCATTCATTATAGTGTACCTTGTTTTCAAATGCTTTGTTTCAAAATTATTTGAGGGTTGCTCCTATATGTCGGCATGTAGTTTATTAATCTTTGAAGTGTTTATGTATTTGCAAAAGAGTTGATAATGTTTTCCATAAACATCTTAAAAAATGTAGGTGGCAGCCCAAATCCTGCAGGAGGCAGCTTCTGGAAAGAATTATGCATCAGATAAGGTACGGGACCTCTAATACCTATTAGTTGCAGTATCGTTTTTTTATCAATTTTGTCAAACTGCTGGTAACTTCAGCCTCATGAAGATCTTGAGAAAGGGATGAAACTTACATTAATTTTTTTCCCATTTGCATATTGACATAAATAATATTTAGCTTAGTGGGGCAAGAAGATTGCGTGATGCCATAGTTCTTGGGTATCAACTACAAACTGTCATTGGGCGGGATATTGCAATTCCAGAATGGTATTCAGTGGCTGAAAACAAACTTGGGCCCTCACCACCAGCTTCCCCTGTGGATAACGGAAACTCTGTATTCAACTCGTGAGTATCACTTCACTTCTATTATGTGTTTATAATCGCATTCATGGTTATAATATGTTTGGTTGTTTCTTAATAGACTAGACAACTGTATTTTCTTTGTTTCTTTATACTATTTTCTTCTTCTTCTTCAGGCATGCTCAAGACTTTGAGATTCTTCATGGAGATGTCCAAGGTCTTCCAGATACAGTGGATTTCTTGAAGAGCTTATCTGAACTGAATGAGAAACAAAAAATACGTGAGCGTAAAGCTGCTGCGAATCTCTTCAACTGGGAGGTCATGATCCTTTCACATCAGTCATTTACTTATAAATTTCTATTCCGTTGAACGTTGACTAACATGTCTCAATGGCAACTAGAAATGCTCTTAAAGACAGAAATACTGCATAGAATGTTTGCTATTACTATTGAAATTACTGGGACTACGCTACATAATTTGTTAAACTCAAACACCTAATCTTTATGATATTTATTCTTTAATCTCTGATTTTGATCCATTCTTCTCACAGGAAGAAATTTTTGTGACAAGAGCTCCCGGCAGGTTAGATGTAATGGGTGGTATTGCTGACTATTCTGGAAGTCTTGTCCTGCAGGTTGACCTTTATATCTGCTTAGGTTTTTAATTTGTATTGTATACCTATTATGTCTCATTTGTAAACTGAACTATGTAGTTTTACATTCATGATAGTATATAATTATTATAGACATGACTTTTTAAAGTTTTGTTATTGTGCATCTAAGTACTACACCCAGTAGAATGATAAGATATGTTTATTTTTCTTTCAAGAAAGTTGAGTGGCACCAGGTATTGTTCTGGTTACTATTTCCATATTTTTGTTGTTGATTGTAAAATTATATGAAGAAGCCTGAACATATCGAATAGAATATAAACATCTGCTTCTACTACTCCTGTGATATGATTAAAAATGGTTGACAATGATCAAACACTAGCTCTGATACATTTGGTGACACTCTAAAGTGAGCAGCATTTTTATATTTTATCATGATAATGGATGCATTGAAGTATATAAAATGTGAGAATTTTAGGGAAGGGATGGAAAGGAAAGGGAAAAGAGAGATCGAGAGGAACCTATTTGATTATATAGTAAGTAAAAAGCAAATAAGAAATTCCCGGCGAAGAGAAATAACATTAATTAGATATAACATCAGCAGATTTAGTACAATGCATATCCAGCAATCTAAAGGTCAATACTTATCTTTCATTGAGGAACTGTATAATCAGACCTTAGAAAAATGAAAATACCAAATATGCTTATTTTATATGAATAACAGTTAACTGTGAAAATGATATTGAAGTAGCAAAGTTATTCTTGAATTCTAGACAAGCACTTATTCACTGCTTACTTCTGTTGCTTTTTCACTGTTGCAGATGCCGATCAAAGAAGCCTGTCATGTTGCTTTGCAAAGAATCCATCCAAGCAAGCATAGGTTGTGGAAACATGCCGAGGCTCGCCATGAAGATGAGGAAAAACAAAAGCCAGCCGCTGTCTTGCAAATTGTATGTTGGAGAATTTGCAAAATTAATGAATACTAATCTAGGAAATGATAGTGGCTTTTCTTTGTGTATTTTTCCACTGAATTTTGGATCATGGCAGGTGTCATATGGCTCAGAGCTGGGCAATCGTAGTCCAACCTTTGATATGGATTTATCTGATTTTACGGAAGGAGGGAAGCCAATCTCATATGAAAAAGCAAGGAAATACTTTGCACAAGATCCTTCTCAAAAGTGGGTAGTACTTGGAAAGATTTCATATGCACAAGGAATTTCTGCCATTTTATTATACTAATATCATTGGTGCTGCAGGTGGGCAGCATATGTTGCAGGCGCAATTGTGGTCTTGATGAATGAATTGGGTGTGCATTTTGAAGATAGTATCAGCATGCTGGTACCTACTGTTCTCTAACTAAGTTATACTATATTTCAGCAAACAAATATCCTACTGACTGATGAGAGAATTTTCCATAAACGGTGATAACATAATTGCCATAGCATTTAATTTTCATCCAATTAGTGTAAAAATCTTGACGATGGGGTGTTTCAGTTTTTTAATACAAGAAATGAAGTTGATATACGTTACTGCTCTGGTTCAATGTCTTTGGAAGAAATAATACTGCCATATGGCTGTTTACACTAAAAATGTAATTTTGTTGTGATGAACTTCGACAAAAAGGCATTAGCAATTATCAGACAAATAAAGATCTGTAGGGACAAATGTCGAAAACATAGCATTAAATTAACCCGTGTCAATTTCCCCCCTCCTTTCCAAGTAAATTATTCCAGAAGTACATAATTCATATTACCATGGTTGTCCCCTTTTACCACCCTTTCCTTGCCTAGAAGCTTCGAATTCCCTCATATTTCAGTTGTTGAAATGATAAGGTTTTATGTCTTGCTAGTTTCCACTAAATTACTGTTGTTGCTACATTTGTCTTTAGTGAAAAACTATATATATAATATTATTTAGAATATCAGGAAAGTTTAGGGGGCATAATCAGAAGAACCAATTCCATAGGCTATAGATGGGAGAATACGGTTCTTTTAGTGACATGATGATAAATTTAGAAGATTCATCTTTAGTGGATATCCTAGTTGAGGTGCTAAAAAACCACAACGTTAGACTGTAATTCTGTTATGTATTTCCTTTTAATCTCTTTTGCTAAGATCTAGGTATTCTGAACAAATATGAATAGGTTTCATCTGCTGTCCCAGAAGGGAAAGGTGTATCATCTTCTGCATCTGTGGAGGTTGCTAGCATGTCTGCTATTGCAGCTGCTTTTGGTAATCATGATTTATTTTGATTTGTATTTTACAAGTAACATTACTATTCATTCTCATGGAGTAAGGTTGATGTTCTTCGATAGTTTTTTCTCTAGGAAATATCTGTGTGTTCAATAAGCAAAATATTTTTAATCAAGATTAATTTCTAAATCCATAATGCAGGACTAAATATCAGCATGAGAGATCTGGCGTTGCTCTGCCAAAAGGTTTAAACTTTTGTAGTATTCTGATCTATGTTAATTCCCCTTGTGTGATAGATTTTTTATTGAGCATGCATTCTCCACATATATAACTTCACCCATTCTTCTAAAAAAATCATTAGGTAGAAAATCACATTGTAGGAGCTCCATGCGGTGTCATGGATCAGATGACTTCAGCATGTGGTGAAGCCAACAAACTTCTTGCAATGATTTGCCAGGTATGCATCACTGCAAGCAACACAACAATAATGCTTTTTTATTCCTTAGAGACATTATCATGCCGCTTCTTTTTATCCATGCAGCCTGCAGAGATTGTTGGCCTAGTAGAAATTCCCAAAAACATCCGGTTCTGGGGAATTGATTCCGGAATAAGACACAGGTACGCAGTCTTTTACTATGACCAATTTCCTTCCTATATTATTTTTCTGCTATATGCCATCGTTTTGACTTGCCTTACTTAAGAACTCCATGTTTCAAGAAGTTAGCCAGCAATCAAAATTAGGCTATAAAAGGTGAAGGTCTGATTGTCCGAGTTTTATAGGTCGAAGGAACCTTCTAAGTCTTCTAGAGTACAACTGACAACAATCCATGTTACTGATATTCTTAAATTGTTAATAATTACTATCCTCAACATTTTTTTCCATTCTTGTTATATCTTCATGATATTCCTGGATCATTGTAACGGTTGTATATTCTCAGTGTTGGAGGTGCAGACTATGGCTCTGTCAGAATTGGTGCCTTTATGGGTCTGAAGATGATTAAGTCCAGGGCTTCTGAGTTATTGTCCGAGATAAGTAGCATTGAGTTGAGTTCTGATGAAACGGAGCAAGATGATATAAGCCTGCTAAAAAAAGAAGCCTCGCTAGATTATTTATGTAATTTGTCTCCCCACAGGTAAAGACTTTGTTCTTTCAATTGGTCCTATACTCTGTTAAGTGGACTATGAGGTTCTAGATTTTTTGACATGTTTGATTTCTTCCACCACATTATCCTTTTGGGTACCAGTACCCCTCCTTAGTCCTTATATCTTGAAGTAATATAGAATTTATTCCTTTTAAGTTTCTTTTGACAGATACGAGGCTATTTATGCTGACGTAATTCCTAAGTCCATTATTGGTGGGACGTTTTTGGAGAAATACAAAAATCACAATGATTCTGTCACTGTTATTGATGAGAAGTGTACTTATGGAGTGAAAGCTCCCAATAAACACCCTGTCTATGAAAATTTCAGAGTCAAGGTTAGGACTTTGTCCAAATGCTTAATTGGTTAATAGTAACTAATTGCTGACTCTACTGCTAGCATAGTATTCCTCAATTTCATGCCTTGTAATTTGTGAAATTAAGAGCTATTGCTTTGTTTGAGTTGGTTTTGTACTTTTGTAAGAAATTAGTAATTTATAAGTTTCTAGGAGTTTATGATTACAATAAGACATCCAAGACTCAATTTGAAAATGCATACATGAATGTAGGTATTCATGGATCATGAACTTAGGAACTAGTGGTAGATGTATATGGCTTGCATGACCAAGAATAAGATTAGAGATTTTCTCCAGACCCCCTTGCCTACCACACTTCTGTTATCCGACATGTTTGACTATGGGCAAACACACAAATCTCGGAGTCTTTTTTGTAAAACTCCATTGTGGCCATCTGCTACTGAAGACATATCATCTTCAAAATATATTTTCTTGACATAGTCAAGCCAACCAAAGCTTTTTACAACTCAATCATGCACATACAACTTATTATAGTGCATTGAGCATGTTTGTCTGTATCCATTGCCACACATAATGTAAATCATTTAAGACAGAGCTGCATTAAATTTTTATTTTCTAGATATGGTTACTTATACCTGTTATTGTGCATCAATTAATTTCATGTTTCCTGTTATACACTATTTGAATCAATTTTATGGTATGCAGACCTTTAAAACACTGCTAACGTCAGCAACTTCAAGTGAGCAACTTACAGCCTTAGGAGAATTGCTATATCAGGTACAAATGTACAATAATGTTTAATTTCAGTTTATCAATTCAAAGAACTATGTTTTTTCATATGAATCTTACAAAAGATAAAATGAAATAAACAAGTCTGAGTTCCACATTTTAGAAATTTCGGTTCCATGTTTTGGTATTTGCAATTATGATTTTTGTATGTTATGAACAATTGCTTCTTAACATGTTAAAAGGTAACATGTTTGGATTTATAACATTGAATATGAGGACAACTCTCAAATCAAGGGTTTCATTATCTGTGTTAGAGGAAGTTTATAGCTTTATTTTCTTTAATAACCCAAAATTCAATCTGGACAGGCTTTTATTACTTGTTTGATGAAGAGCTGTGTTTTTGTTTCTTCAATATAAACATTGGTATTGGAATTGAAGAAAACCAAAATATAAAAAGGAGAAAATTGGTTTTTAACTTGTAACTTCTATTTGCAGTGCCACTATAGCTATAGTGCTTGTGGACTTGGCTCTCATGGAACAGATAGGCTTGTACATATAGTACAAGAGTTGCAGCATAGTGCAGCATCTGAATCCGAAGGTGGAACGTTATATGGAGCCAAGATTACAGGTGGGGGTTCTGGTGGAACAGTTTGTGTAATTGGTAGAA
Source organism: Lupinus angustifolius (assembly GCF_001865875.1). Taxonomy (NCBI): domain Eukaryota; kingdom Viridiplantae; phylum Streptophyta; class Magnoliopsida; order Fabales; family Fabaceae; genus Lupinus; species Lupinus angustifolius. The sequence goes on from NC_032023.1 coordinate 19,018,181, forward strand.
ATTGTCCGAAGAGCGACGAACAGATTTCCCAGGTAACTTATAACTGCTATTTCATGTCTCTTTTGGGTGAGCTGGTGCTAACTTTTTTATAAATATTAACCTCTGTCAGACAAAAATTTTCTATAATCAGTCATATTCAAATGCATATGCCTTAAAGATTTAAACTTTTCGAACTTGGCCGACCATTTTTCCCATTGTTTTGCATGTATTTTTTGTTATGGATCGGGTAATAATTTGGTTATGGATTCAATATTGATGACATGATGAGTAATTCTGTTCCACTATTTTCCGTTCCATTTCATCTTCTCCGTAAAGCTCGGGAGTCGGAAGAGGTTCATAAATGAGGTTTCATGAAATGATCTGAATTTGATGTATGCATTTCTATTTCAGCTTCAGCAGAGGTACCAAAAAGCCACCGGTTACTTGCCCTATGTTTTTGAGGGTTCATCACCGGGTGCCGGAAAGTTCGGGTACCTGAAAATACGCTCTTGCTCTACTCCCCAGAATAGTTAATTTCAGTCGCGAGGATGATAGAGCAGTCATGTTGGAGAAGAAAATCTAATTATGGATCACATTGAAGTACCTTATAATCCTTATCTTTATTTTTTCCCCAGAACTTGAGTATGATAAAATTTTGAATAGCTTCCTAATTTCATTAGTTAATTACATTTTACTGAATCTTGTTTTTTGTTATCTTTTTATTGCAATTTATGGCCAGAACTAACATTGTTTTCATTTGGTTCAAGAAGGGGATACCCCTACAATTTTCACAATAATTCAGCAGCTATGTAATTTCATCAGAAACCATTTGATCACATATTAGTTTCACATAGCTTATTAGATCATTTAGCCTGAACTCCCCCATTGGTACAAACTCATACACCAGTATCAGATGGATAACACATTCTGTTGCAACTTTTTACAACTCAATATCCCTTGATTTTTAATGCAAGTGCTTAGTTAGCATGGTTTTATCATGGTTCAGCATTCTCAAGTAATTCTATTATCAGTATGTGAACAAATATTACAACTTTACTTTGCATCTTGTCCTGCATAAACCAGGTGGGATTGCATGATCAAATATTGGTAATAGATTGTACAAGATTAAAATAAAAAATAACTAATATACATGTATGTGGTGCTTATTAAATCACCATCTCATAATTACAGACAAGAATACTATGATTCTCAATTGAACCCTACAATATTGTACAATGCATGTGCAGAAATTTTACTGACTGAACATCAAGGCTGCATAAAGCCATGGGTCATCTTGACAAAATCATTCATGTGATGCTGTTTCCTTTCCTTTTTCAAGTTACGAAGTTATAACAACAAAATTCGAACTTCTAGTATGTGGAGTGATGCATAAAGAGGGATTTAAATTTAACTTTGGACTTGAAACAAAAAAAGTTATAAGGACATCGACACAAAGTCACAAACTATGGTTGTATGACAAAGTGAATGGAACCCTTTAAAACAATCATAGATTTAACCTTGAAAACCACAGAACTTTTAAGCAATTGCATAGTCATAACTCTTTAACTAATTTCAAATCAATGCCAAAACAAAATACGATGGAAGGAAATGGAAACCATAAAGAGAGGTGCTCAACGATGTACAAGTAGAACTAAAAAAACTAGCATTCTTCTTTCTTTAAAGGGACAATGTGTCACAGAATGATTTTTAGACCGGTAGGATATGACATTTTCCATCTATTTAATACTACTAAGTGGGAAGAGAGGTAAAAAACCAGCATGAGTTTATAATTGCTCTGTATAGCATCACCATAGAAATGTTACTTGACAGACATATGATTTAAAAAGTAACCATGGTACACAATGTGGCTAAAAACAATATCCAACCAAACAATGTATGGTTAAACAAATAGTTTAGTTCAGAAAGAAAAAAAAGACGATAAGATATCTAGCTGGGCAAGATTCTTGAGCACATCAACTTCTTTAGATGTTCATTGGCTCAGGGGCACCACCAAGAATGTCTAGCAATGAGTTCTGAGGCTCCAGTTCCTCATGCCATAACGGAAGTTGATCACCGGGGTAGAAATTCCTGGTCACTCCCTCTGAGTTTATCTACAAGGAATTGAAATCAAGTGGTTTCAAATTATTGTGCATATTTAAAATACAAGCATTATATTTCAGACACAAGTCACTGTTGATGAAGTCTTACTATGACGGTTCGGACCACACCACCACTTGCACCATCACGAGCAATGGCCAGTGAAACTGCCTTTTTCACTAAATCCTGTCATACAATATGAAAAGGTGGGTTCATTAACAAGGATGTTGACATAAATCCACACCCCAAAACAAACTAAGAAATCCTCAAATTTTCTGATAGATTCTAAATTATTAGCCATTGTCCATATCCAAAGCATATTGTTGTCATAACGTGAAAACTAGGTCGGGTCCCCAAAAAACTAACATCCAGAACGATCTGTTTGGGACTGAATCTACTCTTCATTTTTTAACTTTGAAGAGGCAGTAGTGATAATCAAAATCCATACCTCAGCTTCATCCTTGGTCATTCCTTCTTTCCAGGCTTGGTCAAAAAATCCATACAAGTAACTGGAGCCAGACCCTGTAAAACAGAACTCAAGTAAATCATAGCTACACAAACAAAAGTCATGCATGCATCCCAGGGAAAAAAACCAGAAGGTATAAAAATAATAACATGGTATACTATGAGAGAACCCACATAAAATTTTCGACAAGCCTAAGCAAAATTGATATGATATATATGATTAGCCAAGTGATAAAACCAAATCATCATAGACTTAGCAATTTCAAAATTCCCATCTCCAGTGAGAAAAATCCATCGTTCTACAAGCCTAAGCTACACAAGAGAAGATACACATTGAAAGAGGAAGAAATTAATCAGGTTTCAATATAAAACTATAATAAAAGGATTCTATGTTTTCCACTTTAATTTCCTTCCATTCGTCCACGCCAGACTGGAAGAGGAGAGCATTATTTGGGGCTATGCTTGGATTTTTTATCTTTAAATCCAATTCTAGATAGACGTATATAGAATCTAGATTCATTTTTCTGTGAAGGGTTCACCATGCAACATTGATTCTTAAGAACTAAAATAGATCTAAGTTATACAGATCTCGATAACAAGGTCTAATAATCTGTGGAGGTGAACTGAGTGATGCAAGCAGCACAGTATTTAGGGAAACACACATGTCTAAATGAATGTACATTCAGAAATCATAATAGAAATTGTATAAGAAGGCATATTCTAACTAAAAAATACCTCCAATGGAAAAAGGTTGCTGTACTATGGTTCCACCCAGAGGGACTCCATAAATTTGACCACCTTCATATTTGTCCCAACCACCAATAATTAGCCCAGTCTGTAAGGAATTCTGCAAAATATATATAATGACAGACATCAGAATATCTGAATGAGTGTCTATCAGACAACTAAGACAAGCTCGCTAAAACAATATCATTGTTAAGGGCAAAGGTCCTCCAATATGTATAGTCTACTTTAGAGTCTAATGTTGTGTGAATTTAGACCAAAATGTGATGTTGAATCCTTGGGTGAGTATAATGAGCTCAACCTTTTATCATATTCAATGGTCTAGATTGATGCACATTAAATAAAATGTATATTATAGGAGCCAAATTGCGGACCGCATCACGCGATGCGGCCGCAATATTGCGGTTGCGGTGACCGCCGCAACCGCATCACACCGCAATTGCGGTGTGATCCCGATTCACAGTGATGCGACCGCAACAGGCCACGATGCAACCGCATTTGGACCGCATCGGGCCGCAACAGAACCGCATCAGGCCGCATCAGACCGCATCGATGTCAAAAATATGTTTTCTCTCACAAAATAATTCACACCGCAATGGCCGCAATCCGCATCGCAATGGTCGCAATGACCGCAATGACCGCAATCGCAATAACCGCAACCGCAACCGCTATCGCGACCGCAACCGCAATTTAAAACACTGAGCCCAACCAATTGTTAAACCTGTAAAGACATTAACTCTTTATTATATTAAGTTGCCCAAAAAGATCATTGCTTTTGCAAATGGGGCTCAGGCCAATAACCATGAAACCTAAAAAATAATGATAGTAATAATAACAGTTTTTTTATCAGAACACTACCAAACAATAACACTTAGCACTTAGCCGGCCGGCCCAAATTTCATGATTGGGGTGAACTGTGTAATATCCTTCAACAACAATGAAAGTAATAGATAGTATAATTCCTTTACAATCTATTCCAAACTTCAACTTCTTGATTTCATATTTGGTAAAAATGAAGAAAATCTTAGACAAGCAGTGTTTAGCATTAGATGCTATAACTCTTGATAGACGCTCAGGTGACTCAAGTATGTCTATCTAATTAACAAAGCAAAGGTTAAAGACTTAAAGTCAAACCTTGTTGTTATATGCGAGAAGGCGGACAAGGTTCGCAGCAACTTTGACAGTTGCAGGTTGTCCAAGCTGTATCCTATACAAATAGAAAACCAACTTCAGGTGAACATCATGATAAATGCACAAAAATCAAAGAGGACGTTTCAATGACCAAACAGAGAGCTTATTTGCTTGTTAGAACAATTAATTTTCATAAACATGGGGAAAATGTTCAATGAACTCTCTTACTATAATACTTTTTTGGCCTTATTTCAATAAGCTTACCAGAGAACCTTATGATTATAAAAATGTTATTGAATAAGCACTTAAATTTTTTACCTAAACACACCCATAGTATATAAAACTTAATCTTAGAATAAGAAAAAAGAATATCACATTAACATATAATGGAGGAGTAAATTGACTTACGTGTGTTGATGGAGGAAGTATCGAACATAATCAGAAACAACCTGAGAATCTGCAGCCTGAAAAAAATTGCAAATCAGCATTTCCATGACCTAAATAATCATCTTCAAAATGAGAAGTACAATTGTATAACAACATCAAACACAACATATAAATATAAACATAATAACTGAAACATATAATCAAATACAAGATTAAAACGAAGAACCAAATAAAATGAAGAGAATAAAATACCGATCCAGAGCGGCAGACATAGACATTATCAGTGAGCTGAGTAATTTTATCAGATGCACGGTTTGCAACATATACACCTGAATCAAAGATGAATCAAATATCAATCAAGTTAAAAACGAAAAGGAAAAGGAAGGAATGGAATTGATTTGATCGATTAGGGTTTGTGAGAGTACCGGTGCTGGTTCTAGAATCAGCTCCGAGTACGACACCACCGTCGTAAGTAACACCGATGATGGTTGTTCCCATGGAATGGGGAGCGTTCAGATCAAAGTTGACATCCATGATTTCGATTTCGATTCGATTGGGCGCAGAATGAAAGAAGAAGAAGAAAAATGTAAAAACAAAAGGTTCAATGCCCTAACAACGAGAAGGAACGTAAATTCAAGTTCTTTTCCTAATTTTATTTTTAATAATTCAATTTAATTAGAATTTTAGACTTGGAGCACAAGTTTGTTTCTCTCGGAATAAAATAAATAAATCTAAGAAGAATATGTGTAGTATAATAAATTAGTAAGGATTTATCTACGGTGTAAATGTTTTTAACAATGTTAATAAATCATTTATCATTTATTTATTAACTACTATTGACTCTCAAACAAAAGTAATACAAATCAATAATAGATTTTAAAGATGTACTGATAGTGTAAAAAAATATACATTGTCGGTACACTAATTTTAAACTCAACTAATAATGTGAAACCAAAAAAAGTTAATAATGTTTATTTATATAGGGAAATGATCCACTTACTTTAAGAGTAAATTTAAAAGACTTACTCATCATCATATTCATCAATTCTAGGAATATTCAATGGTTTAGATCTACTCACTGATTCAAATCATTGGATTTCCTTAAAATTGATGGCTAGGATGGGGAGTAAGTCTTTTAAACTTACTCTTGTAGTAAGCGGATATAAAGGCTCAAACCATCCTTAAAAAAATATTTCTGGAGATATAATCCACTTATTCCAAGAGTAAGTTAAAAAGACTTATTTCATATCTTTTAATCATTCATTCTAGCACAATTTAATATTTGAAATATACTCACTAATTCAAATAATTGGATTGTCATAAAATGAATAGTTAAGATGTATAGTAAATATGTTTAACTTATTTTTCGAGTAATTGAATCTCATCTCTATAATAAATTATAAATTTAGGACCTAGTCTTAATTTGGTATAGATTATGTTTTTAATTTCAGTTTATAAACTGTAAGATTATAATATGTTAAAATTATAATTTGTTTACGTTTGGTTACCTTAGTTGAAAGTTGAATATAAACTAATTTGTTTTGTTTGGGTAAGGTAGAAAGATTGTTTTTACATTATAAATTACAGAAAATGGTATGAGGTTATTTGTTTATTTTATGATTATTTTGGTTGTTTTTTATATTATTTTTTAAATATTCATTTTTTAATATTTACTATCATAAAAAAATTTAATATTACATAAAAAAAGCTTAAAATATATTAAAATAAAATACAATATAAAAACCAATAAATAAATAATAAGTTATTTATACAATTTCACAAAATAAATAATACACAAATATCAAGTTTTATATAAAAGTTTTAAGAAGTTATGATGATAATGTGAAGAGTTATAGAGTTTGGTGGAAGAATAAAAATGAGGAGATAAAGTTATGATTGGGTAAAATAAGAAGTGGAAAAATTGAAAAATAAAATAAACTAACCCACATGATTTTGAAGCTTTCACTTTGGGCATATTTAAAAAAAACTGATATTATAATTTCATTTGGTTGTTAAACATGCATAATTTATATTTTCAGCATATTTTTTTAAAATATAAGCAAAATTTGCAAATAATAATAATAATAAGCTATGGTCATTTATTTTTGTATTGAGATCGAAAATATGGAGTGATTCCGAAATAGAGATACTAGTCCACTTGTGCATGTGGTTGAGTTAACATCATTGTGTCTATATGTATATGTTTGATAGAGTCCACAAATGGGTTAGGATAATACTCATTCCATAAATGTCCTCCTAAATAGAGAATTGCCAGAAACAAAATAGAGTTTACTATTAATGTTTTCAATCATGGTACAACACATAAAATATCCGCAAACAATTCCTTCCAATTCATAACATTGTATTTCTCTCCCTAGAACTAAGCAATATCATAAGATGATGATGATGACGATGATGATCAAAGGACGTGGAACAGTTAAACATATATAATTTAACTTAAAAAAGATGAGCTAGAAGAAAGTGTTGTTAGCAGGGTTTGTAGTGAATCAGTTCAGCATATCATCAGTTTTCATTCATCTTCTGGCCCTTCCTCCCTTTAACTATCCGAAGTAATAGGTATTGGGTGCAGTTGAAGGGTTGGGATAGGCACATGAGTAGGGTGTGCAACCAACTTCTTGTCTTTTGGGACTATATTCACTATTCCAAGTTCTTTTCTCACTTCATTCGCAAGCTCTATCACATAGTTATCTTCATGGCCTACACATCAAAGATCAAACCCTCTCAACTCGTCAGTTTTTGTGTCAACAAAGTTCATAATTTTGAAGAGAGAATCATAAACTATTACTGTAATGGTACAGATAGATAGCTTACCAATATCATGCATGGCCTTTTCAAGCAGGAATAGATAATCTCTATTGTTTCCACAAGGGCCATGAGCAGTTGCTATTTGTCTGAATAGATAAGCACAAGTTAGAGGAATCAAAGGACAGAACAAAGTTTCAAAAACAAAACAAAAAAGTTGTAAGAGAGATGGGTGACTGTAATTGAGCAATCGTATACCTTGCCATGTCTTCCAGTGGGGCAGGTCCCAGGTAGTATTTGTTTGCTTTGTCTGCAGTAGATGTGAATCTGTATAGATTGACATAACTTATGTTAGCAAACTTAAAAGAAAACCTAGTATGCAATTTCGAAACATTTTTATTTATTATCATTAAAACCTGAGAAAATTTTATTTGCACTTTTCGACATCTTTTTTAGATGAGTAATTAGATAGCAGGAATGCAGGATCAATAAGCTAAAATTAGGGACCTTCGAAAATATATAATAGGGAAGACAATATATGTAATATAACTTACACAATGACTCCAGTTAAAACAGGGTTCAGAGAATCTTCTTCCTAAAAGCAAAGAAAGATCACCATTAAGGAGAAATAAATAATTATCAAAGACTAAATGACAAGCACTTACAAGTAATAAAAAAACAAATTGATTACAGGTAACTCACCTTGTAGAAGCTTACAAGAGTCTTTTGATCATATTCACATTCCCGTCTCTCTAAATACTACAAAACAAAAAGGAGTGAAAATTTGAGACCAACACTAACATTGGGATAATTGATGAAAGGAAGCTTGTACATAAACCAGCCTAAAAAATTTAAGAAGTACTCAGCAAATCGAACGATCGCAATCACTAACTAAATACCACACATAAATGGCCCATTACTCATTGACTTCAAAACTGAGACAATGTAGAATTGTGATTGAGGGAATTTGGATATAAAAGAACCAAATTTAGTGATTAAATTAATCAACACTCATGGATATAAATAGCAAAATAATATTACACGTCGGAATCCAGGTTATAGAGCTAGCTATGGAAACTTTCTAGTGCTAAATATTTTACCTGCATAGCCAATTTTTCCTTTTCAGGGCCTCCTCCAAAACAATAAGCAGCACCCCACTGCAATATGATCGAAGAAATTATAAGAACAAAAAACAACATACTATCATACACTAACACTAGAAATGTCCAATTTATTCATATAAACTAACTATGCCACATTGAATAGAAATAATAACATATGAGGCCTTACGCAAAGTGCGCCTTCTTTCTCCTCTAATGTGCAAGTCCTTGCCGGGTGTTCAGGAGTTCCTCGATGATCAATGCAAGCTGCAAAATACAAATAAAAATCGAATCTTTAAGCATTTGTAAAAGCTATGCAAACTCAATCAATGGTATGCATACAATAAACAAATTCACCAGCATGTAAAAAAAAAGAACATTTACCTAAATCAAATACGCGTCTATAGTCCTTGATGAAGCCAACAATTTTCTCATCATACTCAAATCCTGGGTTCCACACCAATGAACCATAGCCAAAAACCCAGAACACCATAGTTGTATGACTTCACAACAAAAAATATCACACTATCAATGAAATGCTTCTACCAAATTTACATGATCATATAAATAACAATATAATTAAAAAACCAATTTTTCTAATATAACGAAAAGGGGGAAAGTAAAAAAATGGGGAAAGAAATGTTACATTTAAACGCTGAAATTTTCCCGAGGATGAAAATACGAAGGTGAAAGCGCAGAAGAGAGAAACAACGAGATGAATAATGCTAAACGATTTAGGGTTTAGCTATTAGAAATTAGGGTTAGGATTGTTTCTCTCTTTGTAAAACTCAGGTTATGGTGTGAGAAATTTGAGATTGAAAAGGTTGTTATTTATGGTGTAAGAAGGAGACACCTATTCAACTTGTCACGTGCCTTTTTTCATACATTAAATGATGTAATAATTCAATTTACCAAAATAGATATCTTATAGATTTCATTCATTGCTTTGGTGTCAACATTGTCTATGTTGGAAAAAGGATATATATATATATTATATATATTAATAGTGTATAATTTATTTTTTATTATTAAATAAAATAATAATAAATAATATATTAATCATGGATAATATTATACTAATAAATCTATTGATGAGATATGAATTAGATAAATGAATGATTGTGTGAATAATATAGAGATACAATGAACTTGGACGGGTTTAGAAGGGAGTATTTGCTGGCGTGGAATTGAAGTAATAAATGAATGAAAAGGACGAAAGTATTGAATAGGGTTCATTGAACCTGGACGTAAATGTGAAAAGCGCTCCCTATTTGGAAGGAAAAATTTGATAGATTTAAAGTGAAACTAACAACATCTAGAAGTTATGGGAGTAGTTGCATAAATTATATACTAATAGTTGTAATTAGTTAGAAAAATAATTAATTATTAATTTTTTAATTTTAATATATTTTTTTAATTAATCATAAAGTAGTGGTATATTGAGTAACACGGTCCATGAGACAACAAATTTGGTGTAGAAAGTTATACAAGTAGATTAAAGCAAAAAAATTGCAATAACTATAATTTAAAACAGAGGATTTAAACTATACAACAAAAGTGATGGAATATAATTGGTAATAAAAAAAAATAGTACAACAAAATGAAAAGAAACTAAAAATTATATTTGAAATTTTAACATGCAGAATGAAAGGGAACAACACTGAAAAAAATAAAAAAAAAAATAGACTTTAACATAATGATATATATAAAAACTTAAGTAGAATTTTGCTTTTGCATGTTAAATACGTTTGAAGAAATTTGCGAGCTGAATTTTAGAAGGGATAAAAAAAATAGAAGGTTTCAGAGTCATGTTATGAGTCTATTTCAAGACTACCAAACTTTAATTTTCCTTTTCTCATTCTAAAAGCCAATTCAGAAATAGACATGAGAATCTTTGATATTCTCATTTTGGACATATAGTAAATGTTTGTTTACTATTAGTTTCATTAGGAAAAGAGTGTTGATAAGAAGGCTACAATTGCAAAGAAGGTAAATCTGTAAAGAAAATAACATACCATCAAAGACATGTTTGCCAGGAAAGAAAAGGTAAAATTATTATACACTATTGGGAATTAGTCCTTGTCATGTTGTATTGTTTTCTAGATTTGCAAGTAGTGGATAAGCACTGCGTCAGATACTGTTATTTGTTTGAAGGTTGTATTATTATTTATTATCAACTTCTAATTCAAATACATTATATTTATAATTATTCTTATTTTTTAGCCCTATCTCACATGTGATGCATCTCATATTAAAGATGGTGCCATTTTATATCTCACATCCTTTTCCCAACCTATATTCTTTTTGTCTTTGTGGGATTTGAGTACAAATTCCTAGTAAAGAAAATTCCAGTGTTGGTGTCATCATTTCTTGAATTATTGATATAATATATTGAGTCCTTGATAACCTATCACATGTGACCAAAAACAAAATGCTAATGGTAGAATAATATATTTCAGGACATTATTTTTACGTCATAGAATTAAAGTTATTTATTTAAATGTGACTGATATTTTGCAGTTGAAGATGGCTGCTGTCAGCATATCCTTTTCACATACAAGTAGAGAGGATATGTCCAAACTAGTGTCAATTTGATACTCTTTTCTCTAATATTTAAGGAAACCCAAATAACAGAAGGGACAAAGAGGAGATTCAAAACAACCAAGTTGTCTTATCATTTGTCTTAACATTTGTTTCATCAAAGGAAATTCTTGGATTTTTTGTGAACATAACAAAAAACAGAAAGGAACAAAATAAGGAACTTTGAATGGTCTCTTACAAAAAGGAAGTAGTTGTAGCAAAATGCAATATTTGAGAGCATAAGGGTTTGTTTACTTTTTATTTATTGGAAAAGCACAATAAAATTTTGGAAGGAAAAAAAGAAAGGAATATAGTTGCCAAAGAGTAATGCGGAGATGAAAGACGTAGTGAATGAATCTTGTTTTGATCCATCTCAAGGTTAAATTCATACACAACGACAAACAGAAAAAGGGTTCGAACACTTGCAACAATTTCCCCAAAAAGTTCCTGTTTTTTTTTAACGTAATACGTGCATCAGTTTTGATCCATGAAAGAGCAAAGCCGTTGCCGGAAAGGAAAACAAGATACAGAATTATTAACATAGACGTATGAATACTGTATAATACACAATACCATTAATGAAAAACTACCCAAACATAAAAGTTTCCCTTTCTAGCAAAAACCCATATAAATAAAAATCCCTTCTTTTTAAGTCATCAAAACCTCATATAGATCAATATAAATTACAACACGAGATAAAATTTTAACGTAGAAAATACCAAGCTACAATACCTCAAGGCCCAGTTTGAAAAGGACATGGTGTGAGGAAGCAAGAGAAATGTGATGATGCATCAACGCCTCTGGAAGGAAAGAATGCAACTATGAATCTGCACTGTTGAATGTATCAACGATAGTACATAAGCTGTTGTCTTGATGAATTACCAGTATATGCGTCATACATGGCTTGAGATACCCCAGAGTTTATGCCCATCGAAGCAGGAGCTAGGCCATGTTGCCCAGTCATTTGCAGAAGGGCTTGGCCGGAAAGGCCAGATACAGCAGCTTGACTCATGGCCAGTTGGCGCTGGTAAGCCAACAACTCGGCATGAGAATAGCCTTGGTTCATCCCAGCAGTGGGAAGTATTTGATATGGTTGAGCAGGAGGAGGTAGGGGATTCGAAGCTGTTCCAGGAGGAGTTGGCTTGCTACCCCATGAGCACTGCACAAATCAATTAAAATAAATTTTATTATTCATCGACAACACATGAAAACGGGCTCTCAGCTTTTCAAAAATATTTGTGTCACGGTACTTAGAGGTGCGTCACATTTTTGGAATTCAATTTAAACTTCAAAAGCATTTTAACTGTGCAACATTATCAAACAGGGTCCACTGAGTCTATAACAAGCATGGAGGAATGCTCTAAACCACTCCTCCCCTATCCACTCCATCCTACCTCCTAGCAGTTGTGAATGTTACTTGGTAAGAGTGGAGACTATATCAGGTTATGGATGGGTGCATACATGTTTGTGACTATATATGAGACCAATGATCAGCTATTGGCATGGAAAAAGAAAAGAAGACTTGCATCCCTACTCTGCAAAATGACAATGCATTGAATTTATACTTCAGAAACATTTCAACTTTTTTGTAAAACAGGTTTCATCAGTCCAAAACATGCATTGAGGAATGCTGTACATGAATATAAGAAACATGGACAAGCTATTGGCAAGGAAAAAAGAAGACTCGCATCCCTACTCTGCAAAATTCACACAAGACAAGCATAGGGCAAACAAAAACCCTAATACAGAAATGGGAATGAATTTGTTGATTGCATAAGCAACAAGTGAAAGGCTTCTCACCTTCATACTCTTCCCACGAACTATACTTCCATTACCAATCTGAATGGCCAATGCTGCTTCATCATGAGTGTTGTACCTGACAAATCCAAAACCTTTATCCCTCTGAACTCGGACCTCCTCAATAACCCCAGCACCCAGTGCATGGAACTGACAATGAAGTTCAGCTTGAGTTACCTGTGAGATCTCAAATCATATTTGTAGATAAATTGTAAGTTACTTATCAAGAGGTTTGTAAACTAAATTCGTAATTTGCAAGAAACTAAAAGACCGTCTGACATTCAGACAATATAGTGCCACAGCCACAGATTTGACAGGCATTCATCAATCTATGTAGTACCGATAATACAGGAAAGTTGATATGGTGTAAATTAAGTTCAACATCAATCCTACCCAGTGAATTACTTTTAATAATTTATATAATACTAACTCCGGTCCTTTTTATAGGAACCCTTTGGGTACTTTCAGGGGAATTAAGGAGGTAAATTAGTATGGTCACTTACATTTAAATGTGTCTAGATGTATTTTTACAAAGCTAACCTTCATTATTATGACCCACTCATTTTCTCTTTTCACTGCATGCTAATTAATGAGGGTATTTTGGTAACAAAATCAATTATTGTGCTTGGAAATTTGGAAACGGTCCTATAAGAATGACAAAAATCAATCTCTCAAAAGATCCCTACACAAAGGACCGGAGGTAGTAATTATTTTACAAAGGAGTAATGATATATCTTCCTACACTATAAGAAAGTCACACATCACATATATCACTTGTAAACCAATCATTAATAAACAAAGTACCACTTTGTGTCACATGTTATTTTTCTTATGGTACAGGAGGATTTGTAGTAGAATATATCATTTTTTTTTACAAAATCCACCTCCACCATTGATTGAAAGAATGCATCATGCTCATAATTAAACAAACTGGGGCACAAACACACAGTTGATGATGGTGAAGATTTCAGCCAATGCTAAGCATAAACTATGCTTGAACTTTAAATACTCTAATTCGAGGTCAAGTGAACTACAATGCTTTACAGGCTGCATGACTGTACCTCTAACCACATTCCACATGTAACTAAACACTCATTCTGTTTGAAAGACTGCAGTGGAGAATTAACTTGCATGTGCTATGAAATTTCTCTGGCAGTTTGACTTAATTGATGTCAAGCTTATAGTGATATAATGAAACTGGGAATACAAAGGGTAATTTACACACAACAAAACAACAAAATCCGGCAAATTCTGGCAGTTTGACTGGGGTCAGCTGGTAGCTTACACACACAGCATTAAAACATAAGCATGCCTTAAAAATTCCTCCAAAGTTATGTGTAAAACCAATCCTAACAAACCAAACCAAGTCCGGCAAATACTTAAATACTCTTCCATATTTGTGGACAATGAAATAAAACTAAAGAGTAAAGTCTTGTACATATGTACAAACAACAACCATAACATTACACTCTTGAATTCCTGTGACTTACATCATGGGGAAGGTTGCCGACATAAACAGTGGTGTATGCATGATTGTTTTCAGGAGCATCTTCATTGTTATAGTCTTGACCTCCATCTGTAGAACATACACACAAAAGAAGCATTAGTCAACAATCCTCGAGTTCCCAATCGGTTTACAGAACTGCATAAAGAACAGAAAAGCAATTCAAGTTATAGGGATAAAGTGAGGTCCCAATTCTGAACTAATTCTGGGCACTGTAATCATTAATGACTAGAAAAGGTGCAGCAATTAAGCCGCTTAGTCTAAAAGTGCCACCATGTTGGTCCTCCTAGGGATTAATTTGGTGGCACTCTAAATCTTTGAAGGACTTAAATCTGCACTGTGGCTGGCCATTTCATCTTTGAGGGACTTATTCAGTGCACTTTTTCTTTGGAGGACCAAACTTGTAGCACTTGTATTTTCTGGAAGAACAAGTTGACGTCTAATAACCATAAACATAGATGCAGAAACACTATCCCAAAGAAGTAATGAATAGTCACCATGTTAAGAAACAAGACTTACTGAAGTCTCATTCAAACAAAACTAGGTATTGTTTTGTAAATATCTTAGCTATTCCTCTCTGCCTGTCTCCTTTGAACACATTACAATAAAAATACGTAATACCACAGGCTCAATATGTTAACCAAGTACAACCCCTCCTTGCACATCAAAACTGGTGTCTAACAAATCAAGCAATTGGAATTCCAGAAGCAGTGCAAGATACCTGAAGACCCGTTTGTAAGCACAACAGCATTTTGGTTATCATTGTTCTTCTCTTCGCCGGAGCTGGCACCAGCACCCTTAGTTGCCCAATTGCATCGTATCTGCCTATTTCCCAGCCATTTACCTATAACAAGCAGGAAACACCACAAGTTGGTAGGAACAAAAGCAAACGAGAAAAGAAATCGAGAACAAACAACATGGGAGTAAACAAATAAATGCCTAACCTGTCATATCATTGATGGCACTTTGGGCATCCTGCATATCAATTACATTAAGATATATATTTGACTAATCAGCGCATAATTAACATAGCTACACCAAACTAACTTTTGCTCAAGTTTAACTTAAAAGATGTTATAAAAATTGAGATTGCACTTCAACCACCTAAAAAAAGCAGCAAAAAATAATAACAGAATTTGTAACAAGATTTTATATTCGGACAACATTGAGGTTGTGTAATGAATAAGTTTATTACTGAACTACCACGTCTAAACAAGGAAAGCAAATTGAGAGCACTGATAACAATCTTTAACAGAAATACATTTTTTTAGTTTTCCTTTCAGAAGGGTTTGTTGGCTAATCTCTCCAGTACATTCCAGTATACAGAAAGAAGATTACCTGATGATCACGGAAAGAAACAAAGCCATATCCTTTTGAGCGACCAGTTTTGTGATCCCACATAACCCTTGCGTCACTGCAATTAAGAAGCGAGAAGGTGAAAAGTAAGTTCCATGTATCAATATCTTGCAAAGTAACACGTTGAAGAGTTCCCCCATATCAACTATCTTTCTTCAACTTGCCACCATCACTAATGACTACCTTCACCATTAAAAATACCTTGCTTAATGACCACAGAAATTGCAACAACAAAAAAATCAATGACAAACTTACGAACAACTATGATAGACTGAGAAGCATGCATATAAAGTTGCATCAGTGACCTCTGGACTCAAATCACCAACAAATACATTGAAGTGCCCTGATGATTTTAAAATTATAAGGAATATAGAATTGAAAATGAAAAGAAAAGGAATGTCCCCAAGAAGTAAAATAATCAAAACCAACGATAAAATGAACAGTGTTTAAAAGTAACCTGAAGTATCCTCCCTACTGCTATTGGCATATGCCCAGTTCACCTTAAGTGCTTGACCATATCTGCAAATGGAAATATAAATAACAAAATTAACAGAATATTGCTACATATTAAGGAAAACTAGACACTTGCCAAGATTCCATAGATAAAGCAGCATCTATAAAGCCATTACAATAATATTAAAATTGCCAAATACATTATAAGTCTATTAATGAAAATGACTGTGAAAAATGATAATAATTCTCTATCATCAGAAAAGCCAGATGCAGAATGCTGTCACGGTTCACATCCTACGTAAATATCGCAGAGAACCAGAAAAACCCTTTATAAAATATATGCTTACAGTTGCCGTCCATGCAATGTCATTATAGCAAGGGCTGCAGATGCTCTATCATGGTAGTCCACAAAACCATAAGAGGACTGCAACAGTAGTGTCACAAATTTAAAAAAAAATGTGAGGAATACAAATCAGAAGAAACCAGAAAGTAGAGAGCACAGATGATAGGGATAAGGATTATGAAGAAAATGTAGTATAAGCAGATGCTAATCCAAGAGCCACTGATAGGAGAGTTTTACTATGCTCCCCATGGCAGGACTGAAGACTGCCAATTGACATATAAGTATATAACACACAAAACAGGACCTTAAACAATCTATGACCTTCATGCTCATTTTATTAAGAAAAGAATTGAAAAATAACATGGATATTTTAGTTTCTAAGAAAAAACAGACAAATTGTGAGCAAAAAATAGAAATCATGAACAGAGAACATTGAGTGGAACACTGAATCAAACCTTTTCTTTTCTTATGAGCTTGCATCCAGCAAGAGGACCAGCACTCTGAAAAACTTCTGCGAGGAGCTGATCCGTGACATTTACATTAATATTCCCTACATAACTGAAAGTGCACATAGGTTAAGATTAATTAGGTGTCTAAGCAGGAAAAGTATACTAATTCTGGTACATTGACTATTTAATACCACAATTAACCTCAATAGCATCAAATTTATCTCTCGAAAATTAAGATCAGTTAAAAACACCATTATGTAAAAGAAACTTGCAAATACAGTTATAAATAGGTATTAAATGGAAAACCGTCATACTTGTAATTATATATATACCCAAATAAGCATCTAAGAGAATGAGAAACCAACACTTACACACTACGACATGCAGAAACATCAAAACCAGGAGGCAGGTTGCCACTTGGAACAGGATCCATCTGCATAAAATAAAAAACAAGAATAAACAAACGGACCTCAATTTTTGTCACAACATATTGTGGGGATAGGGGAGTAGGGGAAAGAGGCAAACAAGTATAGGAAGAATGGAATAGACGCAAAATAGAATCAAAGAGAAGGAAAAAAAAAGCTCTTCATTTTTCTATTGATAGTGGCAGGATGAACTATTTCTCATACGATTCTAACAAAACAAAACTATTAGACTAAAACAAATTGAAAACAATCAATCACGTTGAACAAATTTTGTTCATATCATAATTCTCTAATAGTTCAGCATTAAGCGAGAAACTCTCAGTATGTGTCGATCTGTTGAACATTCTTCACATCTCATGAACTGGATCAAAGACATTTCAGAATTTGAAACATCCCCTAGGTTATTTCTCTCAGGATACTAAAGACCTAGAACTGGAGCAAAAATAATTCCAAATCAAAACAAGTACATGTAATAAATACATATATCACTGACCAGTAATAAAAGAAACCATTATATCAAATTAACCACTAGAAGAATGAGTAATTATCCTTATTAATGCTTAAAAGAAAGTGAGAAACACAGTTTATATATTGATTCTACATAGCGATAAATGATGAAGGAAAGAGAGAAAGGGAATGGAATTAACCTGAGACATCGCTGCAGCGAGCATGTTAGGGTTATACATCTGATGCTGTTGCTGCAAAATTGGCCTCTGTTGCATAATCCAATTGATCGATTCCTGAGGGATTCGTAATTGAAGAAATAAGATTAATAATTATGATAATCGTGAATCGAGAATTGAAATCGTAGATTGAAATTGAAAGTTTATACTCACCGTGAATCAGAGAGAACGAAGGAGAATGATGGAAATTGGTTTCTCTATCTTTCAGTTGGGGAACAATCACTGTGTTGCTCGGATTCGGGTCTTATTCTCGGATCGGTTTATATCCGTTTACTTTTACCTATTTTTACTTATTCGTGTTATGTAAATTAATTTCAATCAATTGGGTTAAATAAATATCATTTTGTATTTTATAACTAAAACAAATTATGAGGATAGTATTTCAACAGTACTATTTAAAAATGTCAAACATAATAAATAAATTAAAAAAATAGTTTTAGATTCTTAAAATATAATTTTAACTCTTCCAAATTATTATGATGAAAAAAAGTATATGCATGTATGAGTTTTATATACTGTTAGTGCATCATTTACCATTCATTTTTAATAATAAAAATAATCCAAATGAATGATATAATAATTGTATATAAATTTTTACATTTACACTATATAAATATTAGACTCGATTATTATACCATTAAAGATGAAGAAAATTAATTAGTGTTATTTTTTATTTAAAATTACCACAATTGAAGCTTACATTAGTCTATTTATTTATAGGCCCATAATGTAATTGTCTATTTAGTGTATGTATACTTATTTGATGATTGTTAAATGACAAATATTTTATATTCTTTGATGAAAGAATACACACAAAATTTTGATATTCAAGTGTTGATTACTGTATCTAAAATGCAGGAAATGTTGCACTGTAAAATACAAGTGGTATATATGAAGTAATTATCATAATATACAAGAGGAGAATCAATTTGTACTAAGCAGACAAAGTAGTAAAGTACAGGCAAAGATACCACCTGAAAACATCTCCACAAAAAACTACTAATGCACACATGTTTTAATGTACCAGGAATACAATAGTCTTGACTCTCGAAAATCGTATCGAAAATCGTATCGAACATTCGACCTTGGCCGTTAGCAATGGAACTGTATTTGTTAATTAATTTTGCAGTGTGGAGCTAATCATCTTCAGGCTCTACTGAGAAGTCTGGCTCTTCAGGCTTTTGCAGCTTCAGCATCTCTACATGTTTGATCTGAGCTCCTCTTCTTGTGTTTGCAGCGAATCTTGAAGCTAGTATAGTGACGCCGAGGTTCTGTATTACTTGTGTTGTGTTTGAAGCCATAACATTGTACTCTTCATCCTCATGTTCCGTTTGATCGTTGACTTGTTCATCGGCATTGAAGGAGAGGGACTCTCTCATGCTAAGGAACTTCGCCAATTCTCTCTTCTTGTGTCGGCGCCAAGCTACCTGAATGAAGCAGGCAGCCCATGTCCTCCAATGGTGAGAGTAGAACCGGAACGTGTGTTGTAACTTCTTGCTATGCAAACGTCGAAATTGGTTGGCAACGAATTTAAGATCTTGTGCTCTTAGTGCAAAAGCTTCGACTTCGACGATGGCTTTTACTGTTCTTGTAGAAGAAGGCAAGTTGAGTGTAGAGTTTGGAAGCAATGCCCAAGCAAGTAACTCTTCTCCACAGAAATCACCAGGCCTTAAGGTAATAGAGTTGAAGAAACCTGTTCTTCCTCCATTTGTGGTTGAGCTTTCAAGTTTCCCTCTAATGATGAAAAGCATCTCCGTAACTGGATCGCCTTCCCTAACAATGTATGTGCCTTGAGTACTCAATGACGAGACCAAACGCTCGCAAATTGCATCAAGTAGCTGATCATCCATTTGTGAGAAAAATGGGACCTATAATTGGAGAAAGCATAGCAAGGTTTTAGTCAACAATTGAACAAGGTCGTGGAGAAAAAACTATCGAAGATTAGTTTCACACTTAGATCGAAGCTTGGTATAGCAATATGTGTTGGGAGAAACTTACACGTCGAACAAGGTCCAAGCAAAGGTGACGTTGGATATCTCTACGTAGGTCTATGGGAAGGCCTTGTAAGATTGTTTCTTCATCAACCCCCCTTGTTGCAAGCCATTTATATTGAACAAATCTTCGGATACGCTCTTGGAGATGTTTCGGGAGCTGGCGATGTCTCATCCACTCTTCGGTGTCACGTTGCTTGAGCCTCCACTCTTCAAGCCTCACAGTAATAGATTGCAGATATGTCTGTATTCAAATTGAGCATGCTTAGGAGTTCCTCCATAAGGGTCAATTTTTTTTTACCATTATCAATCCAAGTTCCACTAAATGATATAGCATGTTATGACAAGGTTTTAATCAACAATGCAAAATTATACAAATTGTAGAGGAATATTATTAGTTGAAAAAAGTTACAGATGAGGAAAGATTATACAAATCAAAAGATTGAAATGTCTCAATGTCTAAGGTAGGTGGTTAATCATTAGATATAATCACATGGAAGCTTGTTCTAGACATGTCCATCGGAAACATAGTAATCTAACATTAACTGTTGCTGAAGATGAGAATGACAAAGACAACAAAGCATGGCAAGTGTTTCATAATTTGTGTAGAAGGCGTAAGAATTCACAGATGTCGTGGTTTTAGTATAACACAACGGAAAATCGACTATACAGTCAGAGGTGAAACTGCATTCAAGTGTAAAAGTAATTAACTGGAGCCAGTAAAAACCATAAAAAGCAACAGAACTTATTGCAACAACACTGTTAAAGTTAGACACAGGAGGATTTTATAATCCATTTTTACCTGCATGTTACCAATTAAGTGGGCAAACAAAACTAGACCCAGAATAGCTATGAGTATTGCAAATGAAGTTTCCCAAACAAATATGCTTGTACTCAAACCCTGCCCATAGGAACTGAAAAAACAGAAAATGTAGATTAGAAACAGGGAAAATCACTCCAAAATTATAGCGTAGTGTCGTAGAACTTCGAAGGTCTGCACCTCCTAGAATGAAACTGTAAAGATAAAAATAAGAAAGCCTTGAATCATACCTCAAGTTCTGCAAGCCCCACCACAGACAATAGAGATACTTCTCTAAAAACAAAGAGGATATAACATTATTTTCTACTGCAACTCCAAATATTCCATAGGTGAAAGTGGTGCTATTTGCTGGATTGCAGTTACCGAACACAGAAGTTGTATTTAACCACTTCATGCGATCTTCATCGTCTAAACTGCCGCAATCCAAGTACTTAAGAGTACATTTTATCGGGAGGCTTTCGTTCCTGCATTCAGTTTTCCAGCAAGTAGCATGTCTTTCAATTGACAACAAATACCATGATGCCCCTAAGACCTACAAGAATAAAGTTGGACTAATCACTGATGTAAAATCAGAAATGCGAAAAACACAAAAACTAAGTTTAAATTATCGAAGTCATTTTGCGAGTGAAGAAAATTTAACATACATGACTTGCTAACATGTAAAGTAAAAGATTGTAAGCAGCTCCAGCCCAAGCCGTCTTCGTAACTAAGCCGGTGGCTTTAACAATCTGAGAGCTTAGTGGAAAAATCAAATATAATCTTGGAATATATTGAAGCAGGACAATTAGTACAAGAGCATTGTAGGTATGATCAGCATGGGAACCTCTAATTGCTGGCAAAATAAACCAAATCACAATCTGCCAACAAAGATAAGGAAACAATGTCATTGAACATCACTTTCAGATATTCTCAAACTTCTAGGGATAAAGACATAAAACATAACCAAGCAATTATACCAAAAAGGTGTATCATGTATGAATTAGTAATTGCATAAAACTCTAGCACATTCACACTGCAATTACTTGATATTGTAAACATAACATTAAAATACTATTCCAACCTTAACAGATAAAAGGAAGGGAAAAAACTAAATCCATTATTAAATTTACTCAAATTATGGTCTAATCCATTATAACATGAACAAAGTAAAACAAGGAGACATATATTATGTAATCTATGCTACTAATGAATCTGTCCAATTGCTACTGCATACTGACACATGGCTTTTACATTTTTTTTCTGTATAACTAAGGATATCCCTTCACCATATGGGTAAGGAACAAATCTCTTTTCGGGTATGTAATTGCTCCTCTCAACAAATGTTATTCATAGAAATCGAACTTTTGACCTTTTGGTCTATCTGGGGGCCTAGTGGGACCAACACCTTGTTGGTTTTTACATTGAACACAATGGAAATGAGTAATCATTGTGAATTGTGATACCTGGGGAAGAGGCAGTGTAGCTACAAGATCTAGAAAGAACTCTGATCTCAGATACCTTCTAGCAATCAACTTAGGATCCATAACAAGTTCACCCCTTCCAAAAACCCTTGAACTTGGTGACACAAAAGCTGTCCTAAACTTAATGATCATGTTCAGGAAGTAGAAAACATCAGCAAATGTTCTGAAACATGTCACAACAATTCCTAGGTTCAAATCAGTAGCCATACATGATGAATTTCCATCATTTGCTACAGAGGGAAGGTAGAAAAACAATGGATCAACAAAAAGTGACATTATGCAAGAAAACAGAAATGCCCTATTCCACTCCAAAATCATGTCACTGCCAGGATCAAGAATTCTCTTCTTCCATGTCTCATGTTTTTCTGGGAAAACCTTAAACTTTCCAAATGTTGGCATTCTTATATTAAATTTTCCTTCATGGTTCATCTTGTATGTTGGGAATGGATTCTCATGTAGTTGGTTAGCATCTTTCTTTTCCCATTGAAACTCAAGTTTTTGTTTTTCATCATCAGAGAACCTGAAAAAATTTCAAACTCACTTATCATTTATCAAATATCTACACAAAGTTGTAACATGAATAGAAAGAAGATAAAAAAAACATGGTATCTGAAAGATATAAAGATAGAAACTTTACCTTAATAGCTTCTCATTATTAAGCTTCATTCTTATGAACTATAGTAAAACTCAAATGGTCACATTGAAGCTACTACTAAAAGAGTGCATTGCAAGTTACAAACAATTACACTACAATGAATAAAAAGCAAAGTGAAATTTCTACTTTGTGAAGAAAAGGGAAAAGTTGCTTTGAGTTTTGGACTAATATATAGGTTTGACTTCACCAAAAAATGAACCAACAAAACGGTCTACCACTAACACAATTATAAGTACATTGGGGATATAATAATATATAATGAACGTGGGAACCATGACAAACTCATATAAATATTACATAGTTGCACTAAAGACAAAAACAGTAGCAGCAACTGAAACGTGGCTAGACCTAGTAATAGCACACAAAGATAGTTTTATTTGTTTAGAAACAAATGTACCCGAGTTTTATATCGTGTATCATTTACTATTCATGTTTTATTATTATTAACTTTTAAAAAAATAATATAGATAAATGATAAATTTTATATTGATTGTATATAAATCTTTACATTGATCATGCACATGTATTACACTTTTTTTTTGCATGAAGAATATTTACAAATAACTCCTTTCTAAACATAGAAATTATTGTCCAATGAATTTTGCATCATTCAGCAAATAAAAACTTTCAGGTGCATACAGCAGTAATTAAATTAGGATGCTTAAGAAGCTTAGGTATATTATGCTTGGCATGGTTGGTCATATGTAAGATTAGGTTTATTTTTTATTTTAAGAATATTCTCTGTAGATCTAGTAAACTAGGGAAATATAATTTAGACATAGCTCTTCTTAAGGCATCTATCTATACATAGGAAAAATGAAGAATTGGAAGATTATTAATTCATATTTGTTGGGTGTCATTGTAACAGAAACAAATTATATGGAATTTTACTTTCTAGAAAGATCATTCTCATGACATATGTTTTCTTAATGAGAATATATTTTTGATGAAATTTAATGTTTGGTTTTGAAGAAAATAAAGTGAAAGGGAAAGTAGGCACATAAAAACGTGTGTGCAAGTGGCAACGTTGAGTAATCATTGGAACAAACCATTGCATAATTCAGAAATTCTTAGGTAGTCAATCCATTTAGGAGTAAATATCTCTTTAGAGGGGAGTGCAGTAAAAAGTAAAAACGAAAACAAAAACTCAGATCTTTGTTATTTATTTAGAGTCCGTCTACATATGACTATGCAAATAATAGGTCCTCAATCTTAAATCTTAATGTATTATATAGACAATAATCTTAAAGTATATTTTGAACCATGTCTCATACCAATGAAAGGAAAAGAGAAAAATTATGAATATTTTAATAGTTATGACATGTTTTCATTACTATAGGACATGGTTTGAGACATATTTTAAAATTATATGTCATTATCGGTATGTAAACCTTTTCTAATGAGCTTGTGCTGATCTCAGTCAACCGGAAGAACCTAACCAAAGTGGTAGTTAGAGACACAACGTGCAAGAAACTAATATAATCAGCAAAAATATTATACTCTAATTAATAATTCCCTGCAAAGTCTAATGATGAATAACCGGAAATCTTAGGATATTGAGCAAGTGAGCCAATGTAGTTGAATTAGTGCGACAAATTGTGTAAATTTAGATATCACTTTTATTCGGCAAATTTAGTAATACAGATTGAATCAATTAATGCTCCAAAAAGATTGAAAATAATAGGGTTGAAGGTTTACACATCTAATATATCATTTATCATTCATTGTATTACTTATACTTAAAAATAATAATTATTGACTAAATTGAGTGATGAATAATATACATCTTCTCTTAGTTTTGTTTTGTTTCTTTTTGTCCTTTTGTTTTTTAGAAGATTTAATTCCGTCCTCCCGTACAAATGGTGTTAATTTGATTGATTGTGTTACCATTTCAATTTTTTAAGAAAGAAAGAGTGAAGAATATTAAAATATTCCAACCATACTTGCTGATAAGGTTATTCAGATCACAGGCTTTTATTTCAAAGTATATAATTCAAGATTTTACATTTGGAAATAGAAGTATGAAAGACAAAAAGGGCACCAAATAATGAAAAAGTTTAGAATCCTTTGTAATATTTACTTATTCAATAAACTCACTTACCTTTCATCACTGACTATTTAAACCCACTTTATTTAGAACAGATTAATTACATATCAATAGTATTTTTCATGCATCCCTTCAATACTTGTGACTTATAATAAAAACATGCTATTGTAGCCAGCTATGACCAATAGCCATTCAAAAATTGGAAAATCACAGAAAGTAACTCAACACAGAAAGCACAAAACCAAGGAAGCAGTATCAGAAAGCACATCAACACAGAAAGAAAAGCATATATTTGAGCAAGATCTGGAACTCTTGACAAATTTATAGCATAAATAACATAGGCATAGAAAGCAAGAAAATTTGAATCCATCCTGGAGGCTCAGTTCAGGGCAGTGCCCAATAAAACAGACGCATAATGCAGTCGAAGCACACTATATTAACAAAATCTCACTATTCTGCTAGCATCACAGCTAATAATTTTAAAGACGACTTCCGCTTCATAGACTCAATCCCTTAAGCCATTCCTGCAAGTTATTAAGCATTATCATATGTCAGCACAGATGCCAAGCAACAATGATTTGCATAATATTGAAAACAGAACTTCAAAACTCAAAAGCACACGATTTGGTATGAGGGTTTCATAATGAAGAGAGGAATAAATCCGATCGAGTCCACAACTTAAGAGGTTTAATCATCATTCCTCTGAACAGATAGCAAAAACAAACTTAAAAGAAAAAAGGCTATACAGAGTAGGGCAGCAGCAACCTTTTAAAAGAAATGGATTAAAGCCCAATCAAACTATCTTATAAGCATCTCCCAGAAACAAAATAAATAAATTACTAGAATCTCAGGCACACAGTAATGTCACTGTAAATGACATCAATGAAAAACAATTTCCAGTAATGATATAAATGTCTATAAGACCCAACAACAAATTAAAAAAGTTATTTGAGAAGGAATCAAGATAAGTAATTTGGTAACATAAAGTAGTGGCAGGAGTCCAGGATAAATTGAAGCTTAGAAAAGGAACCTACCCGTTACCATATTTAAGTTCCTCGCGCCCACGGTAAGGAGGAGGAGACCTGCTATAGCTGCGTCCACGGGGCGACAAGCGACCACGGGGTGACAAGCGTCCACGGGGTGACAAGCTGCGGCGCCTAGGGGACCTCCTATGAGGACTGTAACTCCTGGTTCATAAAATAAAAGGTGTGAAACAATATACCAAAGAAATTATAACACAGAAATATGTAGTGAACAATTATCATTATCACATAGACTTGTAACTTCTTTTTTCTAATCCGAATTATCTGATAAAGTAGACCCAATTTTAAAACATCAAAACTAATGTATACAAAGGCAGGTGACTCAACTAACAAGTTATCCTGTGAATCAAGGGAGAAAAGAAGGAAATTGTGTCTAAGATAAAAAAAAGAAAGCAATCTCACCTTCGCCCATAACTTGGGCTCCTACGAAATCGAGGTGGACTGCGACTATAGCGTCTTCCAGAACCACCACGTGAGCGACATTCCCGAGCAAAATGACCAGGTTCACCACACTCATAACATTTCAAATCAGAACCACCACCACCAGGGCGTCCACGGCCACCTCCACGTCCACCGCCGCCACCTCTAGAATTGTGAGAAAGCTCTACCCTCCAACCATTCTTACCTGCTCCATGGATGAATAATGAAAGGCACAGTAAATAAAAGGAGAAAGGTAAGCAAAACAAGTGGCTTGCAATTGAAACGAGGTCTCATAATTTAACCAAAAACATTCTAAGCAAAGAAACAAATAATATAGTGAAGAGGAAATTACAAACGCGGGTATTTCAAAACAAATACTGGTAGCACGGAACAGTAACATTGTCAATGAGTAACTTTCAGATGGATCATTTAACCAAAGGACAGAAGAAAAATCAATTTTATGTGATAATATCCAACAGTTAGCAGACAGCCAAGACATCAACATGAAATTTAAATAATTGAATGTGCATCACTTAATTCTCATTATTAAAAAGCAACATAGATAAAATGCAGTTCAAGATAAACAGTTGCAACAGCAAAAATTATAATCATGGCATGACCCACCATAATAAAATATTGTCATATATGCATAATGAGGAACAGGTTCAGCATTCAAAGTAAGGACAATAATTGTTTGAC
Organism: Lupinus angustifolius; assembly: GCF_001865875.1. Taxonomy (NCBI): domain Eukaryota; kingdom Viridiplantae; phylum Streptophyta; class Magnoliopsida; order Fabales; family Fabaceae; genus Lupinus; species Lupinus angustifolius. The sequence continues at coordinate 19,045,572 of NC_032023.1, forward strand.
AGGATTACTTAAAGAAGTTCATTTAACCAATGATCAATAAAGGTCTATAGGAGCACAAATTGCTCATAGGAACATATACAGAACACAGGCAACACTCACATGGCCCAGAGGTTAATTGCAGTAGCACACATCTCATTTAAAACAAACGCATTATGCCAAAGATGTGTAGCTTGCCATAACCCGCCAAAGCAGTGCATTTTCTCTGTTAAATTTCTTAATTCTCTTAACATGTAGTCAAACTGTATGAATCAGTACATGTAGTCAAACTGTACGAAGCAGCCGACTTTGGTGAAGCCTAACAAAAAACCATTACAGCAGTGCAGGCGTGCTTGCATATGAGATTTACTATGCAGAAGTAGAAGAAAGGGAGAATCTGCTTGCCAGTAGGCCTATGGCTTCCTCAGATGAGAAAGAAGAAAAACAATAATACATTAGCAAGTAAGAAAAATTCATTACAAGGAAAATGTGACAAATACAATGGCAGTTTAATACGTTTCAAAAATGATTCGGAAACATACCATCTAATTCACGGATAGCATCCTGTGCATCTCTATGGTCATCAAAGTCAATAAAAGCATAACCAGGTGGCCTCCGTGCAACCCACACACTGCAAACATGACATTCATGGAACTGGATTACTATCTAAATAAGTATAAACTAGTTTTCTATGCTAAGCTCTGTTAACTCCATATAACTTCGTATCAAATTAAGCTTTAGCAACATAACAATAAGTTAATACAATGACATACAAATAAAAAATATGAATAATCATGGAAAACTAAAAGGTAATTTGTAATACTAATATATCTTATTTATTCTCGACCATGCTTGTTTTAGAATTAAGCTTCTTTCTTTAAATTTGATAAACAAATTGCAATATATCAAGCAATGCTTTGAATACCTTCGTATAACTCCAAAAACATGGAATTCATCTTCAAGTTCTCTCTCAGTAACACGGGAATCAAGGTTACCAACATAAACGCGAGACATAGTTTCAGTATTCCTGCAGAACACAAATTAATCAAATTGACTTTGAATTTATGAGTTTTTCTACCAAAACTTCTAAAACATTCATTGACCCACCAAACCTAATGTAAAATAGAAAACAAATGAAGAACAATTTCAACGAAAAGACAAAATCTCAAAAGTAAAAATTCCAACAGAGGTAACAAATTCCATGTGAAGATAACATAATCGGTAGATATAAAGGATGCAGCTTTTGAATTTAAATTAAGAAGAAAAATTCGGGTAACGAAAACAAATCTAGGAAGCAAAAACGTTAATGGAACAAAAAAATATATTATGAATGGTTCAATTTGGGGAAGAAAGAAAGGAGAATGGAAATCTGAATCTGAAGCGATGAGAAAGAAAGGTACCGAAAAACCCTAGCAGCCTTGTTCACGATCCCTAGTGTGTTACGAAGAAACTATCTTCACCAACATAAAACCCTGTCCAATGTGGAGATTATATTGGGCTTCTTGTGTCATGTATGAAATACCCAAACTAACCCCAAACTTTCTTCTTAGGATACAAATAAAAAACAATGTAAGATTTTTTTTTTTTTGTACAAAGAAGATGTCTTGATTAATGAACTAAACTCTTTTATTTTCTTTTTGGATATATATATATTTGTCTCTTCTAATTAGTGTCGTTTTCGTAAATCAAAATATGTCATAGAAACATTTGTTTGGAATTAATTAGAATGTATGGGATTCTTATTCCTTTGTAAGATTTGATTAATTAATTTTCTAATTTTAACAAGAAAACTTGTATTCCTTTTGCTATATGAAATCAATTAGCTATGGTTTGGTTCATGATTTTGCAATTTCAAAAACCATGAAAATTGAAACCATACATACATGCATCATGTATGAAAACTTGTATCCTTTGCTATATGAAATCAATTAACTTGAAGGAATTGCACGAGCAAGAGATTCCTTTCAATAAGAGAAGGAGGGTTCATATTACATCAAAGTGGTCCACAACAAACAAATGGACGTTTGTTCAAGTGGTACATGTTTGATTCCCCTTAAGCAATGTTTCAGGTTCGAGTCTTGTAGATGGAAAAAATGTCCACCGGGAGAGTTAGTCCCACATAGCTGTGAATGTTCCCAACTCGAACAGGATTGCCTCCAATGCGATGATATCTATGGGAAACCAAAAAAAAGTGGTCCACAATATCATCAAATTTTGACACATGGTCCGACCCTCAATCCATGCCCCTTTTGCCTATGGATGAGGCTCAAGATGGTGATTATGATTATGAAGATGAAGGAGAAAAAGGTAGAAAAATGTTATATACTTCTTCATCCTCTTCATATTGGAGGAAAAGAAACAAGAGGATCAACTCATGTGCCATAATAGATTACCTGAATCTTATGCTGCTGACATGAGGCTTAGACTTGGGAGTTAGGAGAGTCAAGTATAGGAGCTTTTCTCTTATAATTGTTTTTAGTACTACCAAGAGTATCCATTAATTTTTGATACGGAACTAATATCTGTCGAGATATGTGGTTGTATCTCCTAACAAATATAGTTGTAGAAATCGAGCCTTTACATTTAAGTTGTTATGTGAATCTCAGCTTTGTTAGTAATGATGATTAATTATTATCATTTAACAGGGAGCTTTTATTTTTATTCTTTTGTTAATGTTCTTATTAAATAACATATAATATATTAATAATATAAAAAAATTTATGTTATTTGTGCATACAACTTTTATCTATAAATATCCAAATTAAATCTATTCTTTGGGGAAAACAACCAAGTACGGTTGTACTTTCTAAAATATTTTAGATTTTTTATTAAACATTATTATTTTTCATATTTATCTCTTTATTTTTGGTACATTGAAAATTAAAGAAAAGAAAGCAATTAAAGCAAACGAAAAATATCTATTTGCAGAATATGAAGAGCTCCAAGGATAGAGAATCCCAGATTTTCATGTCCTCTAGATATTTTATATTAAGCTTAGACATGTAATTTGTCATTATATTCTTTTTTTTATATAAAGACGAACATCCCTTATTTATAAATTTGTCTTTATTAAATGCTTAAACTATTTTTTATCATAGATAATTCAATAGTTTATTTATAACGAGATTAAATTTAAAATTTGATGTTTTCAAAACTATTAAGAAATAATTCAATATGAAAGGAGGGATAGAATCATAATCTAGTTGTATTTTTAAGATATAAGGAGAGTTAAGTAAATAAATTTATTTTGTTAGTCTTTGTAATATTGAAGGTGACTTACAATAAGAGTAATATTATTTATAATTTTATAAAAAAACAATAATTGTAACTCACTAATTAAAAACTTTTACCGTATAATTTAATATTTGATTAGTTAGAAATTTTATATTGGTAAAAATAACGATTCAAATTTGTTTCAGTTTCAAATTTTCAATAGATTATGACTTAAAGCTGAGCTGAATTGGGGAATACCATAGGTAAATGGAAGGAAGGTTCAGTTTTGAAGTTTAGACTGGTTCAAGTGAAAATGGTAAAAGTCAAATGTAAAGAATGTAACCAAGTCAATGTTTCAATATTCTCATGTGATCACATTAGAAAATGAATAATAAATATTCATTTTAGTCTCTTATATTTTTTATTTTATTAGTTTAGTCCTTTAAAAAAGAAAAGACCTAAAATAGTTCCCAAATTTTTTAAATATGAGTAATATTAAATGTGAAAACAATTTTGGTGAGAGGATTACATCTTAGGAATCAAAATTGGACGGGGATCTTCTGTTCCAAAAATTATGTCTCTTCTGATTTTTGTCCAATAAATTTGCACCATTTAATATAATTTGGTTTTATAATTTTTCTATTTAATTAAATAACATATTTTAATTAGTCTGAGACACAAGTGAGTACGTGACCACTAGATCTCTATTTATTAAAGCATGTTGCATTTGCAAGCCTGCAATATCATTTGTCACCACCGACTAGCAAATCATATTGTAGCCCACATAAATTGGATTATATGCACAAGGTTATTTCATTCCTCTTTCTTTTAATTCTCTAATAATTGGTTACCATATGAATAACATACTAGTTTAAAATATATGAATAAAATGTGATGACTCAATGTGATGGGAAATTTTCATTTTTGTTAAAAAATCTCATTTTTGTCAAATGGACCAAAATAGTTGTAATTATCATTGTAAACCTCATTCGGCTGATTCAAGGGAATATAACATGATAAAAGTGAAGGGATCAGCTGTCGTAAAATGAGTATGTCCCCGTGTCTCTAGTAAATGAGATTTCTCCAAATAATACAAATATGTTATTTAATTTTTCTTTTGAATAAAATGTCACTTTTTCATCGGTCTGATACAAGAAAATAGGACAAGAATTAAGACATATAAACTCAGTCCAATAAAAATACAGATTTTGAAATGGAGAAATGAGATATTAATATCAAAATTAAAAGTCACATATATAATATCTAGTATCTAGTATCAAATCTCTGTACTCCAACAACAAATGAAAGTCCAAAAACAGAAAGTAAGGATCAAATGTATAGTACATTCTACATGGTACAAGGAGGTAGGTGCTGATGATGAATAAAACTACTGAAGCACAAGTTTTCTGGTGCACATAGTACAGTAGTACCTACGTTTGGTCTTAAAGTACAAGGGTAAGAAACAAAACCTCCAACGGCTCTCAACATCCATAGCCTGTATCATCCCTCCACAATAAGGACACACCCCTGGTGCTGCCTGCCTTGACACAACCTTTTCATCCTCGTCACAAACAAATACTAAACACATCTTTTGTTCGGGTTCGGTTATGATATTCTCTCGAGTACCGGAGAGTCGAATACGAGATATAAAAACCAATATCAATATGCAAGTAATATATCTAGGTTGTTTGGTTGGGAATAATAGGTGCTTCTGTATTGATAAAAGGTACATTGAAGGAGTGGTATTAAATACTCTTGTAGGAAGGAAGGAGGAGAATGAAAGATTAATGGAGAAGGAATATTACTAGGGTCTAGAAGAGTCAGGAAAAGTCCTACAAACCAAGCGCGTATTTTACATGGTGTAAGGAAACATAGCATAAAGTGAATACATGTTCAAACCCCCTTATAAAAAAACATGAAAGAATACAACAAAACAAAACATATTATTTAGTGCACCCTGCCAGGATCATCTATCCCAAAAAAATTATGTCTCAATGTACCAATCTAATAAAATATTATAGAATAGCGTACAAATATTAATTTATGCTATTATAAATTTTACTTTTAATTATATAAAATTTTCTGATTGGATGGGAACATCAAATAGGATCTGTAATCTCCATCCCATATGTGTAACAATGTTCAAATTCATGCATACATCACTTGACAATTCGATGGTGACAATTCACCAAATACCTTTGGTGCTTCCACCACCTCCCATCTTACTCTTACTACATCATCTTCACAAATAACAACACTTCCAATTGCCACGTTCAATCCATCACTCACTACATATATTTTCTCTTCAAACCCTCTTAAAACATAGGGTCTTTTCATCACATCCCTTGGAAATTTATCACCTCTCACGTATTGCCACGTGTCACTATCCTCATCGTACACCTTAATCGGACAATCGCCATATTCCGTTATCACAAATATCCTTCCTGCAACCGTTACCCCAATCCCGGTCCACCCTTCCCTCATTCCCTTCTTCATCATTTGCCACATGTCATGTTCGCAATCGTACACCCAACCCCTCGGTCCAAACGTAAACGGCCACCTCCACCCTTCGGTTAAGTATACCTTTCCGTTAACCGCCACTACATCTAAACTTGCCAGCTCATCACCCAACCCAATACCTATCTTCCACGTGTCACTCTCCGGGTAGTAGATTTCAGTTTTACTCCCGTCAACGGTTATGATTTTTCCGTTCACACTCTCTGCCGCGAATAACGACTTCGCGGTGGGCATTGGTGACGCCGGTGACCATTTATTGACGGCGGTGTTGTAAACAACGTTGCTTTTGTTGCCATCCATGACGAAGAGCTTCCCCTGGCGCGGCAAGGCGGCGCATGCGAACCCCGGCGAGGATATGGCAGCGAGAGGCGGCGGAGGGAGGAGGAAGCAGCAAGCGGAGGAAGGGTGGAGGGCGTGGCATTGGATGGTGGAGGTTAGTTTGTGAAAGGCGAAGATAAGAAGATAAGATTGTGAGAGTGAGAGGGATTGCTTGATATTGAAGAAGGAAGGGTTTGTTATGGTTGAGTTCCATGAAGATGAAACAGAGCGAAGAAGAAAGTGGTATGGGTATGGAAGATGAACAAGACAAAGCTCTGAAACTTCATCAGGCAACCCTGGAATCAAAGGTTCTCTCTCATTATTATCGTCATTCATGTCGTCGCCTTGTTTCTCTCTAATACGATCAAGTTGAGGAGTATATAAAGGGTTAGTTATATATTAATCAAAGTACTCTCAATACAAGCTAAAAGGCATTATTTTGATATTTGTTAAGAGGCTGAGAGGTACAATCATGAAGTTAGTTATATACTAAAAAAATTCTAATTGTTTCGAATTTTCTTTCTCCATAGAAATATTTACAAAATCCTTATGAATATGATCAAACCTTATTACATATATTTACATAAGATTTCTTTTTCTTATTCTTAAGTATAGGAGTCGATCAATTATTTATGTTTCGTCTTTCATTTTTCTTTTAGTTTGTTTTGAAATATATATATATATTTTGGAGGGATCCATTTACTCAAATAGTAAGTTTTATAAACTTACACCAAGAGTACTTACTCCTCATCTTAGCCATTGATTATAGAGAAATCAAATGGTTTGAATTAGTAACTAAATTTAAACTATTAGATATCCATAAAATTGATGGTAGTAAGTTTAAAAAACTTACTTTTAGATTAAGTGGATCATCATTTTATATATATATATATATAAAAGCAAGATTGAGGGAGCAATTTTTTGGACAATTATTAACAAAGTAGTCTATTTGATTATTATGTACCTGATATAATTTAGGCAATTTCCAAAATCAACGTATACTAAATTATTTTAATAAATGAGAGAGTAAGAGTAGAATGAGTATCATCTTCATTAATAGAAAGACAAATAATTATTTTTACTTATATTGTATTTTGTATGCTATTATGTAACATTTATCTCTTCATTAATAGAGAGAATTCTTCCTCGTAAGAGTGTGTCATTCACACAAGTCTGTACACCACAAGTGGTGAGGATTTTTGTGCCCACGCCAACCCTAAAGTGCTAATCATTGTTGCAAGCTGAATTGAACTTCCTTTAGTTCCCATTTCCCATAATTTAATCATATCTTTTTCTCATACGCGCCCTAAATTGATTAATTGTGGAGGGCACCAAGTGGGGCTACTATAGGAAACATGTGCACTCTTGGTCCATAATTATGTTCGGTTTTCAAAGCCGCAATTGACACGCTACAACATATATATGTCTCCATCTCTATGCTTCTCCATATGAATTTAATAATGTTGTTATACGTAGCCACAATTGTTGGTTGTGTAATAAACATGATATTGATCAATATACAACGATTGATGGAAATGACCCAACTAAATGGGTCACCACACCCGACAACTTATTATGAAAGGTTCAATGACTCTCCAACACAATGCTGAGGGGTATCACATGGGACAGTGGGCATCATATGATCATTGATGGGATCAATTCTAATTCCACACCAACACCAGGATTGTAGTGTCTTTTCACCTTCAAACGTGTTATTTAGTATTGTGAATATGGGATCTGGATATGCAGAAGTAGGAGTAGAATTTTCTAGTATTGCCTCAGACATGCTTGAAAATATCAGGGGAGGTATCTAAAAATATTATCTGATGAGATCTAGTCATATGAAAGATATAGAGAAAATGAGATAATGATATCTAAAGATAAGTTATATGTAAGAAAGAGTGAGTAAGTGAGAATAAGTGAACTTCCTTAAAGATGAAATCCTTTATTTATAATGGAGAGGTGAGGAGAATATTCATTTGTAGATGATGTCGGCCTAGCCGACCAAATGGCTTGTCGAGTCTGTTCCAGACAGACGAATGTTGTTTTTTCATGTCAGGTTGTTTAGGCAAGTTCGTACTCTATGAATGGTATTTGTAGTAGCTTGGCTTTCATCTTGTTGTCTAACCAAAAGCACACTAGCATGTAGTAGCTTGTGGCTTTCAATAAGGGTCTAGGTTGTTCAGTTGAGGTGACAACACTGTGCAGGAGGCGTAGCAGGAGAATGTTAGAAGTAGGTCATGTATTGTTTTTTTCATTTTTGTCTAATTGGCGAGACACCTCTTTAGGTTGCCCGGTCATCCGGTTAAGGGCCGGAGGAGTTTAGGAAATTAATATTCATCATGTCTGGCTTTATATTAATAGTCGTGAGTCTTGCCCGATTGTGACATGTCTTTTATGATAATATTAATAAGATATGTGCATATGGCAATCAAATTCAATAAAGAAAAATAGAAGCTAGGGAATTAAAGCAAGAAGAGGATCTAATGACATTGCTTTGCTAATGGAGGATGGTTCCAAGAAAAGAGATGAGCTCATGTCTTTCTACCTGCTTACTTTTAAAATCCTTTTTTTCTCTCTACTTCCAGCTGATTATTACTATTATCATGTCTTTTTTCTTCTTCTTTATTGCCAAATTCCAAAAGCTATTGAGTAAGAGAGTACTGAGTGGAGTTATTTATAGCCTCTTAGTTTTAGGGTTAGGAAATAGTTATGGTAGTTATTGTTTAGTCTTGGGAGTGTGTCTACAACCTAGACTATGAACTTCTTAGAAATTTTAAAAAGATCCTGAATAAAAATAGATGTTCACAGTTGTCTCTCTTTACTTGTTATTTATCTATTAATATTCAAATTATGGTTTGAGTGTTATCGGGGTAAGTAACTAGTAAAGGAAGGGAACACTAATTTTCTTGAGAGAGTCACGGAAGAGACGAGGCGTCTGAGTCGCAGTTCAGAGATGAAACTAAAACGGGCAACCGAAAAAGATCAATCTACTTGGAGATACTTTTATGTTTGGGCTTGGTTACAATCTATATGATAATAGTATGACTTTAGAAATTGGCGATGTAATAAACATTTCGGTGTCTAAGCTTGACAATGATTTGAAAGATGTTGTCAAACTAATTCCAGCGATGCTGACCAGATTGCTTGTTGGGTCTGCTCCAAATAAACGAATGTTGCTTTTCTCATGTCAGACGGGTTAGGAAGATTCGTACTCTATGGATGAGATTTGTAGTCGTACTACAAATCTATCTTGTCATATGACCAAAAGCATAATAGCTTGTAGTAGAAATCTAGGTTGTTCAGCTAAGGTGACAACCTTGTGTAGGTGGCGTAACATATCAAAAGTGGGTCTTATAATGTTTTGTCATTTTTACTTGGTAATTAGCGAGACACCTCTTTGGATTGTCCGATCATACGATTAAGGTCGGAAGTATTTAAGGAATATCTTATCCAACTTTCTATTGATAGTTGCTAGTCTTGCTCAATAGTAATGTGTCTTTTTTGGAGTGAGACAAAACAAAATGCTAAAACAATGATATAAAAAATAGTCCAAAAGATTTCAGGAGGAATCATTTGTGTTGTTTGCCGATGTGTAAAAACATTAAATTACGATAATATATCAAATACTTTTAAAAATTATAAACATATTATTTCAATTTTAAATAAATGTTCAATAGCTAACTTTTTCATTAATTACATTTAAAAACAAGTACTCATTATTAACCTTATACGCCTTATTGCCAGTATTATAATGCATCATTTATATGTTTTCATGGTTATTTTTATATGATACTTTATAATTTCTATGAAGTATTTAATTTTTTCCCTAATTACCCATATTAAATAATTTGTTTTGTGAAACTGATACCAATTGAAAACTAATAGTCTCTAATTAAAGATTGTTGTATGTATTCGATTGTAATATCAAATGAGGATAAAGTTGTAATATTGGAATAAACTATCAAAAAATTATTTTTTTAACTAAACGTAATTAATTTTATTGATATATGTAATTTGGTTTAAAATAACTAATGAACAGGACGAGAATGAATATACTTGATTTGATTCATTCCAAAATATTACCTACAGTTACAGTTTCGTTCAATTATATTTTTGTTTTCATAATGCAGATTTAATCATATGGATGGAGATGATAAATTTGTATTTTAAATAACAAAGAAATACTTATGACATGATGAAATGCTAAATTATAAGATAATAAATGAAATAAAAAATACAAAAGAAGTTAAATTAATGATAGATAAAAATCACAGCTTAGAATAATGTGTAACTTTAAGATATGATAAATGAATAAAATGTAAGATGTTAAATACGGTTCAGTTCAATGAATGAATTAGAAATCTGATCATATTGGTTCTTTTAAAAAACAATAAAAAACTACCCAAGATATTTTATTTTTAAGTGGTTAAGTTTGTGATTTTTTGGTTCGGGTTGTGGTTTTATTTTGTATCAATTTAAATAAATATAAAAATCCTAATAAACTATTCTACAAATCATTCAACCACATAAAAGTGACATATGGTGTTAATTGATACTTTTTATGATTAGTTCATGAGTAATACATATCAATTAAAAGATTTATTAATTATTTTTAATTAGAATTGTCATTACTCTCTATTTGACAAAGGATTCTATATATATCTCTTTCTTTTTACCAACATGAGTAAAATATAAAGTAAAAAAATGGCAATTGATGAATTCTTTTAGAAAAAGGAATTGGCCCAATGGGATACAATTATTTTTTCTTAAAAGTAGTAAAACTGTGGATGTAGGGTTTTGAATATTAATATTCAACCTACTTGTACAAAAAGCGTTGCTAAAAATGACATATTTTTGTATCAGAAAATAATACTTGGAAACTATTTTGAACAAACAAAACAACTCAGTAGTAACACTTTTTCTACATATGCACACAATGCAACTTTCTCATCCCCCAATCATTTCAATTTTTACCTACACTTTGATTCAATATTTATTTTTTGTACACAGTTTTTGTGAACTTTCACTATAGCTTATGTAATAAACTTCACTGTTTTCACTAGTATATAAGCACTAGTAGTTAATTATCAAAACCAAGCTATGAGCTAGCTTCAATTCTCTACAAGAACAAATAATGAATAAACGAAAATTGTCACCACTTATTGGACAATTACAGAAGGCTAAGAAGAAATTGAAGTCTCTATTTCCATGTTGGAGAGTTCATTCCAATGTATCATCTTCAACATGTTCAAAACAAAGATGGAGCAAGTTGTTAAGAAATCAAATGTCTCTGCAAAGCTTACTTGATGATAAAGAAATCAACAAGGATCATACACAACAGTGTAGAGGATCAATAATGAGTAATGCATCAGAAGATGATATTGATAAAAGGGCAGAGATTTTTATTGCTAGCTTCCATCATCACTTAATTATGGAGAAAAGACTTTCTTTGGAGATAAATCAATGCAGAAAAGATGGTTTTGAAGATGATTACTGATTCATTAGAGAATCATTTGAAGCTAGTTATTGTCCAAGTTTGTTATACATATATATATATATGTAATGTAATGGGGTATAAATAAGGGTAAGGTTTTATTGCATATCAACTTCTTAAACCTAAATGAATAAAGAAGGATCATCCCTTGAGCTAGTTCATTATGAAATATTAAATGTAAGCGCTTAATTATAGTTAAATAAATGTTTTTCATGCATCATTAAAAAATTGGACCAAAGTAGTTGATTGAATTGATTATATACTGATGTAAACATAAGAAGTAGTGTGAATTAGTCAAATCAGATATAAACTAATCAAACCCATGTTCCGAGAATTAGATCACATCACGTAGAATCGTTCAAATTTAAACATGTTCTAAAAATCTAGACTCATGTGGGATGCAAAAACTTAATTAGCACACTCTCTACAATGAAACCATATTTGAGGATTGGTATAATGATAATAGGCACAATTACTTATATTTAATAACATTGTGTTAATGTTTAGAAGATATAACATTCGTCTTGCTTCTTATTGGATATTTTCTTACTCAAATCCATTAATGGTTGACATGTGTATTATTTTATATATATATATATATGTTAAAATTAAAACTTTTAGAGGGAAGAAAAATAATACACATAACAAATAATGAGTAGATATCTCTTAACGTAAGAATATGTTTTATTAATAGTAGAGTTTTGCAGAAAAACATATACTGTGATATTTATAGATATATATGTTTTTGGTGGAGTATATCTTGCAACATATTAGCGAGGTTAGGACAAATTCTCCCCCAAAAACAATGATTCTAAAATTCAAACTTATGATATAATTTATTTGAGGGCGCATTAAATTGCACCCCACTAATCAACTAAAAATTATATTACACCCCATTTTTTTCTCCATTAATTATTTGACCAATAAGTTTCCATCTTCTTGACCAGGAAATAGGGATAAAGATCACAAGTTTTAATGATATCTCATTTTATTTCATGTCAATAATAATATTAGTTTTTATTTTTTATTTTTTTATTTTATTCATGTAGTAATATATAATTGGTTCAAAACAAAAAGGTAAGAAATTAGTATAAACAAATGATATATGTGGCAAACTTTAATAAATGGTTTCTAACATGAAGTAGTAACTTATTAATAAAATAATTTAAAAGGGTATTACAAGAGTATTAGAATATAACATCAAGATCCTCACTATAATAAAAATGTTAAGTAATTTGATTTATGTGAGTAATACTTGTTAGGAGGACACGAACTCTGAAAGAGATTATTCCTTAACCAAAAGAATAAAAAGAATAAGAGAATATCATTGATAGTACAAAAAAAAGGAGTATAACACCAAAAAAATATTATTATACATATAAGAAAAATTATAACAATACATGTGTTTTGGCAAGCATCAGCTTATTAAATTGAGCAAAGAATAAATATATTACAATGGTATTGATTACACAAGTTAATGAAAATGAGCTAGCTGAAAAACAACAAATGTTTGAAAACAAACATCCAATTTGTTTCATTAGAATGCATGCATGGGAAGTTGTTTTCAATGTCTCAAATGAGAAGCATGTGATTGGTTTGGTTTCATTTGGTTTGATAATCAATAACAGTTTGAAATGCACCAGCCAATGCTCTCACTTTGTTCTTTCTTTCCTCCAAAAGCTTACTTGCAGTTTCTTCTATCACATCATTTGATACCTGAGCCTCTTTCTTCCCATGTTGCACTTGTTGCTTAGATTCTGTTGACTCTTCAGCATTGACTTCTTCTTCTTTTTCTTCTTCTTCATCTTGTTCTTCCTTCTTCATATTCACCTCTTCACTTATTCCTCCTTCAACAACTTCATTCTCTTCCTCATTATTGTTCTCAGTTTTGTGTTTTTCTTCTATTATTTGTCCACCTTCTTCTTCTTCTTCCTCTTCTTTTTCTTCCTCCTTTTCTTTTACCTCAACTTCTTCTTCAGTTGTTGAATGATTAATTTCTGGTATTGTAATATTGTTGCATTCTTCTTGGTTTCTATTCTCATTCTCATCATGCTTCTCTTCATTTTTCTCTTCTTCTGCAGCTTCTACTTCTGGCATTGTAGGAATTAAATCTTCATCATGATCAGCTTGAATGTGAGCCTGATCAGATTCCTCAACCTCATGATCACGGTCATGCTCATTTTCATATTCATGTTCAGATTCAACATGAGGTGAATCCTCAGATTCAGCCTTATTTTCAACCTCATGTTCTTGTTTCTCTACTTTTTCTAATTCTTCAACCTCAACCTTTTCACCTATGGCTTCTTTATCTTCTGTCTCAGTCTCAACATTTGTTACTTCTGTAGTAGTTTCAGCATCAGTACTCTTTGTGTCCTTGGTTGACTCAGAAGAAGAATCATCTTTAGGTACCTGAGTTTCATTATTAAAACATCAAAATTTAACAATTTTCTCATACAATAAACAAAGTATATTTACCTCTCACTTTTGATCTTTTATTTTGTATAATATATAGTATACATATATCACAACACAAAATGTATGAAGAGATAACAAAACCTATCAATTGTTTATTGGAAAAGAGATGGTTGACAAACGAGCGGAACAACCATAGCTCAGCTCGATAAGGATTGGTTCGCCTCGCAACTCGACTTAAGTTTGATAAGAGTTATTTTTTTAGCTCATGTTCGGATCGGTTAAAGTTCACGAACTGTGCGGTTCAGTTCGAATGGTTCATTTAGACAACTCAAATCATTAAGTAGAAAAGTTTTATATATAAATATAATCTTGTTTATATACATAATAACATTAACTATAAAAAACAATGTATGGATCATAATAAACATAAAAATTAGTTTATATATATATATATATATATATATATATATATATATCGAACTAGCTCATGAACTTAAGGAGTCGAACTATATCCAACTCAAGTTTGGCTCGTTTATTTAGCGAGTTCAATTTTCAACTCAAGTTTAACTCATTTGGTTCATGAACCAAGTTTATCGAGCTAAATAACGAATCGAGTTTTGAACGAATACCGAATTTATTCGGTTTATTGCCAAACCTACTTGTTCCAATGGTGTCTCATTCTTTTTCTCGATCCAATGATATATTCTCACATGAATAAAAAAAACTTTTAAAAACAAAAGTTAACATTCTAATTGGCTCAAACGATAAGACAACTTTTGGAACACATTTTATATAGTTAGTTTATGTTAGAAACATGATTCTCAAATACCTTATTAGTGGTTGTTGAGGTAGAAGGAGAGGGGCCTCTACTCTTCTTGTCACTCTTAGCGAACAGTGCAGGCTGATTTGTTTTTCCTTCCTTGGGGGTCTTTGAGATCCTTTGTGGAATGGGCTTAGAAGAGTTAGTACCTTTAAGTGGCAATGATAGTGATCTCTCACGTGGGCCAGGGGACACAAGTGCTTTATGTTGTCTTGAAAAAGGTGGAGAAGGGTGTGTTTGTTTTGGTAACCTTGAAGGAGATGGAGGCTTATCAAAAGATCTTCTTCTGTTTAAACTAGGCTTGTTTGAGACATCACTCCTTGTGAGTTTGAATGAGTTTGATTCAACTAGGCGTGAGCTTATTGTGGGTTTCAGATAGTTTGGGACTTGTTTTTCTGTTGTTGGGTTTGAGGTAGTAGTGGTCTTGTCTTTTGGGCTTGTTGTTCTTGTTGTTGTTGGTTTGGTTGTCTTTTTGGTGGTTGTGATGGGAGAATTTGAAGATGATGCCTTTTTCTCCTTCCCAACCACACTACTCTCTTTTGCTTTTGTTGCCATGTAAAATATGTGTCTCAAAATCTCAACTTATTTCAAAAAACCTGCTTATTACAAAAAACAAGTATCATTTAAGGTGGTATAGAAGACAAATTCATAGGTGTTCTGAAAGCTTATGTACCATTAAATGTGTGATACATTGCATGTAGTTAAAATAAGAGAATATGATGATATTATCTTTGTTGCATGATGTGTTCTTGTGCAAAAGCAAAACCAACTTATCATTGTGACTAATTGTACAAAAAACAAATTTGTGTTTTAATCATAACTCAACACTATTTAGAATATTTTTTCCTCTCCAGAATTTGTGTTGGACACTGGGATAGGTCTAAAAGTTTCAATCATTTCAAGACTCTCAAACCTTCTTTTATATTCATTCACTTCTAGTATACAACTTGTAAACAGAGTCTTAGATGACAAAATTTTCATGGGATAGGTGATAAAGACATAATTAAGTTTAAATAAAATCAAAATTATGATTAATTTTCAATAGTTATGACATAACATGGTGTAACTGCATAAACGGCAAAGTTCCACACAAATCGAAAATAACGGTTAAATTCAACCATATACGTACAAAAATTTAAAATAAATTGCCAATATTTGCTACCATAACATGGTGCAACCACTTCATTTAATTGCATATTCTAATTCCAGAAAAAAAAAATTATGATGAATTCGTGATAGAAAAATGTCCATCTTCATAATAATTGTTTCAACGATTTGTAAGACAAAAGTTATCAAAGGAGAATTTGTTGCATGAATAATATAAATCAAAGATACCTAAGGTATTTAATTAATCATATGAATATTGCCAATTGATAATCATGTATGAATGCTCTTAACCAAAACACATGCATGTTCCTTTAAATGTAAATTAAAAGAGAAGAAAAAACAAACATGAACATGTGACCCAATGATTAACTTTCACTATATTTTGTATAGATAATAGGAGATTCAAGCAATGTTCAAGAACTTGATGTAATAGAAATAAGCAAAGAAAAAACGAAAAGGAAGAGTAAATTTGCAAGAACCAAAGAGAGGGTTCAAGTTATAACGTACCTTGAAAAAAAGAAAGTGCATGGAAGAGTGAATTAGGGTTGCTTTGAAAGATGAGAATATATGTATGAAGAAATAGACAAAACAAAAAGGAAAAAAAATGGTTGGAAGAGAAAAAAAGTGAAAGGGAATTGTGAGGCTTTAACAATATGATAAATAAAGTCAAAGGGTATGTTGATGGAAATTTGTTTAAGGCATAGAAGGTGTTTGCATTGCAGGCCATTAAATCAAAACAATAATAATTTGTTTTTATTTTGATATCAAATAAAGGTGTGAATAACCGAGACATGAGGGATGGAAGTTGACTTTGTAATCTTTAATTCAACGCCTCAGCTAGATATTTCTATAAGTCTACTCCTAACTTTAGTTTTTTATTTATTAGTTAGTTGATTTTTCTAAATATAATGTCCATATTATATTAAAGGTTGAGATTCTAAGTTTGAGGAATGTAAATATATGAAGTCTTATCACATAAATGGAATATAGATAATTCTCATATTTAAACTTGTAATCCTATAGTTAATAAGAAACAATATTATCATTGTGTCAAACTCACTTTATAATGTTCTTAATGTATGTATAAAAAATTATTTAAAGATTATACTCACTTCTATATAATTATTCCACCTTAGTAGACATTAGTTTCAGCTGGACATGGGTTGATATCACCATTATATATATATATATGTTTTCTAATGGATTTTTTCTATACAACTGAAAGTTATCCATTTTGTAATAGATAAATAGTGCTTGGTTGCTTGTCCTTTAAATTATGGATTTAATATATATATATATATACCCACAATATATGATTTTAAGATTCAAACTGAATTGGGGAAATTAATAATTTTTAACTACATTGCGTTGTTCTTCACGTTTTTAGATTTATTTCTTTGTTATTAATTAACGCATGGTTAAGCCGAGCCAAAGCGGAAATTATGTAATGCAGGCATGTTACAAGGTAATCCCAGAGGAATAAAGGTACACATTTGTTGTCCCATACCTTCTGTCACTTCATGTGTCATAGATTTATGATTAGTCAGAAAAAAATATTTAAATTAAAATTTAATTATCAAACACCAAAAAATAAGAAAAAAAAATATATACACCGATAATGTAAATTTTTTATATTGTCACCGCACTATTCATTTTCAATCTAGACAGCATAGTGTTGTTGCCTTTAAATATGTATAGTTTCCCATGTTTTTTGTCATTAATGTTGTCATTTATGTAAATGTTAATGTCCTCTATATATAGTAAGAGGTAAGCACGTTAGAGAGTTGGTCAACTTAAGACATAAAAGGTATATCCAACTAAATTGTTTGTGGAGCACAAGTACCAACCACAACCAAAACGTGTTGGCCTTCAAGCATTGGTTTTTTGTTGGTGAAGAAAGCTTTTGACCTGAAAGTGCTTAATTCATAAGCTATTCCTACAACTTGAGTTCAATTGTGGCTTACCCTCTACCCCAGGTTTTGTTCTCTTACCAAAATCACTATATGGCTAATGCCATCATCCATTATTATTTTATTTTATTTGTATAAATACAATTGAGTATTGAATGCTATTGTGGTCCAAATTGGCCACTGCCAACCCCACTTTTCTCCTACAAATCACATATTGTGATTAATTAGGTGATGACACATGGAAATCACTTGTCTCAACATTTGGTAATTAAGAAAAAAATCATAAAAATAAAAAAATAATATATTTTTTATTATTTAGTGGAATATGATTAGCTTGATATATAAGAATATAAATGTTTGGTACATGTAATTATTCATAGCTTATGACGTTATATAGCTAGAAAGACTTAAGCATATTTAGCTAACAAACAAAATTCTTAAAATAAATAAAATAAACTAAATCCAACAAAGGGTTACATCACTAAATTAATAGTGGTGGAGGGATGCGCATGCTCAACATATCCTTTTCCCGTTAGCATATATGTTGTCTTATAATTGTGTTATTACATGTGCTATAAACTTGTGATTGGTTAGAAAAATATTTAATAATTAAATTTTAATTACATAGAGTAATACAAACTGTGGGACAGCAAATGTGTACCATTTCATGTGCCACACTTTTGGTTATGTGTTCTTTAACTATTCTTGCAAATTTAGTTCACTTCTTACTTGTTACCTTATCCTGATATAAATACCCTATATTCAATCAACTTAATTTTTGTATTCTGAACTTTTTAATAAATTTAATTTTAAAAATATCATCATAAATATAAATACTTATTGTGTTAAGGTATTTTTTTTGTTTTCCAAAGTCTAGGCATCCACTCATTATTATTGAATCAGATTGTAAGACATTCACATGATTGAGGAAAGTGATTTATTTGAATGGTAAGCTTATGGAGACATATTATAGAATTATTTAAGTTTTGTCATTTTCTTTTGTTTTATCATCTGATTTGAAAATCCTTATCTTTTCTGTAATTCTCTTCTTAATTGAATAAAGTTCATTTTAAATAGTTAGATCGGCTAAATTCAAAATATGAATTATTTCATCAAAGTTTATTATACAGATGAAGTTTTTATAAAAGACAAGATAGTATAATTAATAAATGGAGATACAATAATATAATAAGTTAAAACATTAGTGAAAAGATAATTTCAAACTAAAACAAAGAATAATTACATTTCAAAATTAAAGTCACTATAAATGATAAAGTGAATCAATTAGAGTCAATAAATAATCAAGAATGTATTGATCTAATAGTTAAGACTCCACTAGATCTCTAAGTTGAAAATTTTGATTCTTTGTAAATGACACTTGTTGACAAGGACAATCATAAACCCGAAAAAATATTAGTTTCTTAACCAAAAAAAGACGTGTTTGAACCATGGGTCAACTCACCTAGGACATAGGAAAACTTTTCTATTCACTTTGGATAATTGAATCTCACAATTGTTTTTCTCCTATGATGAGTGTCTTATTTTTAACTAGAGTTTAAGTCCTGTCAACCTAAACCTGATTGAGTAATTTGAATTGAAAGGTCTTGATATCGTTAAGGAAAATCTTGAAAAATCGCAAGCACAAAAAGTTTAAAATATTTCGAGTACTGATTAATCTTCGTGTGATGTTTTCTCCAACAAAGTCACCGAAGACTTGTTTAAGTTCTCCCAATCAAAATCAACAAAAATATCAACGAGTGTTGATTCAAGTGGTACATGTTTGATTCTCTTTAAGTAATGTATCGGGTTCGACTATTGTGAATGACAAATATACTCGCTAGGAGAGATAGATTCACATACCTGTGGATGTTCCCGACTCGGACAAAGTTGCATTCAGTACAAGGATATGTATGTGAGGGGGAAATAAACCAACAACAATCAAAATAAGCAAGATTTGGTAGCTCCTAACACAAAATAGATTTCCCTCCATGTATATCAATTATCAAATAGTGAATTAAAACCTAACAACTTTCTATACATAAAATGCTTTATCAATAAAAGTAAATCAGGTTATGTGATCTTCACACTTCAAAACAAAAGATAAAAACTTAACAACATTCACAAACAATATTTAATATAAACCAACTTTCAATATAGTAAGAAATTTAAGATAATAATCTATTTTCAGCATATTATGAACAAGAAATTTAATTTGTTTTATTAGGTGTTGGCCAAGTGAGTTGATATGAAATCTACATTTCATTGAATGGTTTTAAATTGTGATTTTCATATTGGATTAGGAGACGTTGAATGCAAATGAGAAAGTGTATCCATCCTTTAATTTGTTAAAAACATAATGTGATTTTATCCATTAAATGATTGTATTACTATTTTGTGTAGAACTCGATTGTTCCCAACTACTAGAAAATTGAGATAGTGCTTCAAGTTAATATTAGAAGTGTATCTTCACTTATTTTATGTGTAGATAATCTTACTTAACGATCAAATTTTTTTGAGATATAACAATTATTTACACTTTTCACATGAATAAAAGAGTTATGAATGATTTTTTTTTCCTTTTCTAAAGATAGCAAGTAATAATATGAGTATAACAATGTGTTTGGTTCATAGAACACTAAAGAGAGAAAATTTAATAGCCGGGAGAATAAAAATAAAAAGTTTAAAGTTTTTTACACTTTCAATCTATCTTTCACATTGATTTGTATTACTTTTGTTTGAGAGTCAACGATAGTTAACGTATAAATTGTGGATGATTTATTGATAATGTACAAAATATTTACATTACCAATGTATACGTATTAAATCCTAAAAAATAATATAATATACTAGATTAGATTGAGCAATTCGGTGTATCTAAACTATTATATGAAAATGCTGCATGCATGGATTAGATTTCTACCTCAACAAATAAAAACCAAACCAATTAAATAAGAGATCTTAAATAAAATTGTTTATTCTCTCCCCATTCCTCCATTATCCCAAATGAAACAATACATAATTCATAAAATGTGTATAAAGAAATGCTCAAATTCTGGCCAATACTCTTCATTTTTCTTTCATGTCACACTGTTTCTCTTGAGTTTCATTAGATATGTATCTAGGTTAAGTACCTGTCCAAGTTCACAGAAGACACCCAGTCTTACATTTTTTTATTATAAATTAAGTATAATTAAAAAAAAACTTTTATTTAATTGCTCATAATTTATATGAAGTAGAAAATTAGGCATCTACAATTTAAGTCCAAGCATATATTTGTTTCACTGATTACTAATAATAATAATAAGCAGATTGCAATGTAATATAACAAAATAATATGATTGCATTTGGTTATTAGAAAATGAAAGTGACCAAACATACATGCGAAACATGTAACTATCATGTCATTATCAGAATAGAGAATTTGGACATATTTTGTCATTTTCTATTCATTATGATGCTTCTCGTGACTTTAAATTATTTCATGTCATTTTCTATTACTATATTTTCATCCATCATAAGATCTATTTACTTGTTTTCAATGGGGTATAATGTCAGAAGTTTAATTAGCATGAAAATTATTTGTTAAAAGAAATAAAATTACTTTCATAATCTTTTAATTCTAAAAAAGGACTACTATCAATTAAATAAGACCCTTGATTAAAAAATACAATTATTTTATTAAACATGTATTAATAGAAAAGTTGTGGATTTCATATTTATGCACTTATAATGATATTGTAAAAAAAAATCACCGTAATATACTATTTTACTTTCATATATTAACTATTATTAACTCATAAACAAAAATAATACACAAAAATAGTAGATAATATAATAATTGTATAAAAAAGTTTAAAGCATATACATATTAAAATCTAAAAAATTTATTTTCTATAAAATTTATAATTTATAGATAATATTTGTTAATAATAAATATTAGAGATCATAATCATTATATTTGATGTAATTAACTAATAAGCTAAATAAAAGCTTATAAGATACTTGTAAGCTATAAAAGTTAAAATTTGAGTTAATTAATTGATTTGAATATGTATAAGAAGATTATACCATAAAAATAATCATCATGGTTCTTCTTAATGGAATAATATTATTTTTATTTTGTTCTCTACTGTGTCATCCTTATTTCATGACTTTTGTTTTTAAATAAGAATAATTATTGGTTGTTCTTAACCAAAATAAAGTGAAGAAAGAAGTAGATGTTATGAAAAAAGTAGATATTGTAGGACCCAAATAAAAGTAAGAATGATATTTGTCATTGTGAGAAAAATATTGTTTTTATTTCATTAAGAATTATAATAAATTATAAATAATATATGATATCCAAATAAAAATGAAAATAGTGTTATTCATCGGAGATACTATAAGGTAGCATAAAATAATATAAGAGATAAATTGAAATTGCCATCACTTATATCATTAATATGAGATTTGTATGATTGTGACAGTTACTAGTTACTGTTATATCATCACACCAAATAAAGTTAACAATAATTAAGAAATAAATGATTATCTTTATTTAAAAATTAACAATAATTAAGAAATAAATGATGCAATCTAAAAACTCTTAAATTATTAATCTGGTTTCTCCTAATTATACCTATATAATTATGTTACATCTTATCATGGTGTGTTGAATTATTTGATATTCTTAAACATCATAAAAAATAAAAAAATATGTATAATATTTATGCAATATTGATGTAAATATTTATATACAATTAATATATCATCCACTATTTATTTATCTTAATTTTTTTGAGAATATTGAAGAGTCAATAATAATTAAAAATGAATAACAAATGATTAATTGATAATAAATAAAACTTTTATACACTTATTTTTTTTTATAGGTGAGTAATTAAATTTTCACGATCAAACGTGCAAATATCTAAAAAAATTCAGAATCATCACATAGATTTTTTATTTATTTAAGTTTTGGTTGAGAAAATCATCACTATTAATTCATCCATTCAATTGATTGCATTAGAATTCGTTTCTTGTGCCCACAGAATAAACCTCATAATAATAATAATAAGGTTCTTTGAGTGTGACATCACACTTAATCTAACCCTTTCATAGTTAAAATAAAAAGCTATCTCCTTTCTTTTAATTTTGTTAATTAATAAATAAAAACACATTCATTGGATTTGGTATTGAAATACTGAACTTTACTTCTCCCTCTCTCCAAAAAGCTACACCTTTTCTTTCTCTCTAGTTTTTCTGTGTGTTCCAAAGGTTTCAAACAAGAAGAAGAAGAAGAACAACAACAACAACGTATAAAAAAGGTAGCTGCCAAAAATTCAATTTTTCTCTGCTGAACTAACCCTATTCAATCCCCTTTGAATTTTATTGATTTGGTTTTTTATTTTTCCAATTCAATCTTTTTTCATCAACCCAAATTTTAGACATGGATGATTGAAGTGTTTTTTTGATGTAAAAATGTGATTTTTATGGGTTTTAGTCCACACCCATGAATAAATTTTCAGGAATTTTAATTTTGTTTTTTTTTTCCAATCTAAAATTGAATTTTGGGTTGGTTAAAAATGTTTGATTATATGAGGAATACGTGAAGTTTAGAATTTTGATAGTTTTTGTTTCTGTGTTTTGTGTTTGTTTCGAGTATAGTACTGTATTGAGCTTATTTTCAGCGCTGAAATTACGGAGACTAAGTCTTTTTCTTATTGTGTGGAGATTATTTGAAACCAAGCTTCATCCTTTCAATACAAAGCCAAACCCTTCCACTTTTTTTGGAATCAATTATCACCATGTGATTATCCATTACCACCCCTCTTTAATCTTCTTCTTATTTTCTCCTTCACTTATTACTTTATTGCTATTGGTTCACTCCCAAAAAAAATATATATATTGATTTTGAGGGACTCAATTTCTATATTGCTTTATAAGAAAAGTTCCTATGCTGTTTGGTTGATCATGTTTGTTTGAGGTTGGCTTTGATAATCATCCAATCATGTATTGTTTCTTGTCTTATGTTTTATTCCCTTTTTTGATTGTTCTGTCTGAATGTGTGTTTTCCAGATTCTATGTAATGTAAATAATAGTATTAAGTAATGTTCTGTAATGTTCCCTTTAGTTCCAGCATTCGTTGAAACCGGTTTCACTTGATAATATCATCTCATGTGTCGTTCTGACACAGTGACATGTCTATCAAAGGCTAAGGTGTTTAGATATAGCTATAGTTGGATGTAATCAAGGAAGTACCAATCTCGGTGCTAGGATGACACCTAGATGGTTCACAAAGCCATGTTTGCAACTTGCAACTACTAGGATGCTTGCCCGGCTAAATGCATATGCTTGTCAAGTCATGCATGCAACCATGGGAAGTGCCCGCACAATTTGTATGAGTGGTGCCTTTATGTCTGGCCAGTCTTTATGTTGCATCTTGAATTCTGCTGCCTATAAGTCATTCCTATTGAGAAATGTCTAAATTATTGTGTTAGAAATCTAAAATTCTATATTATGCTTTTGACAATAATGTAATTTGTTTGAGCTTTTGATAATAATCTAACATATCACTGTGTTGCAGATTTGAAAGGAATAAACTAATGATGGATGAATATTCTGGTAAAAGATCTACTGGTGGGGTGGTAGTCCCTAGAAAGGGGATGGGACATGCCTTCAAAGATACTGCTAATACTAAAGATCGTAATAGTCAAGCTTGCAGCCGCCTTGGTTGTAGTAGAAGAGTCAACTCTCCTAAAGGTGCTCAAGTCGGTTCTTCTGAGAAAGGTAAATCTTTGAAGCCTTCAACCCGATCCTCTGCCAGTGGCAAGGAAGCAATTGGAAGTTCGTCTAGAACTTTCACAGGGACTAGTAGCCCAGGGAAACCCCTTCTAAGGCCTCGGAAAACATTGTCCTCTCAGTTAGAGGCAGATTCATCTGAAACAAGTAGCATACAGGACGAACCAGAAGCTTCAAATCTCATCCCTCCACCTGAAAAGATTCGGAGAGGGCTTCAAGCAGAAGTTCAAAATGTGGACTCGGGTGATGCCATGCCGATGGAAGTAGGGAGCTCTAGTGTAGCATCTAATACAAAATCTAGGAGGAGTTTTCATCCTAAACCTGGATTGCGTGGTCAAGAAGTTAAAAGCAATGGTCCAGTTACACGTGCTGTTCCCAATAGCTATGGGTTGAGGAACCTCAGATGCAACTCTATATCTGATGTCATCCCAGCTGGTGGCTGTTCATCATCTGATTCAACCCTGAACAGAAGGAAGAATATGATAAAAAAGAGAAACTGTGAAGGGGAAAGCAGTTCCAGTGCTAGAGGGAAGAACATGAGTGGGCCTTCATTTGAAGGACGGAATTCTGGTTCCAGAAATGGTATATCTATCTCTGATTCAAGAAGATCGAGAAATACTCCTCCTCACATAGACAGGCCGGACAGCAATGTAGGTTCAGTTAGAACACGAAGAACAGTGAGCGGTCAAGCCAGAGGAAGGTTTTCCAGCCAAGGAAATGTTAATCCCGTGGCAACCAGTGAGTCTCTTTCAGTTGTTCCTCCTTTGCCACGTTCTGGGGATCTTAATGCTCCTGGTGTATCATATCGTTCTTCTGTGGAGGCTGCCTTAAATCGACCAAGCTCTTATATTATGCCAGGTACTAGCAATGAGGAGTTATATGGTGTTATGCCTGTGCCTTCTTCAGAATATGGCATAACTCGTTCTCTAATCAATCGGGAGGGATTTCGACGACGCTACAATATGGATGGTATTGCAGAGGTAACTTTCTTTGAAAACAACGGGAGTGCAATTTTTTATTGATTTCTTATTTGTCATGGTTTTTAGCTTTTAATGTGATAGTCTACAACTAAATTTATATTTTGGAATTGTGTGTAGGTGTTGTTGGCACTTGAGAGGATTGAGCAAGATGTTGAGCTAACACATGAGGTAATTCTTGATTTAAAGTGCATTCGACTTAATTGGCCAATTATTTGATACAATCATGTTGTGTTTTTGCAGCAAATTCTTATGCTGGAGTCCAACTTGTTCCTCAATGGACTGAACTTCTATGATCAGCATCGAGACATGCGGCTGGACATTGATAACATGTCATATGAGGTTTGTTAATGTCATAACGTGCCACAATTCAATTTGGTTTAAGAGCTTTGTGATTACAACAAATTTGAATGAAAATATTAACAATGTATGTTATTGAAACAAATATTGCAAGCAGTTATCTTTGGGTTTTGAAACTATTTGTATTTTTAGCTATTCTCACCTCTTGGTTTTACGTAATTGAAGGAACTGTTAGCTCTGGAAGAGAGGATGGGTACTGTGAGCACTGCTCTAACCGAGGAAGCATTATCGGAATCTCTAAAGAGAAGTTTCTATCAGCCCTTGCCCAGAGATGATGAAGCTGAGAGTTCTAATGAGCACAAAGATGATACCAAATGCAGCATCTGTCAGGTATTTTTCATATACTCAATAAAGCTTTTTGTATAATTTTGCTTTGTCATGATCGTTGGATTGTCATCGATCGAGAACACAATCATGGATCAAAGTCTTGTTGTCTATGATGATCTAACTGCATCCAGTACGATTCATTTGACGAAATCGGTGTCTGATTCAAACAATCCTAAATTTAGGATGCGTTTAGAAGAGCTTATTTAGGCCTATCCTATTGTATAAACACTTAAGCAACTGTTTGGAAGAGCTTTAAAGATTGTTTATGACCATCCTATAAGCTTATTTTTAGCTCATTTTAATAAAATTTTCAGAGAAACTTGTTAAATAAGCTAAAAAAAGAGCTTACAGAAAGCTAATAAGCTATCATATATGTAAGGATGGCAATGGGTCTGAATGGGTCCGGGCAGTGCATTACCTGGACCCGCCCCATTGCTTCATTTTTGGACCCAGACCCACCTCGTTGCTTCATTTTTTGCCCCGCCTGTGTTAATACCCATTGGGTCTGCTAACCACGGGTCCTTGGGTACCTAGCAGATCTGCGGGTACCTACAAATTCAGAAAACATTTAAAATAATTGCGAAATTTATGTAATTGTGTGTTTATTTTCTATAATCTTATATTTTACCTAGGTAATCCACAAAAGAAAAAATTATAAAACATATTTAAAGTTTTAAACATATTTTAAATTGACTATTTCAATATTATGATGTAAAATTGATTTAGAACCATTTCAATATTATGATGTAAAATTGATTTAGTACCATTTCAACGTTATGATGTAAAATTGATTTAGTAAGAATTATTCAATCAATAAAATATTGGATTATACATATTAATTAAAAACATAACATCACATCACTACTTAACAATATAACATCACTGTTTAACAACTTAAGAATCACAATTATGAATTAACAATATATATTTAGGAAGGAACAGCGAGTCCGGGTACTCATGGGTATGAGTACCTCATTGTCCGGACCCAGATTCATCCAACAGCAGGTCTTAAAACATTGGGTCTCAATTACTCACGGTCCAAAAACATGGATCCAGACCTGACCTATTGTGGGTATTTTTTGCGGTACTTACGGGTCCGAGTATCCATTGTCATCCCCGATCATATGATAAATGTTAATCGTTGATAAGCACCCAAGTGTCAGTTGACAAAAGGGTCCGGCGGCACTGGTACTATTTTATTGTAGAGCTCATAAGCATATAATACTACAAGTTTCCATCCATTATACAAATAGAAGGAACGTAGGAATTTTCATTCTGCATGCACTTGAAAGTTATTTGTTTTAACATCTGATATAGATAAATTTGCTTGGTTTGCAGGAGGATTATTTGGTTGCAGATGAAGTGGGGAGTCTGAAATGTGAGCATAAATATCATGTGGTTTGTATACAGCAGTGGCTGAGGCTGAAAAACTGGTGCCCTATTTGCAAAGCACCAATAGGGCCTTCAAATTCATCATCTCCATCTCATTAGTTGCATTGCATTGCACTATTAGGCTATAGACAATGGAAACTGTATTCTTTTTACAACCTCATTTTCTTCAATTTTCTTTTCTCTTTTGTACAAAATACAGTTTTTCATCACCTTTTCATCTTATTGGTCATTTGTACAGATATTACATTGCCATTATATATCAAATAACACAAGCCAATGGCTTGATAGACTCAACCATCTTGTTAACCTTTGGGTCCAATAGTCCCTTATAAATAAATGTCCTTCTTCATATGTTTCATTATTGTTGTAATCTTTTCAAATGAAGCCTTAAGTATTTAGAATGAAGGATAGAAAAGTAGTAAATGAGACTGTTTCTTACCTTTTGGGTGGAAACAAATACATTTGAAATGAAATTATTTTATCTATTGAGTCCCAATTATTTTATCTATTTTTTTTGGTACTACCAATGATATCTTTTTACAAATAAAATGTTCACCTTTCTTGGGTACTGCTCAGGATTAAAAATGAGGTTTGGAAAATTTAGTGAAGTTATTCATAATTTCAGGAAACTTCAAAAAATGGGTTGCCTTAATATTATGAACACATGATAATCACTGCTATTGTTTTCCTTCAACTTGAGGTTTTAATTATCTTGCTTGTGTTTAAAAACAAATAACAACGAAAAATTATGGTCCAAATCCATTCTAATCTTGTACTATAACAGAAAATGACTCCAATGCATTCATTTGTTGCCTAAGATGCATGCATGCATGCTCACAGTCACATGATATTTAGTATTCCACTAAAAAGAAATTGAATCATTCTATGCATGTGCATCACAAAGGCTATATACTTGCATATTCTTCCCTTTTAAAGAAAAAAGAAGGGAATAAGGAAAAGGTTGTACAGAAGTGGCAATAACCTTTAGTTTTTTTGGTCATGAAAGGAAAGTTTCATAAGGGCAAAGTTCTTTGATAGCAACACTTCAACATATGATACAGATATTCTGCAGAAACATGCTAAGCATTATGCACTGCCAGTGTGCTAATGCTAGGTGGGGTAATAGTTGCTTTTAACTCTTGAGTTCATTCCAAAACACTGTATAAAATTAGAAATCATTTGTAGCATACTCAACACAGTACACAATGTGTATATTTAGAGTGAGAATATACATATTAGCTACCAGTTAGAGATTCTGAGGTTCGAATTCAAGTCATGTTATTGTCATGAACAGACAATTGAAAATCTAAACAACAACAAAATTGTCATGAAAGTATGAGACAACCTGCTTTGATGCATTATACATTATCATTATTCATAGTCATAAGGTCACTCATCACTCTTGCTCTAGCAGATTCAATCTGCAAAATCATGTATTTTGCATCCCCTGCAGGAAAAAAAAATGCCATGCACAGCAGTCACTCAGATCAGGCACGACTATTCGATACTTCGATGTTATAAAAAGCTGTATACATAAAATACAACCTCAAAATTCTAGAGAACAACTATACCAAGTCTGTGATATTCATATTATGCACACAACACTGAAATGAATGTGGACACCTTATTCCCTTCGAGTTTTCCTGTAGAATTTTCATGAACTTTAGGCTTACTCTGCTTTTAATTCCAAAAGTTTCATCATTATAGAATCACATCCAATATACCAACATGAAAGGAATATATTAAAATGTGTAAGCTTATGAATCCAATTTAAAACAAATACATCAGAAAGGCTAAACAATTAATTAATACACAGAAATTGTCTCCTTTTCATTGGCAGGCGAAAACAGAGGTAATAAAACTAATGAAATATTACATGTATATGTTATCTCAGTAAGCATTCATATAAGGAAAAAAAGTCTCTATACACTTGATGAAACAGAGATACGTCAACATTTACAAACCTCACATTTTATTAGAAATATAATTACTGCTACAAGCACTAAAATACTAGGAAGTTACAAACCTTAACAAAAAGACTAAGATTATAAATAAAATAAAACAATTCTGGGTATTGGTGAAATTTGAAATCATGGAGCTTAACCATAAAAACTGGAATCAAGGACATTTTGAATAATGTTAATGTGTTATTGATATTGAATTTCAATCAGTCCTCAGATTCTAAAAATACATAGAGCGACCTTGCTGCTCTTATACATGTCATAGTTCCTTGATCCCAACTAAACAACAGTATCCCTGCAAAACTTCCTTTAGTTTTCTTTTTCATTGGCTGTATAGCAAATAAGAGCCTTCATCAGGCAATTATGCAATACAGCTAACATCAATTCTAAAAACATACAACAGTGCAACCAATTCTGGGTTTGATTTGATAGTACCCGTGGTTGCAGTTAAACTAATTTCTGATACCTTCAAGCCCTATGCATAGCAGAGAATCCAAATATAAGACATTTTGAAGCTCAAAACCAGATTTTCATTCTGGAAGGGCTAGAAGTTATCTGGCCTCAGGTTCATACTGGCACAAAGTACAGAACTGGTAGCACCGATAGTGCAAAGCCATCAGACCCAGAAGTCCATTGCATAGTAAGATAAATCTTCATACATGTGTTATTGCTCAAATGATAGCATGGAAATTTTCTCCAACAGAAGTGGCCAATCTTCTCCAAGTTTCTGTGGATTTAGCTCCATGGCAACCTTAAAATCATGCAAGGAAACTGAGCACAGTGGTTTGTGTTCAGGCACAGGTTCTATCGACCCTCCAACACTTTGCAAGAGTAACTGATTATAACTCGGCCGCATACCATTGATGACCTTATTCTGAATCTGCTGTTTGGGGGCAAGGGGCTTCCTCAGCTCATTTGTAGACCTAGCTCCCACTAATTCAATACAAGACTTGATCAACCGCTTCAAGTACACATCCAACATATTATTCAGCATGTGGGCACATTCCATCGAAACACCTCCAATACCCTGTACTGTGGCAATCTGCTCCATCCGCCTATGCAGTGTATCTGTATCAGACAACCTACCACTGTCAGAACAACTACCGAAATCACCAGTGCTACCCACCGGCAATGCTTTGCGGGCCCCACCCACACTTGCTGAGCAGTAAGGAATCCCAAGCGGTGCTACCAGGGGACTTCTAGGAAATCTCAGGCGACTTAACTGATCCACCTCTTCCCCATCTTCAACAATTGGCATTTCAGCCGGCCCTTTACCATGTATCCTTGGTTTTTTTGCAGGTCTCTGATCGGCATCCCCTCTTTCATTCTCAGGTAACTCAGCAACGGCTTGAAGATACTGTGTAGGTCTCTGATAATCACATGGAGTGAGAACTGCATTCTCCATATCATCCTTGCTACTGCTGTCTTCTGTACCCAATGACTGATGAGAAACAGAATCAACCTTCCCATTTGGTCCAAGAGGGCTTGGTCTATCTCTCAGCAGCTTCCGATCACGCATTCCAGACCGCACCTTACGTGGGGACACCAGCAAAACCCCATTTGACCAAATGGGTTGACTTTGATTCTGATTTTGGAAGCTGCCAACACTCTGCTCATGCCCATCTTCTCTGCCAGGAGATATGTCCGTAGCATGTGCTGTGGACTTTGGCGGACCTGATGGCTGGACCGGTGGTGGGGTCTTGGCTTGGATGGTGTGTTATTGCTCAAATGATAGCATGGAAATTTTCTCCAACAGAAGTGGCCAATCTTCTCCAAGTTTCTGTGGATTTAGCTCCATGGCAACCTTAAAATCATGCAAGGAAACTGAGCACAGTGGTTTGTGTTCAGGCACAGGTTCTATCGACCCTCCAACACTTTGCAAGAGTAACTGATTATAACTCGGCCGCATACCATTGATGACCTTATTCTGAATCTGCTGTTTGGGGGCAAGGGGCTTCCTCAGCTCATTTGTAGACCTAGCTCCCACTAATTCAATACAAGACTTGATCAACCGCTTCAAGTACACATCCAACATATTATTCAGCATGTGGGCACATTCCATCGAAACACCTCCAATACCCTGTACTGTGGCAATCTGCTCCATCCGCCTATGCAGTGTATCTGTATCAGACAACCTACCACTGTCAGAACAACTACCGAAATCACCAGTGCTACCCACCGGCAATGCTTTGCGGGCCCCACCCACACTTGCTGAGCAGTAAGGAATCCCAAGCGGTGCTACCAGGGGACTTCTAGGAAATCTCAGGCGACTTAACTGATCCACCTCTTCCCCATCTTCAACAATTGGCATTTCAGCCGGCCCTTTACCATGTATCCTTGGTTTTTTTGCAGGTCTCTGATCGGCATCCCCTCTTTCATTCTCAGGTAACTCAGCAACGGCTTGAAGATACTGTGTAGGTCTCTGATAATCACATGGAGTGAGAACTGCATTCTCCATATCATCCTTGCTACTGCTGTCTTCTGTACCCAATGACTGATGAGAAACAGAATCAACCTTCCCATTTGGTCCAAGAGGGCTTGGTCTATCTCTCAGCAGCTTCCGATCACGCATTCCAGACCGCACCTTACGTGGGGACACCAGCAAAACCCCATTTGACCAAATGGGTTGACTTTGATTCTGATTTTGGAAGCTGCCAACACTCTGCTCATGCCCATCTTCTCTGCCAGGAGATATGTCCGTAGCATGTGCTGTGGACTTTGGCGGACCTGATGGCTGGACCGGTGGTGGGGTCTTGGCTTGGATGGCATTCTTCAAAATCGCCTTTATGAAATGATTGTGTAATGGAAGATTCTCCCTCCCAAGTATTCTGAAACATAACTTGTCAAATTCGGTCTTGCTCAACTTCTGACTCAGAAACCTGTTCAAGTAATAAAAGTACAGCTTTGACTTCTCCACACCAAGCTTCTTCACAATCTGTGCTCTCAATTCACCCAAATCAATTCTCAAGCTCTGCTGGGGTTGCATTTCTCACCTCACAGATTTATACAACACCCAGCAAATCAGGAAAAAAAAATGACCCACCCACCCTTAACCCCAATTACACTTATTTCTGTTTAAAGAGAACACTAAACTCCACCTCCCACATTTTATTCACTACAAATCAACTATCACAAACTCTGCATATCTGAGCAACCAGATGCATAAATTATACCCAAAAAAAACCTTTAACCCACAAAAATTAAATTGCAATTCTGAACTGAATACAGTTACAATTAAGCCCAAAATAAACCTCAAATTCACCTACCAATAAACAACACAATGCAAAACCCTAGAGATCAAACAGCAATAAAACTCACTATCTAGGATAGCTCCACTTGACAAATCAACCTGAATTGAATGGAAAATCAAAACCCTAAGTTTGAATCAACAAACCAGGGTCTGGACAGCACGAAGCGAAAATCACATCACTGCACCAATGTAAACCCTCATTGT
This sequence comes from Lupinus angustifolius, assembly GCF_001865875.1. NCBI lineage: Eukaryota > Viridiplantae > Streptophyta > Magnoliopsida > Fabales > Fabaceae > Lupinus > Lupinus angustifolius. The sequence continues at coordinate 19,078,596 of NC_032023.1, forward strand.
TTCACCAAAATCAAAAGCTTCAAAGTTCAAAATTCGGAATTTGAAGTATAGGGAGAGAGATCAGTGAACAAAAATCAAAACTGAAATTGCAATGGAATGGAAAGAAGGTGAATGAAAATCAAAGACTCGAACTTTATAGTGTTTAAAGGGAAGAAAAACAAAAGGGTGGTTTATGCAATGATTGAACTCTGACCTTAGCAAAGTTCAGAAATTGCATACAAATCTCGAACCTCACTCACTGGGTTTCAATCTTCAAAGCTTCGCCTTTGTTTCTCTCTCTCTCTTTCTCTCTCTCTTTCTTTTTTCTTTTTCTTTTTCTTTTTTTTTTTCACACTCGATTTTATTTTTGGGTTTTTATATATATATATATTTTTCGTTGGTGGATTTATATTGATGTTTTTATGATACTATGTTTCCCTTTCCCTCTTTTCTTTCCTTTTATATTTTTTCCCTCTTTCTATTGCACTTGTCTTTTATGTCTATCCCTCACTATGATTTCTTCTCAAAATATGAAATAAAGAATATAAAGTTTTTGAAATTGATAGATAATTGAATTTTGTTAAATATATATTTGATAATATATGTGTTTTATGAAAAATTGTATCTTGATAAATATTTCATTTAGAGATTAATGATTGTTTGTCTTTAGAGAGAAACATAAATATTAAGTATTTTTCTTTCATATAAAGAACAATTTATTATAATTAGTGGTAGGAGACATATATAAACTTTGTTCAAGTCCTAGAGTCATTCATCACTTTAGAAAAGAAGAATTTGAACTCATTAGAGAATATTTCAAGTAACCACCACTTTGAATCAAAGATTCAATTCAATTAATAACCAACTATATTTCACAAGCATGTTGGTAATAGTTCTTTTAGGGATAAATATAATCAAAATTTTGACATAGTTGACATATAAGACTTACTTGAGAAGAATATTTACTTGTTTCACACATATCCTTAGTTTTAATCCTAAACATTTTATTGATATATAAGTTAGTTGGTGATATTTCTATACTATTTAGTTAAAAAAACACCCATCATGAATGTAACAAAAATATAGACCCAAAATTCAAACCTTTTCCACTTGCAACAAATCGACTGGAGTTAGCAATATTAATATAAATGCATCATACATAACCACGCCTTACAACATATTAGAATGTAAATGTGTAAGAAATTACAATTATTTTATCAACTGATGTTGGTAAAAGTGATATATGTTTAGTTCTCCTTAAGCAAAGTCTCAGGTTCGAGTCTTCTAGATAGAAAAAATACCTACCGGGATAGTTAGCCTCACATGTCTATGGATGTTCCTGGCTCAAACAGAATCGTCTCTAGTGCGAGGATATTTATGTGAAACCAAAAAAATGTGTAGCAAATTAATAATGCTCCATTAGATCCTGCTAGATCCTCGGGATAACCAAAAGGTTAAGCGTTCGATTCATGGGAGCGACGTTTGTTGGAAGGGACAGTCACACACTCCAAAATGAAGTTTCTTACCCAAAAAGGTGAACTCATAAATCATAACATATCGGTTTCAACTTTAACCAAATAACATAATAACTATCAAACAACATTTGTTATTAGAGTATAATATTTATGCATTATCAATATAAAGATTTATATATATTTAATACATCATTTATTATTCATTTGATTTTTTTTGTATTACATGGTACTACGTATTCAATTTTTATATATTTTATTTTTAGAATTAGAATGTATTTGTTATAATTTTTATGTATTTATGATAATGTTCAATTTAATGTGAAAATATAGTTAATTAATGTGTTTGTGATGTTTATTTATGATTATACGGTCTTTTTGTAAAAATTAAATAATGTGAAGGGCAAATTAGGAAATAGAAATTACACCATGATGAAAGTTATACCATGTTTTGCCTTTATATATAGTATAGATATAAAAAAAAACTTTTAACTAAAATTTAAATCGAAAGAGCAACTCAAAATAATTGAGGATGAGAAACTCAACCTTTATATAACCTTTATTTATAGGATCATTTATTTTTTCCTTTGCCAAAATCCCTCGTCAATTTTCTCCTAATTGAACAATATTATGTAATATTGTAACTACTTCATTAATGAGATTTGTAACTCTATCCAATAAAAATAACATAAAAGAGAGAACAGATGAATAATATGTATTTGATTTGGAATTGGAAAATATGAAAAGTAAATGGAGCCCATAAAACTTAAATTGAATAGTTGAAGAAAACATATATATCCACACTATATCTATATATCTATACTATAACTACTTATATGTTTAACTTATAATTGAAGAAACATATTTATTCTCTAATTAACTATTATTACGATTTTTCTCATAAAAAATATCACACCACAAATACAACTTATCAAGATTCAAGCTCACACACCACACTATATCTTACAAGCTTCACAAATAAATAGTATGTTTAACTATGGTAAAGATCTAAAAGACCATCTTAACCTTATTCAAAGGGTATCTACTAAAAAAGTGGAGAAACAGAAAACCAATATTTGAAAGAATAAACAATACTTCTGAGTATATTAACATTATCAATTTCCCATGAATTTTCCATTTTTTAATAATCAATATTCTAAGAACATTGTCTACCAAAATTTACTTAAGTTCTATCAGTACAGTTAACATTTTACAAATGTATTGTGCAATTAAGTAAGAAGTATGCCTCATTCAAGAATGGTAATAAGGTGGGTTAGGGTTGGGTTTGTACATACCCAAATCTGAAATTCAAAACCCAAATTCAAAGGGGATGAAATCAAGTATATCATTCCCGGATCCAAAAAAAACCCGAAAATTATAAATGTACTAAGGAAAATATGATATCATTTTTCTGTAACATTTCTATTTTCTCTTCTAGTATTTCATTTCTTTTATGTTTGAAGATCTAGTAGTATGTAAAGTAAAATTAGAAATTAAAAACAATGGCAAATATTAGAAATTAAAAACAATGGCAAATAATAGAAATTTCAATTCTAAATTGAATTATATTACTTCGGGATGGGTTCGGGTTAGGGTATTTTATCTTCCAAACCCGAACCCGAAAATTAAACCCGAGTAAAACCCGAACCCAAAAATTAAACCCAAGTAAAACTCAAACCCAATCACATCAGATTTTCCTCGTTAAATTCAGGTTCAGTTCAGGTGGATACCTAGGGTTTGATTTTCATTGTCATCCCTAACCTCATATCCTTGACTTATTTTCCTATATATTTTTAAAATATATTGGGCAAATCTAATTATCATAAGTCAAAATATGTCATTTGATAATGAATCGATAATAATCTATTTTCTTGTCTCATATGCTTTTATGGGAGGTACATAAGAAATATGTCACTTATAAAACCAATTATTAATAAATTAAGTATCATTTTATGACATATATCACTTAAGTGAATATAAGAATTTGCAGGAAAATTTAGTAGGAGAATATATCATTTGCCTATTGAAAAGTAAGTCCCCACAAGACCGGCCTCATGACATGGATGCTTCTTTATTGGTTGAAAGTGGAAAATGAGAGAAGAAAGAGAGATAAAAAAGAAAGGGATATAAAAAGAAAGATATGAGAAATAAAGTAACTTATTGTATTGTTTGATATGAGAAATAAAGTAACTTGTTGTATTATTTGATATGAGAGAAATATAAGAGAAAAAGAGAGAAAAAGATATAAAATTTTGAATTACACAAATATGTATAGAATAAAAAGAAAATGTTACTAAAAAACACAAAAACTTAGGAGTTGTTTTGTCATTTCATTTCAAAATAATTTTTGTCAATAGTTTTGTCATTTCATATCACATGCCTTATTTTCTTTGCTAAACCAAATAAAATAAAGTTTGTATTTCTCTTCGACCTTTCTTTTCCTTTTATCTTTCTCTTATATTTCTAGTGAATCAAAAAGAGTGTAAATGCCAAATATAATAATTCTTTCATCCACATTATATTTTGAGATGAAAACTTAATCCCAATTTTATATTATATGCTAATATTAAATAATTTACTAGGGTTTAAGTGAATATCATATTTTCAGCCAAATAAAAAGTAATATGTATCCCTACCCTTATATTAATTGAATATTAAATGAAAATAAAATATTTTTTATACTGAAAGATAAAATTATTTTCTCCAATAAAATTATCACATATGTACTATTTAATCATTTTCCCTAAAATATTTCTAAAACTAAAGTAAGAGAGATAATTATGATTTAAGTGTAATACATATGTCATAACAATGTAAAAATTTATATACATTCACTACATTATTGTATATAGAACATTCATTTGTTGTTGATATAGTAACATAAAAAAAACTCTTTCTATACATTTTTTCTGTTATGATTTTAGTTATAGGCGTTCTCATATTAAATAAATTGAAAAAGCAAAGCTTTAGAAACGCGGCGTTGGAATTTCTTCCCTGATTGAAATGGGGAGCGACATTGAAGAATCACTGAGGAAGAGGCCCAACAAATTTCCCTTTTCCTCTGATTCCTGTTCTCGCAAGGTTCTCTCTCTTCTAATTATATATTCTTCATTTCTACCGTTGCAAATTTACAACTACCACTATATACAAAACCTAATTCTCTGCTTATTCATATCAATTTCACTTTTACTCCAATTTTCATTGTATGTTTAACTTTTACTCATTTGACAGGAGCATGTATTTTAAGTTATTTTACGGGAATTTTTTTGTAATTCTCGTTTGATTTTATTCTGTTGGTTGCTCAATATGTGTTCTGTCTTTAAGCTATGACTTTTCATTACTAATGATGATGAATGTCTTAAATCTGAGTTATTCTTGAGTTTTCAGCATTTGTATGTGTGTATTATATACTATTATAAAATATATGTTTTGCATCCCTTATCTATGGTATACTGCTTTAGGTTTTCTGGAGTCAGATGCATTGCACTGCTACCCTTAATGGACTACTGTGCAAGTTATACAATATTACTGTATTCATTACATAAAGAATACATTAAAGAATAAACATTTGAGTCCTTTAAAATAAAGGGTAGCCTAGTGCGCAAAGTAGTTGAGGCTTTTAGCTAGCAGGACCCAAGGAGGGTAGATGTACGTTGCAGCTTTACCCTGCAAGGGGAGAGTCTGTTTCAAGGAATTGAACTCATGACCTTCAAGCCACAGGGGAATAATAACCACATCACCGTGAAGGCTAATGAATTAAAAAATCATAAAACTTTCTATAAGATATTGATGAATCCTTTCCATAAGAAATATATTTGAATATTCATATTTGTAATTAATAATTTTTCCTTGCTGAAAACATATTTGGGTTTTCTTTGTCAGAATTTTATGCAAGATGGTCATAATCCTTTGGACATTACACGGGCTAGATGTAAGTCTCTAACCTCATTGTCACCAGTGCTGCTTGTATTTTCTACACGACTTTTTACTTACAAGTTATTCTATTCTTTTCATGACAGTTGGAAGTTTACTTAAAAGACATGGGGAATTGACAGATCGACTTTCTAGGTAAAAAAGCCCTTGGAGATACCTATGGCTTCTTTTTACAGTTCAAATTGTCATTGAAAAGTCATTGGTGCACCTATTTGAACAAAAAATTAGTATTTACTTGTAGAACTGTATGAACTTGTAATTGTCCATGGAATTGCTAAAGAATACATACCTAAAGGAAAAACCTTGATAATTAGATTTTCAGAACTTGTGACTCTGATCATGATACATTGTTTTTATTCATGCTTAAATATGTATACCATGTCCTCTTTTGAATTTTGATTTGCTTCCATACATGATACATCTACCCTCTCAATTCCACTAGGTGGGAGCCTCGTGCAATAGGTCGTCTTTTTTTGCTTACCCGTTACCACATATCAGAATTCAAAGTTGCTTGCTTTTTTATAGGCTTACAACGGAGAAGCAAAAAGTTAGAATCAGGAACTGTATTTTATCATCCTTAATAAATCTTTTTCCCTCCAAAAGTAAGAATAGAAGGGAAGAAAAGAATTAGAAGTTATATGATTTCTTTCAGAATGTTTTTTGTTGCATGCTAATGACAATATTTTTGTACATTTTTTGGACTCACAGGGATTCTGACAAGATAATATTTGAGCGTCTACAAAAAGAGTTTGAAGCTGCTCGAGCTTCTCAAACAGAAGGTATATAGTAGACTGTATCTGGCTCTACCGTGACTTAATTTTTTACCTCGTCTATTTCCTCTACTACACTTTAGAGTTTAGTCTAGTGGACAGGATTATTTGGTCCACTTTTTCCTTTTATTTATTTATTTTATTTCATATCATAATGTTAAATACTTTTCAATTTATATGCATGCATGGCTACTTGCATTTATGTGTGTTTCCATCCATCCATCTAATGATGTTGGGGGGGTTCACAAGTGATTTTCATATCCCTGAAGTTAAATATTGTTTTTAGCTGTGATGGTAATATTGACAGAAAGGTTACATACTAAAAGCACAAAATGATTGCTGATTTTACTGTGAAATGATAATTTATTCCCTAAATGAACAACCATGAGTGAATGAAAATTGTAATTCAGCTGGGTCAGGTGAAAAGCAAATTACTCTGGATTTGATGAATTATTAGTTAATTTTTCACTAAATGTAGCTCAGCCTATAGTTGAAGACAAAATCAGTTCAATTTCACTGGCATATCTTTATCCTTCATATATCAATTGGGATTTATTCAGCATTATCCGATTTTTTTACAGATATTCTGTTTGCTGCTTTCTATTGTTACCCGTGTTCAATTACATTGGTGTTTCACTTTATCAAGCTTGTTTTTAGCCTCATTGCATTCCACATATTGGTTTTCTCTGTATCATAAGAAATCGTACCGAGTAAACACTGATTTTAGCCCCAAAGATATACACATGTGACATCAATTTGGTCCTCTATAGAAAGTCAACATCAACTTAGTACCACAATCATATAAAGTGATATCAATTTGTGCTTCAAATAAAGTTGACATCAATGTAGCCCCTAAATCAGAAGTTCCATTAATGGTTCTATCATGATCCATACTCAAAAGGATGATTCCATGATTAAGGAATTGGATTGATGCCAACTTTCTTTGGAGGACCAAAATGACGCCACTTGTATCTTTGGGGGAGTGAAATAGGTGTTTACTTTATTTTATGTATATGGCAAGCCCACATGCAGGGGTTGAGATAAAGCGCTGGTTGTGTTGATTAGATACCGGGTAATCAATGAAGCATTGTATATAAATAGCAACATAGGGTTTTTAGTGCCCACTGCCTAGTGTTTGCACCTTCTATCAGATATAAGGTGATCTCTAACTGCTTAACCATCTATTGGTTGAATTAATACTGTTCAAAAATCAAAGTTTTCAGAATATATTTTTTCTGGCAAGAATTGAACTGGACCAAAACCAAAAAGATCTTAACCTTGTTGATAGCTCATCATGTAGAATAAATATCGGGGCCATTTATCATTGTTCTATTCTCTTCTTCCATGATAAAATTTATTTTTCTATCAAAAAATGGGGCATTTTGTACGGAATATAAAATGGAGTTGAACAGAGATGGATATGTTGCATTATCTGAATAAGTTGAAATTTTAAGATGTGAATATTTGTTCATTTGATCAGATATTCTTTTGCAACATCTGAAGTGCTTACCAATTTCTTTTGTTCATTCTTTTTCTGATGTTTTTTGGGTTACAGAGATATGCTTAGATGGGGAACAGTGGAATGATGGCCTACTAGCTACAATAAGAGAGCGGGTATGTATGTGATTGACATTTTTGTACTTATATTCTGATATTTGACATTGCTGAACTCCATGCTTACCAATTTGTTTCTGTTAGTTTTATTGTTGACATTGATGATAATGCTTGACACATTAAATTATGATTCTATTAGGTGCATATGGAGGCAGACAGAAAAGCAATGTCTGGGGATGCTAACACATTGCCATCCCCTGAAGAAAAAATTACTTATAAAACTGGGAACAAGGTAAGTAATATGTGACACATAAGCTGGGTTCATGGATGGGGTTTTGACAGTCATTTATTAGAATGCAAATGTAAATTGTGTGCGAAGGAGATAGAACTGTAAATCTACTGAGTGCTTAGAAGAGGAGTTTTATTATTTAAACCAGATGTTGATCTATAATATAATAGATGCTTCACAATACTAAAATTACTAATGCTTACAAATGTCGATGCTAAGTAGCGAATAGCATTTTAAATTATATGGGTATCATCCTCTGTAGACTGGAGTACTGGACTGGCTTGTAGGTTTTCATATTTGAAGTTGACCTAGAGATATTATTGTTCAAAGTTTATGAGCTGAGAGTACCAATTTCTGTCTGACTTTCTGGGAAACATTTTTGTATGTAATCCCAGAGAAGATTGGTGTTCAGAAAATTTCTGCAACTATGGTGGATTTGGCTGTAATAGAATGCTTCATTCTTTAAGGTTGTTGCACAAAAAAACTATACGGTTGTCGCTTCTAAGTTTTAACTTAAACTTGTAATGAGATAGGATTTCTCTTTGTTAATTTGTTCGTGGCTGTTTTGAGGGAGTTGCCATTTTCAATGTGCAGAGTGATTGTAGCCCTTGCAGCATTTTTGTAATGTATCTTCTCATATCTTGACTTGCTTGTTTATTTTCCTACTGGTTCTAGCGCAGATTCTTCCTTCCCCCTCTTCCTCACTTCCTCAATCCATATCGCTGGCCACCACGAAACTGCCATTGCTCCCACCTTTGTCGCTGCAGACTGTGGCTGTTAACCACCACGACGTTGCAACACCATCCACTATTCCTCTCAATTTCGAACTAGTCGACACCGTCCATCTCTCTCCCATGGCCACCGTTGCAGTGATGGCGACATCACCACTGCCATAACTTGGCTCTATATCTCGCTCCTTCACACTGTAACCTCTCTCTTTAGGAAGCCGCTGTGCCGTGCCATGCGGTGGGTTGTTGCCCTTATTCGTTTGGCAGAGCTAGGTTTGATTGCTATTCGTCGAGTTGCTCTGCTTGATTTTTTATTTGGAATTGATGAAAAATAATACATCCCTTTATTATGCACAAACTTTATTATGAACTTTATAGGGCCTTGACCTTCGATTCAGAATTCAAAGGAAGTGTCAATCCGGAAAGTCTCCTTGAGCTTGTTTTAAAAAAGGGATGCATGTTAGTCTTTAAAACTCTTCTTGTTGGGGGTTTTCTTCCTCAATTTGGCATACCAAGAAATGTTTGTAATCAAGACCTTAATTGTCCACTCATAAACATACAAAACAACCTTGTTTAACCATTGCAAAAAAAAAATATCTTCCTACTAGTTCTACTACCTTTTGGATTTTTAATAAAATTGTTCTTTTTATGAATTTATCCACCTCCATAGTAAAGTTGTTGGGATGTATCTTTAAATGCATTGTCAGCACTGTATGTATGTTAGTTGTTATTTTGTCTATTAACTCCATAACTAAGTAGTTTTAACTCTTTTCAATATGGGTTGTGTATTCGGGGGCAGGTAATTTGCTGTTTGGAAGGGGCGAGAATTGGCATACAATATGAGACATCTTTTGCTGGTAATGAGGAGCTAAATTTTCAAGTAACTTATTTACCAACACTATCATGATATTTAACTCATGAGATTGCAGTATGAGTTAGAAGATGCAGGCCAAACCTTTTTCTACCTGCCCCTTCCCTTCTTATGTCTTTGCCGTTAGTTGATAGTAATGTATGTTCATTGATTGCCAGGCGAGCCTTGTGAGTTGTACCATTGTGTGCTGGAGAGTAAGTCATTTCTTGAAAAGATGACTGTCCTTGAGCACACAGTCCCATTTTTCCTGCCAATACGTGAAATCGAAAATGACCTCCTTTCATCCAATGCTAAGGTCAGTTATCTTTATTGGATTTACACCATGTTTATTTCAAATTTCCTTCTAACCATTGTTTCTATTGGTTTGCTTTCAGAAATTCATAGATCACGTTGGAGAACTTTTGCAGGCATATGTGGACAGACGAGAACAGGTATGCTACCAATGTATGCATATGTAATATTATAATCGTTAAGAGAAAGTTCGATATGCTTTCTTTCTTGAAACGAAGATTGTATTGTCTTCATAATCTACATGAATTTGCTGTAACATGCAAAGCAAAAGCTTACACTTCAGCAATCATGCATGTATTATGGAAGAATAAATGACTTATATATGAATGAAATAATAACGTCATGTTAGAGATCTGAACATTTTGAAGCAAGTACTTTGTGGTAGTTTCCATTTGCATGTATCCTTATGTCCATAAAACCATAGATTAGCAGTTACTTGGTTTACCTTTGTACCAGAAAAACAATGGTTTACCCCTAAGTTTGTAGTGCAATAAAATACTTGCATAGTTAGTTCATAGAAATTGTTGCTTTGCTTGCAGTGGCAACACATACATATATTTAGCATTAAAAATATATCATATTTATTTTATAAAAAAACATTACTGACTGATATTCCAAGAAAAATTGAGATCAAGAGATAAAAAATCGGACAACAGCTCTCTCTGGCCTATGTCTCCTTCACAAATTACTGCTATGTTTGGTTGGAGAGAAGAAAGTGAGAAGGGAGAAATTGGTAAGAAAGAGAGTGATAAGAAAGACATGAGAATCAGAGGGGAATTTAATATTGTTTGGTATTAGAGAAAGAGAAAAGAAAGAGAAGGAGAAAATGTGTTTTCTTCTCCTCTCTTATTTGTTTATTTGGTAGAAAGTGAGTAGAGAAAAACAATAGTATTGCTTGAAATACAAAAAAATGTTCCGAAAATAAATAGAAAAGAAAGAAATGTTATTTTTATTGTAAAGAGTTATAATTCTAAGATTAACTAGATATATATAAACATTAATTTATTATAATCTTAATTATTATTAATCATGTAATAAGAACTAAGGAACATGCACATTGTGCATAATTCTTTTGTCATATTTTATGCATGTAATAAAACTGAGCATTTGACCTTTTTTATTTAACTCTCAGAGCAAAATTTTATTATAATCTCAGTAACAATGTACTTTGTTATATGTAATTATTTAAATTATTTATTTTCCCATCAAATAATAAAATTTACTATTTGGAATAAAAATAATCATAGAATTATTATTACTATAAAGTAAAGTCAAGGTGTAACTATTTTAAAAAGTTCTCAGTGACTCAGTCTAACTATGTGCAAGATTAAGGTTATAGCTAGTTTGTGGTTCTTAGAGTTAGGGTTATAGCTAGTTTTCCTATTAAATATAAATTTATTATTCAAAAATTCATGAGAAATATTTATGATGATAAAGAACCTGTTTGCCTATATTATAGTATGTCTCTATACAAACAATCATTTGACTTCTGGGCTCTTCTCGAAACATCTTGCAGGTTAGACTTATAAAGGAACTTTATGGAAACCAAATTGCAGAGCTGTATCATAGTCTTCCTTACCAAATGATCGAATTTGTACTGGATGATTTTGATTGGTCAGTATCTTTTAGTGATCTAATGTTTTTGTATCAAGTTAATCTTTTCTCATCCCCCTTTTATCAATGAAAATTTGGATGCTTTTTCCACTTATCCTTGAATAATTAAATGTAATGTTAGCAAAGGTAAAATAGGTAGTGCAGCGAAAGTTATACTGCTGTAGTGGTGTGGGCTTTCTCGATCCTTTTCACTTTTTCTAGACATCCTAATGTGTGATCTGATGCTTAATGGTCTTTAAGGTGTGAGGTCAGTGGGGATGCAACTTTCAATTCTAAGAGGAAGCATGTCATTTATGATTTTACATCGTAATTGGCACATTTAAGCTGATCCTGACCTTAAAATGACTGCATTTGGAATCAAACTACAAATACTTTCCTCAGCAATCACGATTCTTCATCTTTGTATTCTGCTAATGTGTACAGAAAATTGAGCACCTGCAATGTATATATATGCCGACTTGGTTAAGTAGCTCAGGTGCTGGATATAAATGGCTTACTGAAAAGGAAAATTCATAGTTTGCACAGTTTTTTGTTTTGCTTGCACCTTGATTTTTTACTCTTCATGTCATAAAGAGCAGACAAAGTTTTACCTGGGCTATCAACTGCCTAAAACAATCCTCATTTTCGGGCTTGGAACCAGATATGTTAAAACATAGGCATAGTGTATTAATAATACTCTACTCGTTTCTATTATTAGTTCATTGTTTTCATGTCATTCTTTATGAATCAAATTTTTTTAGTAATGTTTCTTTCTCCGTGTCCTATTATTAGAGAAATTACTTCGATATAATAAGGAAAAAAGTAAAAAACAAAAAGAATACCAAGGATATTTTGTGCTCAAGAAGTCATTTCTTTTTTGCAGCAAGGTAACAGTTAGCCTTCGATATGGGGAACTCATTTTGGTGCTTCCAAGTCGAATCTCGGTGCTAGCCTGGCCAGCATTAAAGAAAAACACTCCAAGGAAAGACGATGGAATCTTAGGAAGTCAACCTGCTCCAGTTCGCTTAGCCTACGCAGAAGAAGCCTTGCGAACCATGAGTCTACCCGAAGGTGAAAACTATATTACTTTGGTTATCTTGTTATTATGCGATGCCTATATTTTTCACTCTTGGCACCAACAGTGGGTCTATAATCATGTTCTACTAGGATTTGTGCATCTAATTGACACACTGACACCTATCATGATGTGATGAATACAGAATCTGAAATTAGCATGTGTTTTTTATTTCACTGTGATGTATTTCTCCATTCTCCATCAGTGTGTACTGATCTAATATTCTGTTTCCCATCCCAGCATATGCAGAGATTGTATTAAATCTACCTCAAGCGCTTCTGCAGACGAATCAGCAAAGAGTCCCAACCTAAGAACTTTGTCTCTTCTGCTCTAGATTCATGTGTACAAAATGCTAGTAGAGATGTTCTTGAATATTAGAAAAGTAACTGCAGAAATTATTACTTAGCCAGAATGGTTATAGGCTGAGTTCATTTTTCTGTACTATACTTGTCATGGCAATGTTTACAATCTCCACTCAGATTATAAAAATGCTGCTAATAGATTACACAAGACGATTTTGGAACTTTCTTTCTCTATTGATGTTCCTACAACATAGCTTGGTGTATCTTTTGTAGATTGTTAATAAGATCAATGACTTAAAACTCCTAAAAACTTAACCAAGCCTTTCCCCTTTACAAACAACATCAATCATGAAAACCATTTATCAACCATCTATCATAAATCATCACTTAAAACCAAAGATAAAGTGAGCACTTCAAAGCTAGAATTGGCTTTTGACAAAAAGAAATTGTTTAAACTTGACTCATTTATCCGAATAAGTAAATCTTTAAGTTTGATCTTAATTCATTTAGCTCATTTGCTCTTTGGTTTATTTTTCCTTTATTAAATGTGTCCAATTATTTTTAAGTTTATCAATTTAATATTTAATCTTTATGCTGGGAGATACAATAAACTAGAAGTGGATGGTTTTATGATTCAGTAATAAATTAAAGAGAAAAAATAATGATAAGTTTTTTATTTTGTTACTGCATCATCCATCATCTATTTTCAATTATCATTGATTCTTACATAAAAGTAATACAAATAAATGATGAATAATACACTGATTTTGTATAAATATTTACATTGTAAGTGTATAAATATTACACTCTAAACTAAATTCACCAAGCATACGTAATAATTGTAGAGTGTATTATTTATGTACTAAGTAAAGATTTATACACAATCAATATATTATTCACAATTCATTTGTATTACTTTTATTTAAGAATTAATGATGATTGAAAATAGATGATGGATGATGTAGTAACAATGTAAAGAATAACTATACTATAAATATCGCTTATACAGCATCATAATTGATAATTGTAACTCAATAAAATCATAATTTATTATTTAAGTGCAATTGAACAATCTATAACTTTCAAAGTATTACATACATGTTTGATTCCCATTTCTGGATTCGAGTCATGTGAATGAAAAAAATACTTGTTGGGAGAATAGGCTCACATACCTATAAATGTTCTTGACTCGAACATGATTATCTCTCGTGTGATGATACATGTGAGAAACAAAAAAAAATGACATATATGAGCTATTTCACAAGCTATTATTGTGAAGCAAAGTTAGAGTTTGGCTTATTTAAAAAAGGGAGTTTAGCTTCTCACCCTTAGATTTATTTGTTTAGCTAAATAAATAATCTAGATGAGTTGAAAACAGTATAACTCATAAACAGCTTAACAACTTACATCCCTGCATTCCATATAGTGATACATTATTTGATTCAACTTGTTGGAGCTTTCTCTTTTACCACTTGAAGTTTGCTAAAAAAAGTGTAGTACCCTACAAATACTTTTCGAAGATGCCATTTTTTAATGGATTGGAGAATCAAAATCATAAACTAAGATATATATAATAATCAGAAATAGAATTGAGAGGAGATAACACATGCCATGGGGTGTGTCAAACCCTAACCCTAAGATCACTTCTGGTGTACTTTGATATTTATGTTTTGTTAATGTAAAGATTTATATATTGTTAGTATATCATTTATCATTTATTTGTATTAATTATATTTATGTGTGAATGATTGATGTTGGGTGATAAAGCGATATTGCAAAAAATTATTACACTTGTCAAACTGCATGCATCTTTTCTCTTTAATTTTTTAATTAATATTTGAGAAATATGTATGTAGTCACATAGTGTAAGAATTTTTATCCATCATTTATATTTGATCAATCATTAACTCATAAATATAATTAATACAATGAATAATGAATGATATATTAAATGTATATAAATTTGTACACTCACGTTACATAGATATTAGTATTAGTCTTAATTTATATCTTTAATTTATGATTTTATTCTCCAAAAGACTAATAATTTGGATGAAGGAGAAGAAAGTACTTATTGAAAATTTTGTGGGTAAAGTATACCTTGTGGAAACTTGAAGTGGTTATGAGATGAATTAAAGAACATTCATAAGATATGGTGTGGATTGCTGCAAGGAGAAGAAGGTAGCAATGCTACTTTAACATGTGTTGCTTCTTGTTACCATTCATGTGTATTCTAGTGATGTATGATGTTTGTGATTTGTGAATTCACTCACTACTCTATTATATATATACTGCTATACAATATTTTAAAATCAAACTCAATGTATCTAGTGACAATTTATGTTTTTATAGGAGAGGTATAATATACATGCATAGTATCTTTTAAAGATTTATACAGAGTTAATATATTAATCATTTATTTATATACTATTTTTTTTGAAGAATTAATAATGATTATACATGAATGAGATATGTTACAGTGACATAATATAGATGATATACTGATAGTATATAAATATACAATAATAATACTTAAATAAAATGCTCTTTCCCCATCTCATATCAGTTTTGCAAATACATATTAATTATTTTGATAATTATTTATTGTATTATTAAATACAAGTCATTAATAAAACTTTAATGGTACAACAAAGTTTAAAATATAGTTTGACAAAATTATTCATAGTCCATAATTCATCCAATTAAAAAAGTTGAATCTATCAAATTTTATATATTAAAGTTCATGAATTTAAATGGATAGTTTTAAATTTTAATAATGGATGAATTGAAATACATTCATTATATTCAATGAGTATCATTGAATATAACTATTTGGATTGTATTTACAATCCATCAAAAAAACAACAAGATCATTTGGTTTTCAATTTCTTTTATAATATTTCCACTCACAATTTCTTGTAAGTGTTTCTCATTCTCACTATTACCTTGATTTTTTATTAAATTAAATTTTCATACTGACTATATTCTTAGTATGACTGGCTCAGTTGATGAATGATATAATTTATGAATGTGATTAATATTAATAGTATATATTTAAATACATTCACATATAAAATCTTAAAATTGCATGCTTGTAGAATGTAATCAATGTTTTTTTTTAATAAACTATTTTTTCTTTAAAATAAATGAATTTTAAGTCATTTTTTTAAAAAATGATTTTTTTTTTTAAAAGTGCTTTGTTGAAATAGTGGTTTTTTATAAGGATGTTTTCTTCAAAACTATTTTAGTTCCAATTCAAAACGGATTCATGGATAGATTAAAATGCTTTCATTAAGTTTTGATATAGATAAATTGTATAATTTATGATATGATTTAATAATTTATATGAATTAGTGGCTGATTTTTCACCCATTATGATTCAAATTTATCTAATATGCACATTTGTCACCCTTAAATTTATGCATATGTCCACATATATATTACTTACTTTGGTAATTATTAATTATATTATTTATTTCTTCCTTTTTTTACTGGTTTTACGTGAATTAAAAAATATGAACTATCTATTTTCTCTTGTATAATTGTTTAATACACTTAGCGATATTAAATTTGTTTTCCACAATTATATTTTATTATTGACACACATTATTTTTCACATGAATTAGTAATTTTTGAGATCATTCTTATTCTCTTTTCAGTGAACAGTAAATTATATTGACATTCTATAAGTTTTAGTGAAATTACATAAATCACATTTTCATTTTCTACACCTACGTAAAATCTCCCTAGTTTTTATACATATATTATAATGACTATTACTGTATGAGAAATAAGTGTGACCCTTTCAACAAAAAATGATGATAAATATAATTAAGTTAAACAAAATATAATATATTATGGAGACAAGTCCAAATAGTATACGAGTCAATACATTTTTATTATTTTTGGTTCATTATAAGAAACATCAACAATTCTAAAGAGATATTGTAAATAACTCTTATACTATATTATAACGAATAAAAAATAATAAAAAATGTATTGACTTATATACTATTTGTATTTGTTCTACAATATACCATATATATTTTATAACTTAATTACACTTATTACTCATTTTTTTTAAGAAATTACATTTATTTCTCATAGAGGAGTAGTTAGTGTAATGTATATAGATATAAAAATTAGAGTGTTTCTGTAGTGTAAAAAATACAGGGATAATTTATGTAATTTCACTACAACTCAGAAAGTGTAATTTACTCATTAACTAATATACTTATTTTTTTTAAATGATCTTATAGATATACTAAAATTAAAATTTCAAAACATTCCTATAAAAGGTGAGATAAGGAGTATATAAATCACAGACGTGGAAATATATATTAATTACTTTAATAATTATAAATTATATTATTTAACTCTTACCAAAAATAAAAATCTCGAACTTAAAATAATTTCAGAATGATATATCATACTATCTACAAAACCAAAATATGGTACAACTACTATTTGAATAACTTCTACTTTCATATTTTACCCTTAATATTTTTTATTTTGTACAAAAAATCATATAATCATAGGTAATCATCACCAATACATCAATTGCAAGTTGAGACCATATTTCTCACCTTAAAATTCACATTCTAATAAATACAAAAATTATACTATAAAGTACATCTAATACAAAAAGTATAAAATAAAGTACATTTAATACAAAAAAACATCCTAATTTTCCAAAAAAAAATATAAATTTTAATATTTAGCACCTTAAAATAAAAACGTGGATCAACATACACGAATTGACTGTCAACGGCTAATATAAGTAATTTTGTAATGCATATCACATTGTAACTTACTCAAAAAATGAATATTATAATATTAAAATTTAATATATATACTAATATATAAGTCAAAATATAATTTAATATCATTGGGGAGTAATTTCTATTTCCATTTTTAATTTGTAAATATGAGGATAAAAAAAGCTGTTCATTATTTCTAACTTATGGCATATTCTAAAAGTTATGAGGAAGTGGCAAGATACACAATAATTTACACGTATTATTTGTTTACAGTTTTCTACACGCATGTAATATTTAAAGTTTTATATGTGAAGTTTTTAAGGTTTTAAGTATTTATGGAAAAAAATTAATATTAATTATATTTACATGTTCTATAATTAATTTCAATTTAATAAAAAATGAAAGTGAAAGTGTAATGCACTACTACAAAATGAAAATTGAATTGTGAATGAAATTGAAAAAGTAATGAACTGTTAACGTTTGTTTTTTGGATGAATTAAATATACATGCAAATGGATATATTTATTTGATAAAATAGATAAATTCATATTCATTAATTATTAAGATATTTTATTGAATTATATTATCTATTAGCAGTTGAATTTGGAAGAATTTGGTATTCTTGGATTGGAATAAATTATGGATAATTATCATCTCTAAAAAAATTATTTAGTTGTATGTGACAATTGAAGTCAACCTGATTTTAAATATATTTAGTTATGGCATATGCAATATAAAAATGTGGAAGGCAACTTTTTAATAAGAAAAGGCAACTTTTTAGTAAGAAAAGGCAACATTTTTTTCTCCAAAACGAGGGACATGTTTTTTATTTTTAAAATTTGTCTGCTTGTTAAATAATTTGTTTAACTGTTCATACATACATGAATAATTTATGTACCCAAAAAAAGATACATGAATAATTTGTTTGACTAATCATGTAGTTGTAAATAGTTTCTCTCGTTGACCCAAAGTTGGTAGATATTTATATATATATGTCAATAATTACTTGGCAAAACTGTCCTAAATTATCCTTAAAATTTAATATATGTCCTTGATTTTCAATTTTCTTAATACTGGGTTAGAAATTAGGATACCGGCTAGAAAAAGCTTCATATAAAAAACAATATGGGAAATACTTAATCACTAAACGATGCATTTGATTAATTATTACATAGAAATAAGCTTTTCTAACCATAACTAAAGGGAATTTCAAAAAAAAGAAAGAGGAAATACAACATGATATTTTAAGGGTATCTTTACTTTTAAGAAATGTTTTCTAATTTTATTTCTTGTTTTCATTTTCAAAAAACAATTTTTATTTCCGTTTTCATTTCCTTGAAACATGTTTGTTTATCATTTTCTTTTCCAAAACTCTTCACTTCAAATTTCATAAATGAGGATAATTACTTTCGTAAATACTTCAATTTTAATCACTAAAGTAATCAAGTCATTGATTTTATAGGATGTCATACTTTATACTTGTACTTTCTTTTCCAACATACTTTATATCAACAGTACATTGAACATATTTAATTGTTGAACTTAATCTTTATTTATCATAAGAACGTGCAGAATGCGGAAAGTCGTAACGAGCATCATATATTTGCAAGTGATATCCAAAAAGTTAAAGTTAAACTAAATTAGTAACTTATAAGTGCTATAACATTTAGTTCAAGTTGCACTAATTTCAAGGGAAACAATTTACATCCAAAAGTCATATATTACAATACTCATCATTAAACTATTTCTCCAACAATATTAAGAGGAACAAATAAAAGTTGTTATATTTAGAGTGAGATACTCATTGATTTTGACATTTTGTTGATTATTTGAGAGAATAATTGAAAAATATATTTTCTCCATTCCATATATTTTGATGTTTAAGGTTGTATACATAATTTAATAAATTATTAAATGATATAAAAAAATTGATATCATTTGGCTAAAATAACCAAAATTAAATGAACGCTTACATCTGAATTAAAGAAAAATGAAGAAATAGAATGAAAAGATGAGTAATAAATATAGGTATGGTTGGAAAATAAATTATAAATATGTATTGAGTTTCTAAAACATCAATAGATTTGGAATAACATGAAAATATTAAAAGTGTTAAAAATTTCAAAATTACCACTATTTTATTATTTTTTGGTACTACTAAGGACACTTTTTCACCCTAAATTAATTCATTTCGGGGTGCGTGACTACCTCTCCTAACAAATGTTATTTACAGGAATCGAATATTTGATCTTTTGATATTTCTATGAATTCATCACTATATCAATATCTTGTTGATCCGTTACTTTATTATTGAAAATGAAATCTCATTTTTCCATGAATTTCTAATAACTTCTCAAAATTATGTTGGAAATGAGGTACACAGTCTATGTTATTTTTTCATCAAATTAATTGTTATAAACTCGTTAAATTGATTATCAAACATTACAACGTCCTTAAATAAAATGATAAAGAATTTGAAAAGTTTGAGTTATGTTGATGAAAAAAACGAGCATAACTTTTCCCCTTCATGATAAATGTTATATATTCTGCTAATAAATAATCTTTCGTTCCAACTCACGATTTTATATTGATATCAAGGTTATTGCAAATTCAAACATGATCCTTTTACATGTGTCACTTTTACTACTTAGTTAGGAGTTAAACATTTTTCTTTAAGAAAATCAAAGAATAAACTCAGTATTAAGAAGCATTAATGAAAATCGAAAATATATTGAGTTTTTTATCTCAATAATAACACTGACATTCCCACACAAGTAAAAGTAAACTCTATCAAAGATGTTATTTGGGACACTATTATTTGGTACCTAAAGAGAAATAGCATCTCATCCTACTACTGGAAAAATGGGATAGGGAAGTAACCCTTCATTTTTTTCACAAAAGGACAGCCATTCTAATAAAAAATTTGTTTGTGTTCTAAGACAAGGTCTGAGGCCATTCTTTTTTAAGGTTGTCCAAGCTCCTTAGACAGTGTAATGCTGTTGGATTGTATCAATGTCTAGTCCCTTCAGCTTTACCACTGATTCCACATGTCCCTTTAGAGTATGAAGCTCCCTAAGCCTGTGAACCAATTTCAAAACTCTATAAGATACTTCAATAGATATTGTTTATTCAACAATAATAACAACAACAACCAAACGTTAGTCCCATTACGTGAGATGAACTACATAATCGAACAATGATATAATGCTCTATCGTAGATATGTTCATGAACAAAACATTAATATCTAAATCTATGATAATCGTTTCATTTATGGTATTCATATTTGATACTGAGCCTGATATAAGGTGAATGATGTGTTAGGTAGTCAACAACAAATATAATACTTTGTTGAATCTCTATGATATACTTTATTCAATAATCCAACATTATAATCAATTACCTTGCAACCTCGGCGCGCCTTTTGGCTTGCTCAGCAATCTCAGAAAGCTCCCTATAGCTATTCTTGTCATTGAAAAGGTTGGTTGTTTCTGGTGGCTGAAGACCATGAAGTGTCCTCTGAGCAGTTGCCCACTGAGCTTCTCTCTCTTCTTTGCCGTAGTCTTTCTTGGTAGTGAAGGCAGTCTACCGTTCGAAAAGCATGAACAAGTTTAGAATCGCGAGTTTTCCCTCCATTAAGAACAACAATGCAATAAAATATAATAAGGAAGAAAATCAAGTTACCTTGTTCTCCAAAAGAGTATTCCAAGCCTTCCCACTCAGAGCATAGGCAATGGCGAATTTGAGAATATCAAGAGGGACATATGTCACTAAACTGTACAACCAGATCACACCGGCCCAACCCCATCCCATTCCCTTAATTCTTGCAAAACTCCAATTAGCATATACTGCTAGAAAAGTTGCCACCTACCAATCACAGAGCAAATTATTCTCACCACAGAAGAAAACCAAGATAGTTTGATTAATCATTCATTGGCATTGCTGGCTAATAGATAGAGAAACTCTTTAAATTCAAATTTACTTGCAAGCTAAGTATTATGCCAATAACTATGGCTTCTTATGGCAACAAAAGTTATTGACTTCATTTCACTTCATCGTTTGTGCACCGAAAACTTTTATTTTAGAGATGCTGATTACATTTTTATTTTTGGGTGGTTTTGGAGAAGGAGGAACAATTGCATGAAGATTGAGATTAAGTTGTTGGTAGAACATATTGGTTTCAATAATAAAATCAAAAAAGAAATTAACATAAACAATTTTTGTTGATACAAGACTTCGAGGCTAAAGATTACCAGCTGAGCAATCAGAAAAGCGCCCATTAGGAGAAAACCAGGTCTTTCAACATAGGACCAGCTGCGGGACCTAGTGACAAAAATAAGAGCCTGACTTATAATACTGACTTGTAGGTACAGGGCTGCCATCATTTCTGCGGGGTTATTTCTGAGTGACCTAACACCAAATTTGTCCTGCAATAGAGATAGTTTTGCTCATAGTCACATCTCTTACAATTCTTGCTAAGAAGCAATAACATTGAGAGAAACATGAAATACAAATTATTACCGAAAAGAAGTCGGTATCCTTAATAAGCCAGAAAAATATCACTGTCATTAGTGCCATGTAGCTACCTAGCACAACACCAGTAGCAAATATCTCCTTCAGTTTCCAGCTATCTGGCAAAGGTGATGGTTTCACTCGATCCTTGGATATTGTCATAATGGTACCTAACGATATAGTGGGGAAGCAAATTAAATTAAATTAAATAATTTCAGAGGATAGCCAAAGGAAACAACATGAAGCTCAGGCAAATATTCTCACCATCATTTAATATGGCAATAATCAACACCATAAAGGGTGCAAAATCAAACCTCCAGATCAAGGCAATAAACATGAAACCAAACTGCCAAAAGAACATAAATTATATGAATTATGAATGTAAGTATGTAGAAAAAGTTAACATGTTCTTTGAGTCAAAACTATTTTTTGTACTTACCACAATACGAATGGTGATTGACACAGCATAGATCTGCCATAATAAAACATTAACATTTCTGTGTTTAGACTGCATTGATATTAAATAAAGTAAGGCAATTAAGTTGTGTAAGTAAGGAAACTAACTGTATAGTTCTTCATCCTTTGGAAAATTGCCCTGCTGGTGAGAACTGCACTAATAATGACACTCAGACCAGGTTCGGTGAGAACAATGTCAGAAGCACTTCTAGCAGCATCTGTAGCATCAGCGACAGCAATACCAATATCTGCTCTCTTTAATGCAGGGGCATCGTTGACACCATCACCTGTCATTCCACATATATGCTTCCTGTCTTGTAGCCTCTTAACAATTTCATATTTGTGTTCTACCATGTCATAGAAAGAGTAAAATGTTAGGAGTGTGAGTGTCTATTGTTGAAAAAGTAGCAGTATGACTACCTCAGAAACAAGATATAAGGAGCTAAAGGACGATTGGAACAATTGAAAACAAAAAATAACAGATGATATCACCACCAATTAATGACCAAATATTGAAGTGAAGTGGTACATGCTATACAATATAGGGCCTACCAGGAAATACTCCAGCAAATCCATCAGCCTTCTCAATCAACTCATCAACAGGAAGAGCTTCAATAGCAGGATCCTTGTGTTGGCCAAGCAAAGAAGAAGACGGGTACATGTTTGTTCCCATCCCAAGCCTTCGGCCAGTTTCCTTGGCAATGGCAAGCTGATCCCCTATAGGACAAGAAACACACAAGCAACTTGTAAGTTACCTGATTTGAGTTATGGTATGAACTGCAAAAAAGGAATACCTCAAATCTTACCAGTAATCATCTTAACATTCACACCAAGGTGCAGAGCTCTCGTGATGGTTTCAGCACTATCATGTCTGGGAGGATCAAACAGTGGTAGCAGGCCAACAAATTGCCATGGTGCACCAGGACTCTCTTTTGTTTTCTCGGGTACTTCCTGTTATAGATAGATCACACAAGCATAAATAAAGGAAGGGTATTCAATCATGTTGTAAACTAGAAATGTTAATATCAGTTTTCTTTTGGACCTGTCTAGCAACACCTAAAGACCGCAATCCACGCTCAGCAAACTTATCAATAGTAGCATGTGCCCTTTTCCTAACATCCTCTTTGCAGTTGCAGAGGTTCAATATCTATTTAGAACAAAAACATTCATTAGTTATCTTTATAAACATAATCAGATGGTGCCTATAAAACACATAATTACCTGCTCAGGAGCACCTTTGCTAGATCGATGCCAATTTCCATCAGAATCAATGTAGGTTAGAGCAGTCCTCTTGTCTACGGGATTGAATGGGAGAAAGTGGACCTCCCTAACACCAGCCCGTGCCTGGCCAATTCATAGTATAAGTTAGAAATTTTGATCTTTATTGCAAATTCAATATATTTTTTCCCTTTCTGTTTCATGTCAGAAAGAAAGATCGGTTTGGCACATTTACCTCCTTCGGGTCAGCAAGCATCCCAACAATTGCAGCATCTATGGCATCCTGATTCTCAGTCCTAGAAGCCCTTGCCGCAAGAAGGATAACATACTCCTTCTCAACACCCTTAGCAAAAACCTCAATCAAGTTTTTATCAACACTAAGCTTATTTAGAGTCAGAGTTCCAGTTTTGTCACTGCATAGGACATCCATCCCTGCCATTTCCTCAATAGCTGTCATTCTTTTTGTAATTGCACCTTGCTGAGAAAGCCTATGAGAACCAATAGCCATGGTAACAGACAAAACAGTTGGCATGGCAATTGGAATCCCTCCGATCAAGAGAACCAACAGATTGTCAATCCCGTCTCTGTA
This sequence comes from Lupinus angustifolius, assembly GCF_001865875.1. NCBI lineage: Eukaryota > Viridiplantae > Streptophyta > Magnoliopsida > Fabales > Fabaceae > Lupinus > Lupinus angustifolius. The sequence continues at coordinate 19,102,986 of NC_032023.1, forward strand.
CTTGCGGTGTTGTATTGGGTACATGACTATGAGCTCAATGACAATTCCAACAGCAATTGAGCAAATGCAGAAATTACCGATTGCTGTAAGGACTTTCTGAAAGTGACCAACCTGGTTGGTGCTGTCCACTAGATGAGCTGCTTTACCAAAAAAGGTGTGCACACCAGTAGCAATCACAACTGCTTCAATCTCACCCTTCTTAACAGTTGATCCAGAAAACACTTCATCATGCGGTTTCTTCGTTGCTGGAAGAGATTCTCCGGTTAAAGCAGACTGATCAACACTCAAAGCATCACCCTCCAGAAGACGAGCATCAGCAGGAATGATATCTCCTAATTTGATGCTGATTATGTCTCCTGGCACTAAAATTGCAGCATCCTGTTCACTCCATCGGCCATCCCTCAGAACCTAAAACATTCGCAGCAAGAAAAGGTTTTTATACAATTTATGGGGCTGCAAGTAATGAAGCTTGTGGATAAATTTATTAAATTAGATCAGAATATACCTTGGTCTTTGGAGCTAAACCAGCCATGAGTGCAGCAGCGGCATTGCCAGCATTGTTTTCCTCGATAAAACTGATCGTCGAGTTAATGACCAAGAGAACAATGATACCAACAAAATCCTGCCAATCAGGGGGCCTTCCACTACCATTAGCTAAGGCAATAGCCATGATAGCAGCAGCTTCCATAACCCATGATAAAGGGTTCCACATAAACCCCAAGAACTTCAAAACTTTGCTTTCCTGTTTCATGAACACTCAATTTTAAGAAATCATTTCATGCATGCATTCAATTTAAATGAAGCAAATAGTAAATTAAATAAACAGGATTTGAGGTTGTGAAAAAAGGGACCTTTTTCTCTTCCAATTTGTTTGGACCAAAAACTTGAAGCCGATTGGCTCCTTCGTCTGATGATAGACCTTCTCTTGAACATTTCAGTTGATCAAACACTTCCTCAACTGGAATCCGTTCCTGGGTACACAAGGTGCTTTCAATTTCAATGTTTCCTTTTTATTTATCTATCCAATTGCTTATTTAACACCACCAATAAACTCTTTGAATCTTCTAACTTATATATATGTGATGTAAATTATATTATACATCGTTATAACAAAATTCATCTCACTCCTACTGCTACTGAAGATTTGATTTGCTCCATGGCAGTGGACACGCGACAGAGGGAAAATATTAATCAACATATTATTGATAATCTATGATATATATCTTTTGTACGACCAATGTATTAATGACTTACGGGGTTAAGGAAGAAATCTATCTATTTCGGATTAATGATTTTCCCCTTCCAAACGAATGTCGCTCCAAGTAATAGAATTGACTTTTTGGTTTCACGGGGATTACACTACTAGATCAGCATAAAAATCGAGAAATAGAAATTTAAAAGATATAGTTTTAAATTCTTTTAATATTAAAGGTATATTTTCTAATGAATTTTTATTATTAAATAAATCAATATCATTTTTTATCTTTTATTAACCAATATCATGATAGCAAAGTGAGATTTTTTGTACTATCGAAGATATCCCCTTAACTTATAGGTAAATAATTAATCACTTTCAGCTGCCCCTTCCAATAAGTACAGGTCCCAAGATTTAAACACTTGACCTTAAACCATTATATTAACGCTTTGTTGGTCTTAAGTAAAATTGTCTCCAAATAAGATAAACACGTCCTTTCAAGATATATAATTTACTAAGCTACAATTCATTTATACTCTAGCGAAGAGCCATAAACATTTAGGGTGAAATTAAAATTTAGTAGCTAATTAAGTTTCAATAACGGATTTAATGAATAATAAATATAAAGAATTTTTAAAGGAATATTTTGATAAGATATTATGGTAACATAGCACTAGAGTTAAAAAGGAAAAAAAGGTGATTAATGTGAACGGCGTGAGAGCCACGCGTTAAGAGCGTACATTAGAACTGTTTCCAAGTAATCTATATCTATACTATATAAAAAGTCAAAACTTAAAATAACTTCCTCGTGGTGTAATTTTCATTTCCTATTTTGCCCTTCACATTATTTAATTTTTACAAAAAAAACTATATAATCCTAAGCAACTACCACTAATATATTAATTAACCACATATCTTACCTTAAATTAAACACTATCATAAACACAAAAAATATAATATAAAGTACACCGAACACAACAAATACATTCTAATTCAAAAAATGAAATATATAAAAATTGAATATATAGTATCACACAATATTCGCCGGCGGGCTACACACTAATAATAATAATAATCGTAAGGTGAGGATTTCTCTTACTATACACGTGTTAACGTTACGCATAAGGAATAGTAATCACTCACAGAATTATAATATTTTTGTGGACTAATCTACTTATTCTTATAACCACTTTACTTTGAGCGTGTGGTTGTTTCTCCCGATAAATGTCATTCTTGGAATTGAAACTTTAACTTTTTGTACGGAATGTAAGATATATTTTTCCTCTAAAATGAAGTTAGTTATGATATCAACTTTTTTTTTGGCAACCAGATTTTAATTTCACAGAAAATGATAGTTTATGAAAATTTAGAGTGGTTCAAGAAGAGTGAAAAAATCGAATTTCTGTTAACGCGTCGAAAGACCGATACGCCACCAAGGTTGAAGTGATACATGTTTGATTTCCCTTAAGCAAGAACTCAGGTTCGAGTCTTGTGGATAGAAAAGACCGATACGCCACGTCTCTGTTTTTTGTTCCTTAAAAAAAATGACGAAGAATATATTGTGCTATATAGGCTATACGTTATTATTGAATTATAATTAAGTTATTAAATGTTTGTGCATGAATTTGAAAATGTTTTGGCAAGTGAAGAAAGAGAGAGAGAGAGAGAATTGAAACAAACCAGATCAACGTTCTCGTTTTTGATCTCCTCAAGACTGATACCACCCATGATGTTTGGTTGTTGGTTGAAGAAGGAAGTTGAAAAATGAATGAAACGCTTAAAAAGAAAGAGGAGAGAGTTGAGTCATTGGGATGAGAGCAACAATAAAGTCAAATAAATGCACTCCAATGACCTTATGCTGCTTCTCTGCTTATAACTTATACTCTTTTTTCCCCATTTCTTTTTACAAATCTATTACTGTTAGTATAAAAAATTATAAATAATTAATTTATTATTCGTTAGTTATTTATATTATTTTTTTGGGAGAATCAATAATAATTGAAAATAATGAAATAGTATATGAAACTCTTATACATATATTTTTTCTTTATTTATTATTCATTTCTTCACATATTATTTTTTAATTCAGTAATATGAATTAAATGAAATATATGTATAATGTTATAATGGACCGATCAATGATTCGATTCTTGTTAAAGTGACATTTATTAGAAATAGCTTAATTTTTTTATGGGTACCGGTTTGAATTTGATGATGGTGGGGTATCATCTCATCATCATATCAGGGGTAGGTCTTTATTACATGCATTTTTCAACTTTATTTCCCACCTCATAATTCAATTTCATACCTAATCATAAACTCTTTTATATATACACGTATGTCTCGGAAATCTTCATTCTTGAATAGTAGTGCATCATCAACCGATATATGTACAAAAAAAAATGATAGATCATCTTATTAATCTTATTTAGTAGACAAATATAATTATTATTTTATATTTAATGATGTCTTCTGAATTCTTAAAACTATTTATCTACTCTAGAGTGTCTTGTTATGCGTATAAATCTAGAAAACAATAACAATATATCATTTATCCATATAACACAAATAATTATGGATTGTTATTGTATATATCTTTTTTCTCCTCTAGAAAATTATAATATTTTGGAATTATTTATTGACTATTGAATATATTAAATAAATAATATTTTGGAATTATTTATTGACTATTGAATATATTAAATAAATTAAGAGGAAAAAATGTTGTATAAACATTGTAACAGTTTTATACACTATTACTTTATCATTTATTATTCTCTTCAAACAAATAATTAATAGATCAATAATAAATAATATATTAATTATATATAAATATTTATGTTATGGCTCCACAAATATTACAGTCCTAAATTATTCATTGAAAAACTATAAAGTCAAATATAAAGAGTTGATGATAGTTTTCTGACATATGTTGAAGATTCGACAAAAGTTAGGTCCGTAAGTTTTTACTTCTGGACAATTTTTCATATTAAATTTTTTAATATTATTCTTATACTTTTGTATTGTTTTATAGAAAATTATATATCCTCCTACTAATACATATACAATAACATATGTTACAAGAAGATACTTTATTTATGAGATTTAATTCATATCATAATTCAGAAACTAATGTTTAGTTATTTTTCTTAATCAAAGAAGCCGGTGAGTCACGTTTTCCTATTTGTCATATTATTCTTTTTTTGCATTCCAAACATATATACCATAGTTCTTTATTTCGACATAGCACAAAAATAATTAATTTATAAGTGACACATACTTTCTTGTGGATAGTAAGATTTAGTACGAGAATATAACATTATTCTTATTTTATCTTTCTATTTTCAACTTTTATAAGTCTCCATTTTACATCACACACTTAGCATGAAATTGCTTTTATTCAGCCAACAGTTAGGGGGAAATAAACATATAAAGTCTTAAATATTACATCATTATAAATATCACTCACTTAAATTTATATATGGATGCTTAATATAATATTGCTGAACAGAGAAAACAACTCAAAAGCCTTAACTACACAGTTTTGTTGAACAGTGAGGATAACTTCAAAAGACAATAATGATTCTTCTTAAATGAGATGTTAATATTTTATGCTTATGAAAGGAAAAGAAAAATAATACATCTAGTTGGTAATTACGGATCCTCAATTCACAAATACCATATACATAATAACACATTATGAATCCTTATTTCTTAATAAACGGAAAGTGCAAAAATGATTTTCCAATCTAATCATGTTTTGAGAGTAAAAAGTGGAATATAACAGCTTGATATAAGGTAATATACATAGGCACATACTTCTTATATTTTTTTGTACAACAAAAAGAAATATGTGTGACCATCTTTCTTAACAAATATCATTCTCAAGAATTAAATTATTAACATTTTGAATTTAACAGAGTTTTATATCATTAAACCAACATCGTGTTAGTTGAGGAATAATTCTTAGGTGAAATATCACAAACTAACCGTGGATATATAAAATTGATTATGAATATTGGTTTGCTTCACCAAGCAACTATTTTATTTGCTTTCATTCTTCTTGTGTTATGTACATTGAATCAAATAACAAACTTTTCCATTATACTTTTCTTGCTTCTATTGAATTTCTAAGGAATAACACACGTGCATATACAAGGTCTACGCCTAAACATTTGCTTCCTTAATTGGCCTTAGAATAAAGGCAGCTTAACCTTAAATAAGAAGAAACACAACAACAAAAGTAAAATAATTTCCACAATTTCATTGAAATTAAAGCAGTTTTTTTTTGTTGCATATTTTTCATTCTAAATAAAATAATTAAGGGTTGAGAGACTTATGGGAAAATATGTTATAAGGTGAAAGAATGATTAGATGCATAAATAAGTTAAACGGATCTTTTCTGGTCAAACATTTAAAGCTAGTGTATGCTCAATAAATTGAGGTATTGACCATAATGTTGTTTCAGCTGGACATGTTTTATCTTTGGACCAAATTAAAGTTGATGTTACCACTTGTACGGTTAATATAGTTAAGAGCTACATTTTCTCTTTTTGTATCACTCAAATATACTCATTGTTTCTCAATATAAATTAAGTTTATATTTTCTGATTAATGGAAATGAAATGGTACCTGAAGTATGACAAAGATTACATGTCTTTAACTGTATCTCATTATTAGTCTCGGGTTAATAACATATTCTCATATGAATACAAAAAAAATTTTAAAAACAAAAAGTAACATTCTGATTGGCTTGTGATAGAAAATATGATACATTTCGAAACATATGATCTCTGTCCCGTGAGTAATACACATCTTGGTGTACCAGAAAATGTGTTGGTCTATAGTTAAGAGGATTAGGAGCTTTCATTTCCCATGGACTTCATTCAATATTCACTGCCCTAAATCACCTTTTTTGCATGGTAAGAATTTATGCTTCAAAAGTAAAAGCAGAAGTATTTTTTATTGAAGAGATTCTTATAATGTTGTAAGGGCAATGGACACAAATCAATTAAGGAATGGACATAAATGGGTATAGTATAAAGTTGAATTGTAAAGGAGAAGGGAAAGAAAGGCAGAGATAAGAGATGCCATTAGAATAACTATTATTGCTCTTAAAAGTTAAATGTGCTATACCATTTCTCCTATTTTTAGCCATTCTAACCAAAAATTATTGCTATAGTGGCTACCAAGTGGACCAAAGATTCTTTAGGAATAGCAAAAGTTCACTCTGGCTGGGTGAGGAAGAATATATCAAATGTTACTTTCTGATGTTGAAAACAATGCATTTAAAATTAGAGTGTAATATATATGTATTATCGGTGTAAATATTTATATACAATTACTATTTTATCTATTATTTATTTAGATTATTTTTTGAACAGATAATGATAATAAAATATAAATAATTAATTCACTTACCATACATATATTATTTTCTCTTAAAAATATTACATTTGTGATTCATTGTGGACTATCATGCACACCCTGAATTATTATTTTTATATATTATGGTCAATACTTATTACACCACTTTATATAAAATTGCATATGTATCACTTCATTTATCTTAGTCTAATATATTTTGAATCATTCAATATAACTTTTTAATCTTTGTGATAACTCCGAATTATTTCTCCATACCGATGAATTCTGAATGGATTGGAAACTTCACATAAGACATAACCAACCATATATTTAAAGTCCAAAGTTAACTGATCTTCTTGTCCCCACCCTAGTTGTGTTACTAATATAATACATCTTTCTATTAATGTTATAATATTTAAAATTCAAAATAGAATAAAGTAATAAACCATACATTTCATTTATTCTTTACATTTTTGCTTCAATTGTTCATAGAATTCACTGTTTTCCTAATGTAAAGAAGAAAACAAACACGTCTGAGTCACCATGGCCCAATGACTAAACTTAAACAAATATTTAATGCTTTTTTTGGTTAGCATAGCTACACCAAGCTATGATAGAATTATGATATGAAATTAGTTTATCTAAGTAAGTTGAGTTTAGGACGAGAATGAATGGAAAAAAAAAGATTATCTCTTAAACTTTTTATTTCCTTTTCTCTTTCTTTAAAATTCAACTCAAAATTTAGTTTTTTTAGGAGAACTATGGAGAATTTGGTAAAGTGAAGGAAAAAAATTTAATGGTGAGGTTTTATAGATAAGTACTACCATCTGAGGTTGTGGCTGACAAATTAGAAAGAGTTACATACATAAACAGATCAATGGAGGAGGGAGAACAATTTCATTGTCATAATCACATTGATTTGCAATAGCAACAGGATTTTGAGTTAAAGTGATATAATCGCAATAACCACAATCACGACTCTGGGTTGTGCCACGGCTCGAAACCATGATTATGAGTATGTAAATCAACCTGACATGTATAAACTAGCTAACAAAAGCACATGCAGGTAGTTGAGGTTTCTTAAACAACAAAATATCTATAAAAAAACAAAATTTATTCCGATTATCTCCCATCATGAAATGTTAAATTTTTGGTTGTCCACCAAGAATAATATCCTTAATTGAAAAAAAAAATAATTTGAGAATCTTCAATAAGTGGATCATACAATTTTTTCTCATGTCAACTAATAGTTTGAGTGATATCATAATAGTGAAGATTGTAGAGAGGCATAACCACAAAATCCAAGTGGACCCTAAAATTCCACTAAAACTAAAAAGTAAGCATAGAATATGGCAAGTTCTGTTTGACTTGGCATGGTGCACATAGTGGAGAATGAAGTGTACGAGTTCATAGAGGCCACTTTTATTGGGCATCTAAATCATTATAATCTGACTTTACCATACACAAGAAAATGCATATATGCATGTCACATGAGGACTTAACTACTACACAATAGTGTTGTTTTTGTATCAACCACTCATTGTCACATACCAATGATGGCTTCATTCGTATCCAAAATTCACCATCCATTGTATAATTATAGTTTCAATTATCCCACATTAGATCAAATGGCTAACCGTTAGAATATAATAAAACTTGTATTATGCACGCATGGTTTCTTATTTCTTTCTTTTTGCCTTCCCACTTTTGTTGTTATTGGTTTATGTCCTTTTATTCTTTCACCTTTTATTTCCTACCATAAACTTCTTACCCAAATTGTGTCACATGTTCATGGCCTTGTCTTTATATTGCCACTGATCAACTATCCAGTGTTTATTTTTAGATAATAAAATATCTCTTGGGATAAGAAGATAGATTATCTCTTTTAACCATTAAAATCATGACATGTCTCTTATTTAATCATTTTCTTCAAAAATATTTCTAAAATTTAACAAAATAGTACATGCAATACTGTGATACTTTTTCGGACTGGAGGATATAAAATATCTCCTAGTATAAGGATATATTTTATTCTCTAATGTTCCCTTCTATTTGATAATTATTGTATATTTATATAGGAGTTTTACTTATTCAAATTTCTTATTATCAATATTTAAAAAAACACCTAAAGTTCACAAGAATTATAAATCCATTAAATTGATTACAATAGTTTGCATCCAATTATTATTTTTTATGCTTGAATCCTTAAACAAATTTGCGTGAAATATCACTGTGACACATCCAAAATCTAGAACCAAAGGCTGAAACAATGAACCACCTCTGGGTACTTCAAAAATCTCTAAAATGAGCAACAGTGTATTCACCTCCAATATAATAAACTGCATTAAGAACTACACCCACTGAATGATCTAAATGTGAATACAACCTTACTTGGTCACTTTAGATAGCCATATTCACCAAACATAAACTGCAAGAAAATAAATCTGAAGTGCATCAAGCAATGCAAATCAATGGACAAGTGTATAATAAGTTTTGCATTGACCAGTAGTTCAATTGTGTTAGATGAATGAGTCTCTTATGTGGATTGTCCGGTTGACCGGTTGACAGTTCTCGCATGTTCTTGTGAAATAAAACAAGGATATACAGCAGGGCATATTAAAAAGACAAAATTCAAAATTAAATGTACTGTCAATCTGCTAAATGTAATGTAGGCGGCCGCGGATGAATACATCACCAAAAAGAAAATTGAATTGTAATATAAATTCATGTCTAGTTGATACCATAATCAGCTCTCAATCATTGGTTCAGGGCCAGATGTTTCTGCGCGAGACTTGTTTGTTTGATGAGAAGAATTGAACAGAATGTCCTTGATTACCTACATACAAAACGGATGCAGAGAACGTTTCAGAATTCAGACAGTCTAGCAAATCAATCTGAAAAAAAGAATTCTTATCAAATAAATGTCAGACAGTTACCTGTGACATAAGACCGTGGACTTGTTCTACGGTAATTTTTGCACTATCACGAGTAATCTTAGCAAGTGGAGATTCTTCCTGCAAATTGATTAGATGTCAGCATTAGATTCGAAAGGAGGAGGAAAGATTGTGGGGGACTGGGATGAGGATATTAACATTGATATTGATGGCTCACAGCTGGTAATGACAAGACCTAATATGCATGATTCTAGATTATATGCAATCAGCATAGTACCCCGTCATCATGAAAGGAGAAGGTCCATTGAAATTTTATGCACATTGCAGAAGATTTGTCTCCATATAAAAAGGATCTTTAATTATGTGCCTATCATGGAAATGTGGAAGAGATATGTAGGTGTAGGCAAATAATATCACGACTCACAAGCATGAACTAATCAAACCTAAGATAAACTTGATGCCATTTTGTATGTCCTATGTGAGTATACACACCGCTTTTCTCTGACAAATTTTCCCCCAAAGGAAACAATATGACACAATATCACCGAAAAAGAAACGAATATGATACGGATATAATGGTGAGGGATGAACACATCAGTCTGTGAACTTGTATTGGTAAATTGACTAAGCAAATCTAAGAAGCCATGGATAAACCCATATTACATATAAAACCAGTAGGAATTGGTTTGATTGACAAAAGGTGAGCATCCATGTGTCAACCATCCAGGTCCTGATCTCTTATGTCATGGATTTGATTGACAACAGACATTAGCAAACAATTTTACCAGCCTGAGTTGGCCAGTGTCCAAGACGCACCCAGAGCATTCATGAACCTAGAAACTAGTTTTACATGTGTTCCAGTTATAAGCTCCTCCTCCAACAACAAAAAGTCAACTGAGTTTCACTCTTATATTGCACAAGGTAAATGTTGCTGGCACGATTCTGCAAAGTCTACTATTACCGGTAAAGGAGTTAGTAAAGCGTGTATCATGCCAGGTATGCATGTATCATAACCAATTTATGTGTGCATAACACTGTCAGGTTTACACATGTTACATTGGTGTCTGGCTGGGCTTTTATTGCTATAAATCCCAGACTTACTCTCTCCCTCCCATATTAGGTTGCAAAATAGAGGTAGTGTAGATGCAATACAGCCCTCTACTTACACTCCATATCATAATGATGGCATAAAAAGAACACAAAAACTAGAGATGCCAATCACTGATGAACTAAAAGCATATTGTGATCTCCTAATCATGGGTTATGGTTTACCTTTAGAAACAGGCTCCGAATATCAATGGGTGGATGTATATCTATGTTTCCTTACAGCATGAATTGGATGATAGAAAACACACAGAAAGATTCTGAAATCTGAATATAAAAAATATAGGCTGTGGAGATATAAAGCAAAAGTTGCTTACTTCTTTCTTTCTAGGAGCAGGAGATATTAATGACCCAAAGCGTGAGTGTGCCAACTGATTCTCTGCTTGTTCTAGCTTTTCAGCTGCAGTAAAGGAAGCTTCCAATTGAGATACTAATGCTTTTAAGATATAGCAATAATATATCTATTTTCAAGAGAGGCAGTGAAAATATTCTACTATTCTAGGCTATTATATGATGAATGGCAGAACTAAAACCAAAATATATATCAAAATACACAATAAAATAGTACCTAAATCCGAGATTTGTCCAGCAACGTAGTCTCCATTACCCAACAGAGGAGAAGATGATAGTGTATTCACCCAATATTTGTTCCACAGCAGATCCAACAGGTGTGAGTCAAGGGAAGACTTGAAGTACGTGATATCCAAGGAATAATACTGAAAAAGTACAGAAATGGAGTTCAAACAAATCAGAGGACACATTCTCAACAAAAGATATGGCCAACCAAGAAGAATCATCACTCACCTGTTTACAGTGGACACCAAAGTCTTCAATCTTGTTGAGAGGTATGGTTTGGTACTCAGAAATAGGCTCGTCCGGAGGCTTATAACCATCAGGGTAGGTCCTAAATGCCCCAATCTCAACCTTTCCAGCAGAAACAGTCCTGGTTGGGTCAATCACAACAGCCAGAAAAGGCTCCTGAAACTGTTGGTTCAGCATCTGCGTAGACACGTCTATACCAGAAAGCCAGCATCCATAACCAGGATGTGAATGATACCATCCCACAACATTTTCCAACCGCCCAGCCTACAAGCTCAATTAACATCATAGTAAGAATACATTAAGTTCAAAATGAACGATACCTCAAAAAGGGTTTTTTTTCTCCAAGTAGAAACCTTAATAAAAATGGATTTTTCAATGGCCCTAACTCTACCACACCGAACTTAATCAACACTCACTAGTAACAACACATTAAGCTCAAAACAAGATACCTAAAAATAAGTGTTTCTCCAAGTTGAGGCCTTTACTGAAATTGGGTAAAGGGATTTTGCACCCTTACTTAACTCAAGTTCAAACTAAAGATACATGAAAAAAAGATTTATGAGTATATATACAAGTTGATACCTTTCCTAAAATTAGGATTAGGATTTAATAAGAAAATGATCCACACGCCCTCTCCACACCACACCAATCTCATTCAACACTCATAACTAACAATGCATTGAGTTCAATCTCAACAACGGTTTCTCCGTGTTCAAACCTTAACCAAAAACTAAGACTAGGGTTTTGTAGCATCACTACAATCGAATCCAAACAACAGAATACACCAACAGGGTATCATCAAAGCTGAAACCTTTAACGAAAATCAAAATTAGGGTTTATCTAAAAAACAACGAAACCTGCTTATTAGTCTGTGAATAATCAACCATATATTCATACGCATCAGCTTGTGCATTAACACGTGTCTCAGTACCCTCAACGGGAAGGGCAAAAGCGTCCATAACAATGATCGCATCTTTATCGGTTTTCCCTTGCATTAAACCCATGACCTCAATGGTTCCACCAGAACGCGCGTGAACAACCATCTTGAGGAGCGCGAGTGCGGAGATCTTAACGCGTTTGAAGTAGTGAGGATCGTTGATCCAAGGCTTCTCGCGATGGAACTCGTTCTGAGCAGCTTCGTCGTAGTGGAAGATGGAGTCATCGGCGTTGGTGGTTGAAGAAGGAGTTTCCATTGGGATGATGTTGTTTTCAAGTTCCCATGTTTGTTGTGCTATTGCAGAAGATGATGATGATGAAGACAAGGGTTCCATCATTCTTTTGCAGAGTGAAATGATGGGAAATTAAACTTGGATGTTGTTGCAATTTTGTGGAGAAAATAACAAGGGAGAACCAATTTGGTCTCAATTTTTTCAGGCCCAATTTCATGCATGGAAAATAAGGGTATCATTATGTTGTTTTTTTTGTTTGTTTCCCACATGTATCCATGTATCCTCGCACTGGAGGCAATCCTGTCCGAGCTGGGAATATCCAGAGGTACATGTGGCTAAGTCCCAATGGGCAATTTTTGCATCCAAAAGACTCGAACACAGGTTCTTGCTTAAGGGGAATCAAACATGTACTACTTGAACCAAGGCCCGTTGGTTAGTGTATTATGTTGTGATTGGTTGAAAAAATTATTTAAGTTAAAAAATTAATAATTTATCATTTTTCTAACCAATCACAGCTAATGGTATATGCAGTGGGCACCCGAAAATAAGTTGTACCATAATGAGTGAATGAGTGTCATTCTACGTGCCTAGTGATTGTTTGAAAAAATGTATTTATGTTAAAATTTAATTATCAAATATTTTTCTAACATGATAGTTTATAACATATGGATTGGCACAAATTATAGAATAAATGATGTGCTTCCAAAAAATAAATGAATTCATCATATAGTATAAAGTGAAGTGAAATTTTTGAGATTCTTCTAAAATTTTAAGCATTACTTGATTTTTTTTCCATGGGCTAAATTGTTTCACCAATGACATGTTGAAGAATTATCCCAGGACTTTTCTTAAGCTATAGTTGTGGTTAGGATAAAACTTTGATTGAATTAACCACTGAAAGCTTGTTTGAGAGCATAATCCATTCCTGACTAGCCACTCACCAATGCAAAGCTTGTATAAGACAGTCTGAAACTTAATACAAAAAAGAAAATGAAATATACTCATGTTTTATCCTTCGTGATATTTTATTTATTAATAATTGATTTATAAGTGACATATATTTAAATAAAAGATTTAATAAGATAATATAACATTACTCAGTTATAAAATAAGTAGAAGTGTCTTCCAATGAGAGACCGAGATCACACAAGCAACCTTTATCTCTTACAAGATGTTTGGTACAAGCATTTTTTCTCAGTAGTGGCTAGATCAAATTATTTACTGATCCGAGTTTAATAACACTATACATATATTTTAAGAGTTTTGCTATGCCAAAATAAAAAATGTTTGTTATTAAGATGAACACTTTCTGACACATATATCCTCAAGAATCAACTATGTTTGTAGAATTATGTTAGGGCCTCCACCATTATATTAAGGCCCAAACATAAATCCATTAGTCCAGCTTGGCTCCAAGATTACACATAAAATGCATCTGGTTATTTAGATTTTATTTAACTGCTTTTAACCTTCTTTTATATAATAATCTCTTCTTAACTTCCATGTATGTAAGATCTGACCAAGTGTATGATCTAGATTATTTGTTAGTTATATTTTAGGCCTATATATATATGTGTTGTACAATAATTGGAAATGATATGAATAAATTTCCAGAATTATCTTTTATTTCTATTCTGAATTTATAAAGTTCCATTCTCTTTAAATTTTAGCTAACAAATTCAATTGTTGATAAGTGCATATGAGTCAAGAATCAGTGTAAGCTACAGGTAAATGAGAGAATAGAAATACAACACAAATTGACATAGAAACATTCCTATCTTGAAGTCAGCAATAGCTATATATGTACATGGAAAAAAGATGAAATGAAAATATTCATTGTTCCATAATAAAACAGAGCATAATGCAAAAGATAATGTGAATGTAACATAAGCTTGCATTGAGATCACAGTGCTTTCCATATCCATCAACTCAGATATTGCTTGCAACCTTAGAAAATTAACAAGGGAATGTAACAAAGGAGCCTACAGGACCAGAATGCCACCACTGACTCATACTTCTTGTCAGAAAGAAATATAAAATTAGAAGGGAAGTTTAACGACATTTGGACGAAAACAATAACAACAATGATCCGATGAAAGCTATCTGTGAAGAGAACGTACCTAGCTGTCAAAGAAGCGAGAACGGCGTCTCTGGGATCTGTGAAATCGGAAGGAAAATATACATGATGATCTAACCCTAAGAATTTTGAAATATTTGTTATTACTTGGGCACACCAAACATGTCATTATGTAAAAAAGTAAAATAAATGACATACTCAATAACCATGATAACTATTCAAATACACTCGGTCACCGTCATTAATGATATTGTTTAATCACTTAAGTTCAGTTGAAATCTCATCCTCCATGGCTATCGAAAGTAGCCATTCAGATGGATAACCTTTAAATCAAAGATCCCAAAAGAAAAGACAAAATAAAGTTAAAAAAGCCTACCATTATCTGAAAATACAATGGTAATAGATAACTATTGAATAACAGGAAAAAATATTGCTATTAAGTAATGTACAACTATGACAATATATATTCAAATTGCTAATAACTAATAAGTGATTGAGATCATTTTTCTTTTTCACATAAGAATACAAAGGTATGCCTAATAATGGATTTTGTTGCAATATTGTTAAGGATTGTGCTCTAAACATGGGGCTAACTTAGATGATTACTATCTATAGGTACAAGAGTAAAGAATGTGATTCTAGGTAGCTGAAGATTGATAAAAGCATTAGAACACCCTTGGTGAAATAAACAAAGAAAAAGGTCACTTGCTTAGGATATTTGAAGGGTAAGCTTCAGATAAATTCAGTCTAAATCCTTAAAATCTAGTCATGATATCAATTTAAATAATTAAACTGGGTAAGAGAAATGTTACTAACCTGCGAAACCCACTGCTACCTCTTGATGAACTAATTGTACTAACAAAATCATCACCAGTCTCATCTAGCCTATATTCCGCATATTCTACAGATGCTACGGAACCTTCATCGGAATTTGAAGTATCATAACTTGAATGGCGATTACCCCTACTTGCATCACCAATTCTGATCCTTCTTCTATTTCTGGAACTTCTGAAGTTACTGAAGGCCTGATACAAAATACAAGAGGTCCACCAGTTACCTTCATCTCCAGGGAAGTCCTCAAAGTCATCTCCAGTATCACCATCCCCGTATTCAATCACATAATCTCCTAAAACCACTCCCCTTGGAATTTCTGATTGGATAGTGCTCAAAACATCTATGACCTCAGAGGACTGCTGAAAATTTTCCCAGTCAAGCTTCCGGGCAGGATCAATTTTTGATGGATGAGCATGAGGATGTTCCAGGTGAGCATGTTTCTGTAGCTCCGAGTAACTTCCCATGAATTTACATTGATGTTCATCACAACAACGCTTCTTGTCATCGAAATGCACACGAGCTTTATCAACAATAATCCACCCAGAAACATCACCTCTACACAAGGGGCAACTTAGCTTGCCTTCACAATCAGACACCACCGCTTCATTACTGTCTACGGAAGTTGCATCAGACACTGGGGAAGTAGCATTAGACATTGGGTAAGTTGCATCACATGAGGACGGCATGCCACATGCGGTTTTAAAACGATCCAAACAATTGGAGTGCAATTGATTTGTGTCGCATACAAAAGGACGGCACCCCTTATCGTAAGATGAACACTGAAGGAGCACACTATTATGAGGAAAATCCAAACATATGGGACAGACTATATCTTCCCAGCTAGTATCAAATACAACATCCTCCATGCTGTTCACTCTATAGAGTCTGAAACCAAGCACAGGTCACTTAAATCAAAACCATACTGTAAACTAAAAAAAGCAAGACATGATATAGCTTAGAACCCTGCCAAATTGTGCACACAATTTGGAATTCATATGGAAGGAAAGTATAAACGTATTCAGAATTTTATCTATAAAACTATGCATTTCCATAAAATCACTCAACAAAGAATTTTCGGATTGAAGAAAAAACTACCATATCTTGTATAAAAAAAGAGAGATATAATTTGCTTTTAAATATGGTCAAAGTCTAAATTAAGAAGAAATAAGATCAAAAAAGCACCCTGGTACTGACTGATTCAAGAGCTAAAAAATAGTAGCATTAAAACTCATCTATTTAATTACATATATGGCATTTCACCTACATCTGAAATTTGATGAATCTAATAAGAAGAACACATATCTAACCCTAAAATGGCACATAACTCATCATCAAAATCAAACAAAATTCCAATCCCAACCATGTTGACATTAACAGATAAATCGATCAAAAAATGGGTACTAAATAAAACGACCAATCAACATAAATATAACATCTTCGAATAACAAGATAAATAAATAACTCATTGAAACTCCTAAAAAATTAATTTTTAAAAAAACTAAGATTAAGAACACAATTATAATAAGTATTGTAGAAAAATGATAAAGTTGACCAATTCAAAAAAAGAGGGTACTCCCTATAAAATTAATAGTACGTAATCGCAGCGGAAATTATCGAAAACACAGGAAGGTAAACATAAATTGAAGTGAAAGACATGAAGAAAAAAAGGAAAGTTAGAGAGAGAAAAATGAATGGAGTGAGAAAGTAGTAGAATGAGAAGGGTAACCTTGTTATAAAGGAAGAGAAATTGATAGATAGAGTAGAAGTTGTGATTGAAGGAAATTGATTGGAACAGAGATCACACACTTTCTTTCTTCCTTCTCACACTATGGCTATGACTATGGCTATGGCTATGGTTATTGCTATTCATATCCTTCAAGAATAATCAATCGACTAATACTATATAATATAATATAAATATGAAAATGAAACACACAACAGAATAGAAATAGAATTATAGAAAGACTCATCATTCAATAACTATTTTTTATATTGTGTCTAAGTCATAACAATAATATAGCTTTTTTCAAGTTTTATATAAGATAAATGAATTTGTTACTAAAACTATCTTTTACATCCAACGATTTCAATGAAAAGAAGGATTACTTAATTTTATGTATAAGTATTATTAAATTTAAGAGAAAAAATATATACAAATTTTATATATTATCGTACATTATTCATTATTATTTATATTTAATTATTATTGACTTTTCAAAAGTACAAATGAATTATAAATGATATATTGACTGAATATAAAAATTTATAACATTTTTCACCTTACCTAATCCAAATAAAAGCATCTAAAGAGTACTTTTGGAATGATCAAGAGGATTAGTGAGAAAAAATAAAATTAAAAATATATATTTAAATATGGGTGTAAAATATATACATTGACAATGTAAATATTTACATCCATGTATTTTAACATCTATCATTCATTTGAATTACATTTTTTGAAAAGTCAACAATAATTAAAATTAAATGGTAAATAATAGGGCTGGAAACGAGCCGAACCGAGTCGAACCAGAGTTCAGCTCGATAAGGATTGGTTCAGCTCGAAACTCGACTCGAATTCAATACGAGTTATTTTTTTAGCTCGAGTTTGGCTCGGTTAAAGTTCGCCAACTATTCGGCTCGGTTAAAGTTCGCGAACTGTTCGGCTCAGTTCGAATAGTTCATTTGGACAATTAAAATCATTAATTAAATTTAGAAAAATAATTCAAAAGGTTATATAAATATAATCTTGTTTATATATATAATAACCATAAATATAAAAAATAATGTTTGGTCATAATAAATATAAAAATTAGTTTATATATATACATATATACATTTATATATTATATCGATCTAATTCATGAACCTAACGAGTCGAACTATATCGAACTCAAGTTTGGTACGTTTATTTAACGAGCTCAATTTTCAGCTCAAGTTCTGCTCATATGGTTCATGAACCAAGTTTATCGAGCTAAATAACAAATTGAGTTTCGAATGAATACCGAGTTGGTTTGGTTCATTGTCAGCCCTAATAAATAATATAATGAAAGTGTATAAAATTTTTATATGAAGTGTGTTTCATTCTAAAAGTCAAAAAAAGAGGCATAGATTCGATAAAAGTTGAAACCACACAATTAGATAGTTGAATTAGAGAGTTTGACCAAAGCTTTGCTAGATCAAAGAAGCAAAGTTGTCATGGGGATGTTATATTTGTACAATTTTTTAATGAAATGATTAAGCAAAAATAATAATATTTAAAATTTATAATTGTGTGCATACATGTTATCTCCAATAAATAATGTATTTCTTGTCTTTTTATAAGTTTTTAAAATAATATTCTCCTGTTCTTGACACGATCTAAAGTAATATTAGAAAAAAATATAGAAGTTTTTACATTATCATTGTATTTCTATCATTTATATTTTATCATCATTGACTTTTAAATAAAAGCAATACACATAAATGGTAGGTGATATACTAACTGTGTATAAATCTTTACATTGTCACTGCATAAATTTTACACTAAAAAATATTTTACTTTTTATAAGATAATTTGAATTTTCTTAGAACATTTATTATGTTTCCAAATTTGTGCATATTAAAGGCACGAGTATTGTTATCTTTTTTTCATTAAAACTATTAGTTAAATAACAATATTAAATGAAAATAACATTACGATAATACGATCTTATAATATTATTCAAAAATAAAGAACATAATTATTTATGTACCAAAAAAAGAACATAATTATTTTTATTCGTATATGTACGTATTACCAAATTAAGGAAGGTAGTTAGATTGTTAAATTTAACAATAATTATATATAATATTCAAGATTTTCATTAGTTGATGAAACTCAATTAACTAATGACTTTCTCTTTAATAAACTAATGTAATGATATTTTGGCTACAAACTCAATTGATGTATATAAAACTTTTTTTGGTACGTTATTATCTTACCTTTCTGGGTAAAGAACTAATTTCTTTCGAGTTTCATGGACGTCTCTCCCAACAAGTGTCGTTCCTAGGAATTAAACTTTCGATTTTGGGAATTTAATGGGACCTTATACTATTAGACCAACGTCTTGTTGATTAATGTAAATAGAACTTTGAAAATGATTTTATAGGATGGGAAAAAAACTTTAAAAAAGGATCTTATATAAAAAAGATCTAATAGGATACACTAAAAATTGTCTATGTTTTGTAATTAGGAGATTTTGGGAAGATTTATTAGAAGAATGTAGATTTATATCCATGAAAGTACTACATAATGGCCTATTTATATCACATTTTTAGTTCAATTGTACATATTATAGTTATTAAATTCTGCCAGCTTGATTAGAAAATGGATACCTAACCGGTTGAACGTTCTTCTGATCAGTTATGCATGAAATAAGTTTAAAATTTATGTGTATATTGTAAATTTTTTATGTAAAATAAAAATCTATTAAATAGTTTATATTATGAATTCATTAGATTTTTTAATATAAACTGATTCAATTAATTCGCCAATGACTTCTTACGTCAAGTCATTGACCAACCTGAAATAGTTATTTTCCTTGGATTTTTTAAATTTTATAATCGTACTTTTTATTCAATATTGTCAAGTGATTATAGTCTTAATGATAACAAAAAAACAGTAAACATAATCAAAACTTTGAAATAGAAAATTGAGATAATTAATAATGAATATTACATATAAATTATTTTATAAAAATATGATCAAGACCTTCTAAATAGTTTTATTGACCAGAGGAAGTAATGTAGAAAACACAATAACACCAACAGAAATGATGACAATATAGAGTTAATGAAGAGATAAGTAAAAATGTTAATTTTAAATCGAAAAGTAATATTTAATAAAGAAGATTTTGAGTTATATTTCTTTATCTTGTTGAATTTTGCCACTTTTCTACACAAAAATGTAGGTGGGTTAACACATTGTCGTACATGTCAAAATGCTTTTGACCTAATCTAAACACTAAATTATTCTTAAAGCATAAAGATCATTGCAATAAGTTTTACTTATAGAAAAAGTAATTCCCATACCCATGATAGGGATCTAACCGAAATATATGTCAATTTTGTTATTATATATTATTTTGATTTGTCATTTTACTGAATAAATATTTGCATCGAAAACCATCAAATACAAAAAACTAACTATGGTTATTAGTGCAATAATATGACCTTTTTAGAGGATTTTATTTAACAAATATGCATTTTTAAAGAGCTTATTATATGTTTGAATTGACACTGGATTTTATCTCACCTACAAAATAAAAATACAAAAAAATTATGTTTTTATAATATATAATGTAAAAACAATATTATACAATAAAAACAAAACAATTTTTTGAATAAAGGTCCCATAAAAAATAATAGTAAATGAAATGTTTTGTTTTAAAAAACAATTTGAGGAATAAAATAATTTGAAATATCTCACTCATATAAAAAGGTTTAAATGGCTTAATAATCATTTATTGATGAGATACCACATCAAAGTGAAATTTCCTCTCATTTCTTGTTTTATTTACAAATAAAAAAGATATTTAAAGATCACTTAATTGACTTAATAATGGTGAGACATTGTTTCAAATTAATATTCTCACCAATTTTCATTTTGTATTTAGAATAGAAATAAAAGAGTTTGAAATGACTTAATAAATACTTATTAACCAAATAATGAAGATATTTCGTTTAAAAAATACGTGTTGTTTCTTTTTTATTTTCAATTAAATAAAAAAAATATTTTAGTTATTTTTTATGACTTTATATGGGCAGTGTAATAATTTATTGAAATTTTATAAAGTTACTATAAAATTCTATCTAAAAAAGAGGATTTATGATATTTTTAATTTTAAGGTTGAATCAATATTTTTTCATGTATGAGTAATACAATAATATGCTATAACATTATAAAATTCTTAAAATATATTTTATCTAAATATCTGAGTTCTAAATAAAATAAAAGATGAGAGATCTGTTGACACCTAATTTAAATTACACTACGCTCAATCTCAACAATTAATTTTCTTAGATCTAACAGACCAAATGAGTGAGTGCAATAAGCGATGAGAGAGAAAAAAATCTTAAATAATGTAACTTAAATTATGTGTAAACGAATTCGTCCTCAAAATAAAAATATATTTTATCTTTTTCTACCAAATCAATTAATTATCGAGCTAATCTTTTAGTATATGGTAATCGGTTCACATTCTATATTATGCAATTTCTAAAAAAAATTAATTTATCAAAATTTAATTTTGAACGAGGCTTTTTGACAAATTAGCATTATTATCACTAGGGCTTGGCTGAAATATTATACAAAAAAACATGTAATTGAGCTAGAAGTCATATAATTGAAATTTATTAATAATAAGAAATAAAAATACTTGAACCATTAATATTCATTTCTATTATGGTCTATTTACAAGTTGACTTTTGATAGAAAATAAAGAAAAAAAGAAAAACTTCAGAGTTATCTTCTAGTATTTTAAGCCTTTAAATATTTTATTTCTATTTTTTTCCTTCTAAAATATAACTCATAAATTGACCCTCGTAGTCTTTACCTATCTAACGAATAAAAATTAATGAGTTTAATACTATTCAAAAACGAGTCATTTAGGAACAAAGATTCCTCTATCTAATTTTATCTCAAATCATATCCTAAACTAATAATAATAAAACAACAACAATAATAATAAATGTTAATTTTTTTAATTGATATGACATGAGTGATAATTTTTTATCCTTTTGTTTATCATGAAATCACATTTTTTTATTAAAAATATGAGTAAAAATAATTACTTGTCTTTCTATTAATGAGGAAGATCCTTGTTCCTCCGGGATAAGAATTTTCTCCATTAATGGAGAAGCAAGTATTACACAATAACATAAGAAATGTAACATGTAATAACATTTTTATCCCTTTGCTTACCAAGAAATCACATTTTTATCATTAAAAAATATGAGTAAAATCAATTATTTGTCTCTCTATTAATAGAGAGGATCTTTGTTCATTCGAGTAAGGATATGAAGAGGCAAATACTACACAATAACATACAAAATGTAACATATGATGACATTTTTATCCTTTTTCTTACCATAAAATCACATTTTTGTCATAAAAAATATGAGTAAAAACAATCACCTGTCTCTCTATTAACGGAGAAGATCCTTATTCTTTTAATTCGAAAATGAATCCTCTCCATTATTGGAGTGTCCAGTACCACATAAGATTGTGACACGTGAATTTTAAAAAAAATTGATGGTTTAGATTTTAAAATATTTGTAAGTAAAAACTTATTACAAATAATAAAACAAATCTCAACCTCACATTACCTTACATGAGAGGATACCAACCCTTTCACTTCATATCATGGACCAATAGTGCTCCTTTATTTTAGTTGGCTGAGCATAATTGAATTTAGCATTATTCATCTACCTCTATGTCTGTGCTAGTTAATGGAACTCCCTCGGAGAATTTTTCAGTGTCAAAAGGCATTAGGCAGGGTGATCCAATGGCGTCTTTCCTCTTTCTTATGGTTGCAGAAGGCTTTGCTGGGTTAGTTCGGCAAGCAAGAAGTATTGGGTTGTTTGAAGGTTATAAAATCGGCAGAAATAGTGTGGAGGTGTGTGACCTTCAATTTGCGGATGACACAATTATAATTTGCAAGCCTACAACTCAGAATCCTTGGAGCATAAAGAGTATTCTTAGATGCTTTGAATTGGTTTCTGGGTTAAAAGTGAACTATCAAAAGAGCTATTTGTTTGCTATTGAGGTTTCTGAGTTATTCACTTCAGCGGCAGCTAACTTCCTAGCTTGTAGGATTGGTTCTTTTCCCTTTCTCTATCTGGGGGTTCCGGTCGGGGCGAATCTTAGGAGAGTGGAAACTTGACAAAATACTATTGAGGTTGTGAATAGAAGACTAGCATCTTAGAAATGTAAGCATATTTCTTTTGGAGGGCGTGTAGTTCTCTTGAATTTTGTGCTTGCTAATATTCCTACATACATATTATCTCTTTACAAAGCTCCGCATGGAGGGAATAGCTAACTATTTTTATGTTTCCGAATTTTTTTTTGGGCAAGCTTGTTAGTATTCAAACAAGGTTTTTTTGGAGAATAGAATTGGTGGTAAAGGCATTGCTTGGATTTCTTGGGATGAGGAGTGTAAACCAAAGTCCCTTGGTGGTTTGGGGGTTAGAGATATTTCCCGTTTTAATGATTCACTTTTAGGGAAATGGAGATGGCGCCTATTATAGGAGAATGATGCTTTTTGGGTAAAGGTCATTCAGTCAAAATATTGAGCTAATTTAGCTTTATCTGCTAATAGATCTGCTTCTACGTGGTGGAAGGATTTATGTAAAGTAGGTTCTATTCATCGTAATGGTAGGGGTTGGTTTGATGAGAACGTTTGGAGGACTCTAGGGAATGGTTCGCAAATTCTTTTTTGGATGGATATTTGGGTGGGGAACCAGAGTTTGAAAGAGATCTTTCCAAGACTTTTTGCTTTAGCTTTGAATAGAAGGGCAACCGTGGGGGATTGTGGTATTTGGATTGACGATAAGTGGTCTTGGGAGGTCAAATGGCGCAGAGATTTGTTTGACAGAGAGGAAACCTTGGTCCAGAATTTGTATGACCTTATTTTACCGCATGCCTGTAAAAAGAACACCGATGACAATTGGAATTGGAGTCTACATGCATCTGGAAGTATGTTGTTAAATCCGCTTATCTCATCCAAGGGGATCAAAGTCATTCACCCTTAGGTAAATCAAAGTCATTCACCTTTAGGTACTATTTTAAATAAATGTTGGATTGATTGTGTGCCATCAAAAATCTCTTGTTTTGTGTGGAAATTACTTAGACTTAGGCTTCCCACTAAGTTGGAACTTTTCAAGAGACAAGTTCTTCTTAATGTTGATGAAGCTAAGTGTGCCATTTGCTTGAACCACGAAGAATCTATTGAGCATCTTTTTCTAACTTCTGAATTTGCTTCTGCTGTTTGGAAAGAAGTTTATTGTTGGCTTCAAGTGTCAACTTCAATTCCAACATCTTTAATTGATTGCTTTAATATGCATGATGCTGTCATGTCTACTACCAAAGGATCACATCTCTGGAGGATGATTTGATTTACGGTTGTTTGGTCTATTTGGATTATGCGGAATGATGTTATTTTTTTAGATAAGCCTGTGAGCTATGTTCATATTATAGATTTGATTCAAGCTAGATCTTGGACTTGGTTTTTGGTAAAAGTAGCTCCTACATCATTAGTTTTTGCTAATTGGTGTAATGACCCAAAATCTTGTATTTTGCTTTCTTCTAAAAAGATCAACTTTTGATTTTTTCCTTGTATTGGGTTAGCACCCCTTGTGCTGATTTTAATACATTTTGCTTATAAAAAAAAATACTAAAGAAAAATTGAACAAACCAAGAAATTAAAGTTTTCATCACACAGAAAAATAAGAGGAAGGAGAGGGTTTGTTAATAATTTCAGCCTTTATGATAAATAGTTAAATACACATACATTAATACTCAATTATCAACACCAATATTACAGAGAGAATTAGGAGCACCAATCTTGAATGAAACCAATGTATTTTCTGGTAACAAAAAGCTCTTCATCATTAACTTTTCTCTTTCAACATTGTTCCATTTATTTCACACCTTACAAAGAGACAAAAAGTGAAGCCAAGGCCATAACTGCACCAACCAAACCAAAATGTGTGGTAGAAGCGCTGCTAGAAGCTGGTGCTGCTTTATCATCAGCAGCTTCAGTGGTGTCAGCGGCTTCTTCAGCCACTGGACCTGGTGCCTCAGCTTCCACCGGTGACTCAGCCACCTTAGCAGGTGCTGGAGCTGCGGTGGTGGATACTTCTCCAGCTGCTGGTTCCTCTGCAGAAGCAACTGGTGCAGTTGCATTGGACTTAGGAGAAGAAGGAGCTGGTGCTAGAGTTGTTGGTGTTCCATCAATGCCTGGTGCAATAATAGGTGCAGAAACCTCAACAACAGAAATGTTGTAGGGTTGTGACCCTAGGGTTCTCACGAGCAATGAGTTGTAAGGTGCATTCTTAACAGCAGAAGCAAAAGCCAACTCACCCTCGTTTATAAGGGAAACATAGATGAAACCCTGGTCATAAACGGCTTTACCAGAAGCTTGGAAGAGAGTAACCATTTGAGTATGTTGGGTGTGAGCATAGAAAAAGGATTTCTCATCATAGAAATCAAGGAGAACATGGGTACTTAGAATATCCTTGAGTGTTGAAATTGGTTTTCCACTAAGGGAACTCATTGCACCATTGTTAAGGGCTAAGATTGTGATGGTGTTGCGTTTATTGATTTGTTCGGCGAGCTTGGTATCGTTTAGGGCTTTGGTGAATTGGCTGAATTCTGGGTCAGACGCAAATATTTTCATGACGTCAAATGCATGAATGCATGAAGAGAAAGCTAACAAAAGTGCCAAGCATGAAAAAGAAGAGGTTTTGTAACCCATTTTTTCGAGGCTTGGTCTTATTATTTTATGCTGCTTTTGTTATGCTTTCTCTTTATTCTGTAATCAGAAACCAAGCCTGAAGAGAACATTGGAAGGTGAGGGTTATTTATATGTGAATGTAGTGATTGTGATCATAACCGAAATTTGTGGGATATATGTGGTGGTTTATGAGTGAACCACAATGTTCTTAACTATTTATTTCATAGGGTTTTGAATGGTTAAGCATGATTTGCTGCTATATATTTTCTGGGGTGACTGGTGATGATGAATTCATGATATAATGTAATTTTTTTTGGTTTCCCATATGTATCCTTGCACTGGAGTCATGTCCGAGCCGGGAACGTCCACAAGTAAGTGAGGCTAACTCTCCCAACAGGCATTTGTTCCATCCACAACACTCAAACCCGGATTCATGCTTAAAGGGAATCAAGCATGTACTACTTGAAACAACGTCCGTTAGTACGATGTAATGTAATTGAAGTAATGTAACTATATTTTTGTAAGATTAGTAATGTCATTTTAATTTAATGGGGACATAGACTATTTAATTTTAATGATGTATGTTAGTTTTAGTATTACAATATTTATTTGTATTATTTTTGTATGTTAAATCTACAACATTCATCCAACCTAACCCATTCTCAAGTAGGTTGAAGAAAACTTCAATCAACTTAATCCAGTAATAAGCAATTGAGTACCAAAAAAATAATGAACAAAAATATCATATCTTAAATTTTGATATGTTATATAAATTAAAATAATTAAATATTTATATTTGTTATGTTTTTGTTTATTGTCATTGATATAAAACATTATTTAGGATATAATTTAAAAAAATAAGTAATTTCTTCCAACTTAGCTAAGGTTTATTTATAGATATACTGAACATGTACATGCTAAATAGTATAAAAAGTTTTATTTAACCTATAACATATAAAACTCATATCCTCTATCATTTACCAAAAAATTATATAATATTAATTAAAAAATAAATATTTATTATTTTTTGTTTCTTTCTTATTGATGAGGGACAATATTTTAAACATATAATTAGGGATGAGGATTACTTGAGAAGAAAGTTCGTTTTGTATGTACACATTTATAAATTCCAAGGTTGAAAATGATTTCTTTATATCTTGTCAATTATTGATTGTAATCTTCAAATAACTTTTAATTATAAAATTAAGAAAATAAACGGATAGACAGGATCTTGAACATGTCAATGCAAATAAAATTAATTTTCAAATTAAGTTTGATTTACTCTTTAACAAAAAAATTTGACTTTAACATATAATTAGCAAATTAAATTTAGGTCTAGTGGGAGTGAGAGAGAAAATATTAAGTGCTCATTGAATACAACCTAACATGTTCTAACATAGAGATAGTAGTATATTCTATTTTCTCTCTATTCCTACAATTTGTCTTGTTTCAATTTAAGTGACTCCTTAGAATTTGATTAAGCTACTTTCATGCGTAGAGATTAGATGATTTTGGCTTATTTATTCTTGAAATTCAAACGGCTAAAATACAAATATTTTTGGAAAATAATTTTTTTATAATTGAACTTTGTTTGGATAACTAATTTAAATTATAAAACAAACTTTTATATTAGAAACAACATTTGTTCACATTTTTACTATAGGATGGTTGCTCATTTCGAGAATGTGGAAATTGCATAATATTGAGCTATCAATTCAATTTTTTTATACTTACATCTCATTGCAAAAGAGTCTATCTTTCAATAGAGAGAAAAGTGTTGTACAAAATAAGACAAAAATTAAAATAATTTACAATTATATTATTCTATTTACACTTATAATAATATTTGTATCTTAAAATTAGGTATAAAAAGAGTATTTCATTACTCATTGCAAAAGTATTGAAGCATTCATCTAGTATTATTTAATGCATGATTGCAAAAAAAAAAAATCAATCCACTTCCAGTTAAAAACAGCTTACCCTTTGAACAAAATCAAATAAGACACTATGATATTTGAAACATAAATAATCATAAATAAATAAAAGGTAAAATAGCATCTTCAAATTATCCATCAAAATTGTTTGAATAAATCAACTTGTTTGTGTTGATTTAGAATTCCATCCAATTCCTTCTGAATTGTGTCAACTTTGCAAACCCAAATGTTACTTATATGTGTAGGTGCAAATGTGAGGCTTGGGATCATAATCATATGCTTTTGATTAACAAAGAATGATGAATTAGAAATAGTTTAAGATGTTGAAGAATTAGGGAAAAGGTGCATCAATTTATCAAGAGTTTCTGGGTGAAATTTCCTGGCAAATAGATAACAAGGTCGTTTTGATCCATTCCACATGCAAGGTGTAATTAACACTGTTCTCTGCAAACCATATAATATTTAAACTCAGTCATAATTCAATACTTTAATATCACAATATAGAGTACCTTAGGAATTAAATATGAGTTTAAAATCTACATTCTGTCAACATCACATCGACCATTGATTTGTATTACTTTTGTTTGAAAGTCAATGGTGGTTTACACATAAATAGCGGATGATTTACTGACAATGTAAAAAACACTTATACGGTCGGTGTATACATATTAAATCCATTAAATATACCTGTGGATCACTTGTAATATGTGGACTTTCATCAATGGACTGTATAGTGAATGAAATAAATGTCATTAATTGTAATTGTAGGTAAATATATGTTGTATGAGAATATTATGATGTAAGAAAAGGAAAAGAGTGAAGGTTAGAACATACTGTTAAGTATGTCATAAGATGATAAGTAATATCTTGAGCACTGAAAGATCTTGGATGCCACTTTCCTTCAGACCAATCAACATATGTTACTGACCAATTTGCAATTCCACCTGGATCAACCATCTAAACATAAACCATGTGAATTAGCAATGAAGTTAGAGAGTCACATTTATACATGGCAAAACAGGTATTGCCGGCGGACGCGCCCGCATAGCCCGCATTTCTTTGCGGGCAGGGCATACATTTTTTGTCCAGTAGCCCGTTTTGCCCGCTAAGTTTGCGGGCATTTCCGTTGGGCATGCGGACGGCCCATGAATATAATTTAAGAAAAAAATAAGAAAATTTTAAATAAGTTACGATGTAATGTGATTTTTATTCCCTAAAAAAATTGTAATCTAATGTAATGTGTTAAACTTCATATAAAATATCAAAAAAATTTGTTACTTTTTTATCTTCAACTACTTTATTTAATTTCATTTCATTTATTATATGAATTTTTTATTTGTTTTAATTATTCAACAATGCCCACCGGCCGCCCGTTAGCCCGTTTTAAATCGGGCAGGGCAATGAATTTTGTCCGTTAAGCCAATGCGGGCATGCCCGCGCCCACTTAAATTTTACGGGCATTTGCGGACGGCCCGTTTTGCCATCTCTAGACTCACATTTCATTGCTATTTAAACAACCAAAAATTGTTGCACTCACATTAAAAAAGGTTGGTAAATAGTGCTCATCAGAATAACAGTTTTTTCCACCCTCCATATTTGGCTGCACAAGTTTATAACAATAGAATTAGCACCAAAAAGAGTAATCAAACTATGTCTTAGTCCATGCAATAAGCAAAAACATGAAGCAAGTGTTTATAAGTAGATTGTACCCTGCAATGATACTTGAACTTTGTAAAATATAGACTATCTGCCATAACTATTATAGCATGTTGCCTCTTCAATGAGAACCACTGCATTATAAACAAACATGAGCTATATCAGCAGCATACTAGAAAAGTGTTTTTTGTTTTTTGTTTTGGTACAAGAAAGTTTTCTAATGATCTCATAAATGTAAACATTCTTAATGCAAAAGCCATTTTCTAAACCAAATCTTACCTATAAGAGATAGATTGAAAAAAGTGAAGAATGGCCTTAATTAAAGTATTAAACAGTTTGATTATGTGTATACTTAAAGACTAAAGTTTCTAATAATGCATCATCTTGTGTAGAGATTATACCTGTGAACCTTTTCGGAAATCCTTCTCTTCTACTTCAGGCAACATATGATGTATATACCTGCCGTTTCCATGAGGACCAGGATCAATGTAGCTGTTTTTTTGGTTTTGGTGGAAGCCGAAACAGTGAAATAAGTCAGAATTACCATCAAACAAATCTACAATTAAGTTACCTTTAATGAGAGGAAAACATTTCTGAAGTTTCATCAACTAATTAGTAGTAGATTTTTGCATAGCCTTACCATTCAATGAAGCTGACATTTGTAAACAATAAGTAGTTGTACACGAATTCGAAGTGACGCACGGGTATGCAACTGAAACAGAACTTGAAGATGTAATTGACTAGATTAAATGCACAAACTAAGCAAGAATCCTGCACAAAAAGGAAAAACCAGATCATAAAATACCTTTCAGACAGCAAGACAAAATGTTGGTTATCAGGGTCTAATAGCGAGTGCGCCAATAGTCTCTTTTCTGCTTCAACCATGGAAAATTTTCCCCAACCTACCTATAGGAGTGAAGTAGTTCAGTTAGTACTATATTTTTTTAGTTTCTCACAAGTATCCTCGCATTGGAGGCAATCCTGTCCGAGCCGGGAACATCTACAGGTATATGGGGCTAACAAGACTCAAACATGTACCACTTGAACCAACTCTTGTTGGTAGTTAATACTATATTAAGTAAAATGAATGGAAGCTAAGTAACAATCAATCATGCATTAATATTCTTATTGTTCAGATTTCAGACTCCCATTAGTAAAATTTTCTCTCAGTATCTTATGAATAAGGTTCATGCATTGTTTAATTAGGACATGCACTACATTCTCATGCAGATAGAAAATAAATGTTCCATAACAACACCAATTTTCAGTTCTTATTTGATAGACAAAGGGGTAGGTTTTTTCACATATGCATCTAAATATTTGCTTTATATCTCTTCAAGTATTCAATACATTTTTACCAAATGCATGAAAAAAATATATGATTATTTGGATTGAAGTCTTATATAGCCATTCACTATTCCATAATCTGAGTGTTAAATTTTGGACATTCTTATGCTTTCAGTAAAGGGCACCTTATAGAGTGTTCCAAAATTATATTTCCTTCTCTTGCAGCAGAAGCAACAAATTCATGCAATGTAAATCTAAATAAGCAGCATAAAAATTTATGAGCTATTTGGTGTTAACATTAACATTTGAAAGTGCTTTGACAGAAAATATGATACATATAACATCATGGTTTAAAAATAGTGTTGTCTGATTTTTATATGGAAAACATGTCCTATATGTTCCATACCGGTTCGCTGCGAATGTCTCGACCAGCAAAATAGCGGCTAACATGTACTGGTTTTTCCTTGGATGCATGTACATAAATAGAGAATTTTCCATCATGACCCTGCACTTTGTTATAAGTAGAGATCAAATAAAAAGAATATGAACTTATGTCTATCACATTTAAAGGAAGGACTAGCAATTGATAACTATATGATGCAGTGAAAAGCATTCATGTAAAAATTTGTGGCTTTTCTCAGAAACAAGTCCATTTTTACAAGTAGTAAGTGTATATAATATTTGATATGAATGATGATAGAATTCTTCATCTTTTTAAGTTAATTCTCTCATTAAAGATTATTCTACATAAGCATCTCAGAGGAGGTACTCCAACATAAGGGTAATAAAGATGGTGCTTTAGGCCCAAAAAGTATTACCACTTGCTAGTATTCTTCCTCACAAAAAAATGCAACATGTTATTACTTCAAGATTGTAATATCTATATACCGTTAATGTAAAGATTTATACAAAGCCAATATATTATCTATCATTCATTTGTATTACTTTTCTTTAAGAATCAATGATGATTAAACTCTGACTAATCAAAATGGAGCTAGGAAAACTCATTTTTTATAGAATAAGGAATGAGAAACATACTTGAAAGAACATGTGCCAGAGTTTCTCAAAAGGCAATGAACCAGGACTCATGAACAAAAAAGCAACTTTAGATGTTTTGGTCATAACAGGATGAAGTTTGAGCATTTCCTTAACAACAACTCTTGATTCAATCTCTTCATCAGTAAGTTCTCTTGAAAAATCATTTGGACGCATATCATCATAATTATATATCCGACAAGCCTTTGTTGGAAACAATTTGCATGTTGCTGTTGGGCTTAATAGTGGATGAATAAGAAGAACCATCAGAAAAAAGCATGCCACAGAAACCAATACAATTATCCAAGTTGGTCCCCTTAGTATTGTTTGTTTCCTTGGTGCAACCATGATCTGAAGATTTCTTATGATAATTAATCTTATGCCTTGTTTTGTGGCTACATGCATGTAGCACTTTCTTCATCCCAAGACATTATGCATCAACTTTTTTGTTATACTCAATGTTGTCTCACTATCACTGCACATGCATGAGAGAATATATATAATATGTGATTCAAAGTGTAACTATAAATATACATTCATGCATAAAAACACTTACCCATATAAACTGTATTATTTGTTTAGAAAAATATAGTACTATAGAAGCAGAAATTTGTATGAAAATGAAAAGAAACATACAAATATTGCAATGATGTAGAAAGATAGTGGCAATGGTTGTGATCCAAGATATAGAAAAATGCAGTATCTCTATCTATCTATGGAAGGTGAAGATGGTGATCTAGCTTTCTCTTAGGATTGCCAAAAGAATTGAACAGAGTTCAGCAAACTACGCCATTGTTGCCACCTCACTCACTCATATGCCAACTTATTCTCACTATCTAACACTTTAAATACAAATCATTATTTTCTATTTTGTTTTTTTAAGATCATTATTATTGGCTAAAGTATTGAGTTATACATCACTTTCTTATGCATGGTATGAGATGGTGGATTCAAGTTGTGTATATGAAATTATTTTATTGATAAAGAAAAACTTTATTATTAAATACAATAAACTTTATATTGTACGGTATATAAAAATGTAGTGATATAGTATTGATATTTTTAAAATGTTGTTATATAATATTTTTGAAGGGAATTAGGCAAGAATCTCATTAATACTTAAATATATTTATCATTAACCATATTTTTATAAATTTAATAGGAACCTTAAATAATTTCATCTCTATAAGTAGTACCATTCTATTTCCTTGCTGGTATACATCATGGAGGCAATCACTTTATGCAAATTCTTATTATAACCTATAGATAAGTTGTTTATAAGATTTGAATCTATAAACTACATAATAGAATAACTAGAAGTTACTACTTCGAAACCAACTTCGAAACCCTAATAAGTTAAAAGAATTAGAAAGATTTGACAATTATGAAATACATTTATTTTTTTGGTACATCGGAATTACAAAAAAATAGTAGAGAACGTAACAAAGAAGAGAACTTTTCAAATCAATGTGACTGGCAGTCCGGTCTCAGTCCAAATCTGGAGAGTAGCCATGAAATCAGCCACAGTATTGGCATCTCTAACAATGGAAGTAACCTCAACAGTCCAATCGTAGGAGATCCAAAAGCTAACATTGGAGACTACTCTCAAAATACTGTTAAGGCGGATTTGAGACCTTTCAGAGATAAGGTGAACACCTTCAAGACAGTTATACTCTAAGCTAATCTTCTTAAAATCCATGTTCCAAACAAACATTAAGCCTTATTCTATAGGCAAAAGCTCAATTAAGAGAGAGGAACCAACACTAAAGTTGGCTAAAAATCCTGATAGTCATTGGCTAGTATGGTCTCGAGCAACACCACCTCCTCCCATAACATTTGATCCTCTGATATAGCTACCATCCATGTTGATTTTAATCTGACCATTTTGAGGGCAACACCAATGAACTCCATGTACAGCCTCCTCAGGGGCAAGGTCATGCCCCACATGGCGCCCGTCCCAATAATCCTAATAAATGTTGTGAGCTACAAGATTGATATTCCAAGCAGTATTGCCTAAAGTAGAGTTATTCTGCCATCTCCACATTCACCAGATACCTGCCAAAAAGATCAAATTGTTATGATATTTGAAGTTCTCCACCAACCAAGTTCAGAAGGATTGAGTTTCCTAGAAAGTTGGTCTAGTCCAACCAAAAATACATTTGTGATTTGACTATAATCCTCCACATTCATTTAGTAACAAGTGGAACTGTAACTAAATAGATTAAACAGTGTCAAATATAAAAAAAAAATAGAGTGGGGATCCACTTACTCAAAAGGTAAGTTTTTTGAACTTACTCCGCATTCTAACCATCAATTCTAGAGAAATCTAATGGTTTAGATTTAAACACTAATTCAAATCATTGGATTTCCCTACAATTGATGACTAATATGTGGAGTAAGTTTAAAAAACTTACTATTGGAGTAAGTGAATCTTTCTTATATATAATATTTATACAATGTTAATATAAAGATTTATTCACAATCAACATATAATTTATCATTAATTTGTATTATCCTTTAAACATGAATTATATGCGAATACGATATAGTAACAATGAATAAAACTGCGTGAAAAAGTGAACCTAATGATAAAATTGAATGGAAGCACTTTTTTGGTTTAGCTGGTATAGAAGAGTGGACCACCTAAAAGAGAAACACCCCATTTTTTAAGCCTCTTGCTTCCCACTCTTTGTAATATAATCCAATCCATTTTTTCATTTTCCATAAACACTTCACCACGTTCCTCTCTTTCACTCAGATCTGAACTACAACATCATCTTCAACCTCAGGTTTTAGGTCAATTTCTCCATCCAATATTATTATTCAATTTACATACCGATTCAATCACACTTTAATTTCAATGATTTTTTACAATTTCATTTCTTCTATCAATCTTCTCCAATTCTCGTCATTTGAATTTTGTTCACTCGCAACAATGTTCTGTTTATTCATAGAGAATGCGTTGATTGAGTACATAGTGTGATTCAATAAACTTTTTTCGAAATAAGCGATTATTTTGTTAGTTTTCGTAAGTTTCTTTAATAGACTTATTGAAATAAGGTAAAAATAGCTTATAGGAAAGTCATAAGCCGTTTTCATAAGCAATGATCATAAGCTGATTAAGATTGTTTTTTCTAGGAAATAAAAAGAAAGGATGGTTGATGAAGGTGAAAAGAAAGAGACAAGTCCTACAGCCACTGTGAATGAAAAAAAGAAGCGCAAGGGATTTTTTTCTAGAATTTGGAATGTGTTTAGGTTGCAAGGTGATGATTTTGAGAAGAGGCTCCAATACATTTCTAAAGAAGAAGCTGCAGTTATCTCTAGAATGAGCAGGAGATCCAGATCATTGAGGCGAATTTCTCGGCAACTTACTATGTTTTCTGTTACATTTGAGGTTTGGTGTATTTGTTTATACTGGTTAATTATATTCCAGTTAACATTTGTTGTCAATAATGCATGTTTTCCCTTTTAAACACGCTATCGTAGTATTCTCTGGAGAAGCCTTCAATTGTGCCTTTCCGATTTGAATATTTAAGGAAATTAATATTTTCGTCGAACTATAATAGCAACTTATTTACAAATTGGCAGATGTATGGGACAATTAATCAATCACAGTGGTTATTCAGTCCATTTTAGTTATTAATTTTTAACTAAATAGCCAATTCATTGAATATTTGGTCTGTATCTGTAAAGAAGAT
Organism: Lupinus angustifolius; assembly: GCF_001865875.1. Classification (NCBI taxonomy): domain Eukaryota; kingdom Viridiplantae; phylum Streptophyta; class Magnoliopsida; order Fabales; family Fabaceae; genus Lupinus; species Lupinus angustifolius. The sequence continues at coordinate 19,138,530 of NC_032023.1, forward strand.
TTTTCCTGGTCCTAAACTGTAATTCTTCTTTTTGTCATTGTAAAATTAACTGCTTAAAATGGATTCAACTTTCAGGTAATTGCTGTAGGTTATGCTATAATGGCAACAAGAACAATGGATATGGATTGGAAAATGAGGGCAATCCGGGTTCTGCCAATGTTTCTTTTGCCTGCATTGACTTTCGCTGCATATTCAACATCTGTCAGCTTCACAAGGATGTGTAAGTGCCACTAGCTTTACAAAAACATGCATATCTTGCACAAGCTAGTGTATATTTTTATTTCTTTACCAATCAAGGCTTCAAATTTATATTGTATGTTCTACTATATTGAGTTTTACGTAAGTGTTGCATGATTGGCAGTTGTCGTCGTTGTCAATGGAGTCTTAATTTTTATGTTGTAATTCATAGATATGATTTCCAATGTCGTTTAATTTTCTTATTTATGATATGATTTGCAATTGGGAAGAGTTCTGAACTCATCAGCCCCATCAGCATTTCGGCCATATTTATTATTTTTTCTCTCTTTAACAGTTGGGATGAAGTGCTTTAAAAGTGAGGTTTTCTGCCAATAATTAATTCCAGACCAATGTTTCTGAGAAAATACCTACACCAATGTCTCTAACATTTGATATTATCAGCTGTTTCACGTTTCCATTGTTGATTTTAACATTAGGTTCTAACTTAATAATGCAGTTTTTGGACAGGCAACATGTTTATAATTTGACGTGTCTGGAAAATAAATTATCATTTTCGGAATCCTTAATTTATAGTGTGTCGTTATAGGTGATCGCAGGGACCAAAAAAATCTTGAAAGGCTTCGCGCTGAAAAGCAGGCAAAAATTGATGAGCTCAAAGAAAAGACAAATTATTACATTACACAACAGCTCATTCAGGTGCTTGTTTGAACTTTGAAGTCAGGCCTCACTTTAATTCGTGCCGTTTGGATCATAAAGTAAATTTGAGGTTTTAGTTTGTCAGTCTTAGATAATATGTTGTTTAACTTTTCAGACATCAATCACAGTTCGATAACATAACTCCTAACTTTATGTAATTTTGTATGCATCATATTTGTTATCCAATGCTTTATTTTTTTGAAGAATCAATGATGTTACTGTTACAATTAAGAACATTTGTCTTAGTGAAGCAAATGAATGAAATCACCTGACCACTTTAATCAAAGTTCCTTTTATTTCATTATGAGCTAAGCCAAGGTCTGTGCTTTGAAGTACATTACTGGAAGCAGCTTTCATGGTGTTTGTTTGCAATTGCTTTAATATTACTTTGCATTGTGATCTATGCAGAGATATGACCCAGACCCAGCCGCAAAGGCAGCTGCTGCAACTGTTTTGGCATCTAAGTTGGGTGCAGATTCAGGTTTGAAAGTGTATGTGGAAGATGATTCTAATTTGGGTGCTGCAATGACAACGAGGAATGATGTTGAACTTATGCAGTCCACTGGACTTCGAAATCGGAAACAAGTTCAACCTAGATCCACTAGTTTGGGGACAAGTACACCAAATTATTCTGATCAAGAATTAGTTGGTTCAGGGGGAACTGACCAAACTAGTATATCTGATTATAATCAGCTTGTAGTTGTTGAGCACCACCAACCTAAAAGTTCGACCCCTCAAGATGGGGGATGGGTGGCACGACTGGCAGCATTGCTCGTGGGTGAGGATCCAACACAGTCTTATGCTCTCATATGCGGCAACTGCCATATGCATAATGGTAAGTGAGCTGAATTTGATGGTTTATGCTTTTATCCATTTCTTTTTATTGCTAAAAAAACATTTGCTTGTGCTGGTGCTGGTGCTAGTTTTTTGTGTTCATCCATGAATAATAGGAAAAGTCTTTTTTGTTTACTTGTTTCCTTTCAGGTCTAGCTAGGAAGGAGGATTTCCCTTTTGTTACTTACTACTGCCCTCACTGTCATGCCCTGAACAAACCAAAACAATCAGGTGATCATATCTCTGATCATTCTTCCCCGAACACGGGGTCTCCTCCAAAAACAGACGCTGATCAAGCCGTTAAAGATGCTATCACTTCTGTGGTTGAGAGCATAATCACAACCAATAATAGCCCTGAGATTGAGGAAGTATTAGAAGGGACAAGTTTGGAGGAGAAAGCTAGTTAAAAGGGCTACCTATTTTGGTAATTTGGCTATTGGAATGACATGCTTTGCCCCTTGTTCAGGACACAAGTACTTTAAGTTTAAGGGGAAGCAACTTTGTAATTGGTTTCCTTGGTTGGCTTTGTAACAGGAAGAGTGGTGAAATATTTGATACATCTTGTGATTGATATACATAGATTACATGTATTGCCCTAAAAGAAGAAGAAACTTACATTTATTGCTTGTGAGTTAAAGCCAGTTTTGTTTCCCCTTTTGTTTTTTCCTTTCTATATTCTATTCTGATAGTGTACAGGTTTAAAGCTTGGATTGTTGTACCTGAGAAATTTCCATATACTATCTTTATTTTTGGTGACTGGTGAGTCACGATGCAACACTAAGATTCTTGTTTGATGAACAACAAGAGGTTACAAGTGTTGGAACAGTGAACAGTCTCTTTGCAAGTTAAGGTTGTGTATGTTTGTTTTTCCCAGATTTCACTGTGGGTGTTTGGCTAAAATTAATTAGTTAAGACTTTTTTTTTTTCATTTGTGAGTGGTTGTACTTTTTTATATTTAAACAATGAATATATAAATTAAAAAATAATTCTAGAAAGTAAAATGATATGTACTTTTCTATCATATTTCTGTGTTTTTTAGTACTACTAATGATATCTTTTACTTTTTGGATAAGTAACTAATATCTTTTGGGTATGTGTTTCATATGACAAATGACAAATGTAGGTTTCGAAAAATGTTAAATAGAAAAATTGCTGATGGAACTAGAAAAATTATTGTCACATTTGGGTGAAATTTCTACTCCATTTATGTGCTGGGGAAAAATTGGCCACTGTACTTTTCTACTTGTTTCCTTATTGGAGGAGGAGCACTGTCGCAGTGTCTTAACTCTTAATGGACAAGGAGGCAATTCTGAAATATTAACCACACATCAATATTAAATGCAGTGATAAATTAATTAAAAACAGTAAAAAGTGACATAATAGGAGTACATTTTCAGACACACTTAAACTTATCTCTGAGTTCGTTAAAAGGATGTTATATTCATACTCTAAAGATTTATATAGTTACTTTATCATTTTTTTAAATTATTTTTTTGAGAAGTTAATATTAATCGAATATGAATGGATGATGTAAAAATAATGTATAAAATTCATATATTATTAATGTAGATATCTTTTTCTTCCATTAAAATTGCTTCTTACACATACTTTTAAGATATAAGTTATCCCTTATCGCCGCAAAAATTGTGACATATGTCAGCTATAATGATTTTCTATAAAAATATTTCTAAAACAAAACAATACACATATTATATTTCTGCTGACGGAAGAAAATAAATTATCTCCTTGTTAGAAGGAGATTTTTAAATATTTTTTTGCAACTAATTCTAAATAATATTTATAACTTAAAATAACTAATTTGTAAGAATTGATATCTTCTCTCCATATTTTTTCTCGTATCTTATATTCTAAAATGTGTATCACTCTATATAATTTTTTATTCCTATTAATCAGAAAACATAAAATTACACATAATTAATTCATATTTTATTTTTATATTTCCCTGGAGTTAAAAAATGAAGGAAAATATGAAATTGTGGTAAAAGTTGTAAGAATTTATGTTTAATGAATGCATAGGTATAGGTGTAGGTCTGACACAGGAGTTGTGAGAGTCCTCTGACTCAAATTTGACCCATCTTATTCTCTATTCTCTCTTCTCTATTCTTATCTTTTAATAAATCAAACAAAGCTTTTGTCTATTCCTATTCTTCACTCTTTCAAATCTAACCATTCACTCTTTTTCTGCACCTTTCTAACCCTACCCCACAACCCGTAATTATTATTATTATTATTTACTATTAATCCTTCAAGATAAAAATTAAAAATAAAATAAATAATATAAAAAACTTATGAAGTAATTGCCTTTTTTCTTCTTCTCCAGAATCGGAAGTGATTATTGATCTTGCAGTTGAAAGCAACTTCTTCATTTTCGACAAGGTAACAACACAACTTCTCAACCACGCCTTCATATAATTTTATTTTTATGAATTTTATGAATTCCTGATATAAGGTTTAATTTAATTTAATTTTATTTTATTTTATTTTGTCGTGGATTTGCTTGGAATTTTACCCGTTACAACTTCCTAGGGTTCTTCATTTTATCTATTTCCATTTTTTGCCTTTTTCTTCTGTGCAATGCCATCTATAACGTGATCTAAGATAATGTGTTTATTTGCGTAGTTGGAATAGCCACAACTTCGTAGAATATTTTCTGATTAGGATTTTGAAATATCAAATCTTCAATGCATTTTTCACTATCATAGATTCATTTTGTTGTGCTCTAGTCTTCAACTTTGAGTTTATTGCAAGCATACATACATCAAAAATACACAAGAAAGATACTGTGATATTTTTTGGTATGCTTCTGTTTTCTTTTTCAAAATTTTAAAATGGGTATATGTTGAATTGATATTTTTCAGTGTTGTCTCCCAAAAGGTTAAGTTGTTATGCTATTGCAGGGTTAGGTTGTAAGATAGAATGAGTAGACCGACAACACGGAGTAAAAATAAAAGACAGAGACAAGGGGATGATGGTGCCGGGACTTCAGAAATATGGAGGTACTATCAGTTTTTCCCCTTCTGTTTTATGTGTGAAATGAAATGAAAGTTACTAGTCCATGGTTATTAAGTGTTTTACATGTCTATTGTATAGGAAAATTAATGAAACGGGTGTGGTTACTGAAGATGATATGAATCAATTGTATATGATCTGGAAGCCAATTTGTTCAGGCTGCCGTGTTAATACCAAAGATAACCCTAATTGCTTTTGTGCATTGATTCCACCTCAAAATGGAGCCCGGAAGTCTGGCTTATGGCAGAAGATTACAGATTTTGTTGAAAGTCTTGGCCCTGACCCAAGCACAGAACTTCGTGCTTCTGCCAGTTATCCAGCTGGTCTGACAAATCTTGGTGCAACTTGCTATGCAAACAGTATACTCCAGTGCTTGTACATGAATAGATCTTTCCGAGAAGGCATATTTTCTGTAGAACCAGATGTTTTACAACAACAGCCAGTGTTAGATCAACTGGCTAGACTTTTTGCACAGTTGCATGTTAGTAAAAGGGCTTTCATAGATTCTCTTCCATTTATAAAAACACTGGAGTTAGATAATGGAGTTCAGCAGGATTCGCACGAGTTCTTGACATTGCTCCTGTCATTACTTGAGCGTTATTTGAGCCATTCCAAAGTTTCCAAGGCCAGAACAATAGTTCAAGATCTTTTCCGGGGAAGTGTCTCTCATGTGACAACGTAAGAATCATTGAAACTCCATAAGCTATTTACTACTATGTAATCAATTTGCTGTTAACATCCCCTTTTCATGATTTTGATTGTCTCTTTCTGTTAACATGACTATTATATAATTTCTTTTTTGAGTACTGTTTCTTCGTTGTTGTTTGTGATATAATTCATTCACTGGATTTTTATGAGCATTTCTTCTTAGTTAGCCAGAGCTCGGAATTAACTCTCCTTATTTATGTATAAATTATTTCAAATATTCTCCATAGATATTCTACTTTCATATTAAAGGTATGTGTGACCAGTACTAGCTATGCTTAATGTTTACGACTATTGCATATTTATAATTTTATCATTTGTTATGCAGGTGCTCACAATGTGGAAAGGATTCTGAAGCTTCTTCCAAAATGGAGGATTTCTATGAGTTGGAGTTGAATATCAAGGGATTGAAAAGCTTAGATGACAGTCTAAATGATTACCTCTCTGTTGAAAAGCTCCATGGAGACAATCAGTATTTTTGTGAGTCGTGTAAAACAAGAGTCGATGCCACTCGCAGCATCAAGCTCCGTACATTACCTGTTGTACTTAATTTTCAACTGAAACGCTGTGTCTTCCTTCCAAAGGTATCGTGATTCGTGAGCTTTGTAGAATTAAGTGGCATGCATTTTTCATCGTTTACGTCTTTCTCTGTTATATTATAGATCTTTTTAGGGTAGGGAAGTTTTCTGTATAGTGGTATGTAAGGTTGGTTTTCCATATGTGGTTTAAAGTTTGCATTGCTGTACTACTCAATTGTATGATGACAAGTGTGTTACTTTGTTTATCTTTTTGTGTTGGCAGACTACAACGAAGAAGAAAATCACTTCTTCATTTTCATTTCCTGCTGAACTGGACATGCAGCATAGACTGTCTGAGTTGTCTCAGTTTGATTTGGTATATGACTTGTCAGCTGTACTGATTCACAAGGGAACTGGTGTTAATAGTGGCCATTACATTGCTCACATTAAAGATGAAAATACTGGGCAGTGGTGGGAGTTTGATGACGAACAGGTCACTGATTTGGGTCGTCATCCGTTTGGTGAAGGATCTTCAAGTTCTACTACTAAATCTGTTATGACTGATGCAGCTTATTCTGAAGCGAAGTTTTCTGACAGCAATGGAAATGGTTTAGATGCCACTCAATTGTCATCTTCCCTTGTGGAGACGTTTTCATCTAGTGATGCATATATGTTGATGTACCATCTTAAACATACAAAAGGTGTTGGTGAAAATGGCGTTGATAAAGTTTCTGGTGCTAACCATAAAGAAAAAAAGGATGTTGCAGTTGCTGCAAAATATAGTTCTCTTCCTTCTCATCTTGATGAAGAGATTCAAAATTTCAATGCCTCATATGTTGATTCATGTGAGAAGTACAATCGTAAGAAAGAGATAGAACTGAGTCGTATTAATGATAGGAAACAAGAAGTTCGATCTGTTTTAGCTGAAGCTGCTGTTTCATCATTGGAGCGACCATTTTATTGGATTTCTAGTGACTGGCTTCGCCAGTGGGCTGACAATGTTACTCCAACGTTAGTGCATGTTTTATTCTATGCTATTATATTAGTGAGGAACAATACTATTTTTTTTTAAATTAATGTAATAGTTTGTGGTTAAATATTTCCATGCCTTAGCTTGTGGGTTCCTTCGGTCAATTATTACGGTTGGGTTAGTTCATGTATTTGGGTGCTTACTTTGCAATGTATGTATATGCAGTTCTCTTGACAACACATCTATCCAATGTTCACATGGCAAAGTCCCAGTTTCAAAGGTCACCTCAATGAAACGGTTGTCTGCTAAAGCATGGGATAAGTTGTTTCCTAAGGTAACTTTTTTTGTTAATATTCTTTTTATTGCAATGGATTTGTGTTTAACGGTGTTACTTTTTGCTATTACATCTTATGAATGGTAATGTGTCTTCGGAGAGGATAAATTCGATAAAGGACTGTCTTTCAATCTGTTTTGCATGTTGTGTTGGATAATACTTATAGGAAAGATGAAAAGGAAATTTATTAGAAGGAGAAGAGACAGATCTAGTGTTCTATAGGTGAAGCCACTTAGAAGTAGAGAGTGTGTGGTGTTTTGATCAGAAAGCACCAACCTTGTTTCCTTCTGATTGTGTCAGTAATGCAACTATTGTCATGTTTTGCTCTGATGGAAGAGAAACATTCTCTGTTTTAAAGAAATGCTTTTCTATGTGGAGTAACTGGTTTACAGTGTTTTGTTTATCTGAGAGGGAGAATGCAGTGCACTTATCTGAAAGAATCAGTGTCTGTCTGATAAAAATTATAGGAAGATCATGATGGTTTATATTATGGTTTATTCATATATCTTCTCTCTCTTGTGCTTCTATTACTACTTGTGCTATGTCATTTTGCTGATATAATATCCATAACATGTTTCCTTTATTGGATTGTGGAATGCAGTATGGTGAGGGGCCAGCACTGTCACATGATGATCACTGTTTGGATTGTCTGATTCACGGGGCTCATACAGTGGTGTCAGCGGACACCTATCGGGGTAGAAGAGAATCAATGAAGTTACTTGCACGGGATATTCTAGATGGAAACTGCATAGACGACGGAAAGTATTACATATCCAGACTATGGTATGATAACCATTCTTCTCTCTTGTCATTCATATACAGCCATAGAACGGGGATGGGAGTGGTTTTGGAAAAGTGTTATTTTTCTTCATTTTGACTTGCTTAGTTATTCAGAAACAGGCTCTAATTTCCTTTTTCTTTCCTCACTGATATTAAGATGGTCCAAAAGGCAATGGTTTTAGAAACTGTTATGCTGATGAGTTTACTTTTGCAGGTTGCAGCAGTGGTTGAAAAGAAAAGTCCTTGATGCTCCAACTGAAGCTGATGCTGGACCAACAACAGTCATTAGTTGTCTGCATGGGCAACTGAAGCCCGAGCAAGCTGCTGGTGCTAAGCGTGTGCTTATTCCCGAGAGTTTTTGGCTCTTCTTATATGAAGACGCTGTTTCTGTAAAACCAGATGATCCTTTTGGTGGCCTGACTTTTCCTTCAGACTCCCAAGAGTGTTCCCAATGCAGTAGTGAATTATCTGAAGTAGCATCCTTGGAGGACTCCTTGAGGTTATTTCATTTGTATGTTGTAATTAATTAATATAGAGGTAATTAATTAGACAAATTTTAAAATGACTTCTCTATATATGCTTCAGATTAGTTAAACAAAAGCAGCGTCAGAATCATGAAAAATTACTCCTGACTAAAAGTATGCCACTCTCTGTGCATTGCAAGTATTTTTTGGTGCCTTCTTCATGGGTATCAAAATGGAGAAACTATGTTAGTCCAACCCTGAAGAGTTCAGATAAACCTGAAACTTTAGATGGGGTAATTGATTCAGTGATATGTGAAAAGGTATTACCTAGCTATGATATTATGTCATGTTTTGCTCCTTATTCCACAGAGTGCTTTTAGTTTACTATATAGTTATTATTTAGTTTTCATGATCAAATTTGTGTCTTTGTTTTGTCTCAGCACTCGCAACTTGTTGAAAGACCTCCTGAACTTGTTTTCAGACGTGGTGCTGTAGTCCAGAGAGAGTCTTCTGTAAGTTTAAAAAAAATATAGAAATGTGTTCTGTAATTGTGTCAAATACTCAAATGTATGTCCAAGCATGCAGTTTTATGTCATTTTCTTGTTTACAGCAAAGCAAATTTGCCAAACTTTTATATGCTTCGATTTTACTTTTTTAGAGTTAGCAAGTAAGTTGTGACTTCATGATATCCAGTTTCTCTTTCTGTTTATCCTTTCCTCCTTCCTTTTGACATGTCAATTGGGGTTAGTTATAGTTGCTTTGGAATGTAATTTTCTGTTTCTAAATCTTACTTCCATCCATTTTGTGGATTCTAGGCAGGTGGTTTGACCATCATATCTGAGAATGATTGGAAATGTTTCTGTGAAGAATGGGGTGGTGTTAAGACTAAAGGAATTTCTGCAACACTTGAAATTATTAATGGTTCAGAGAATGTTTTGACCGGATCCAATGAAGAGATGCAGATATGTGACAATCAGTTGGGCACTGGGGATAAAGTGAATAATGAAAGTGGGACTGGACAAATTTTGATTAAGACTTTTCCAGAGGTATTCCAAAACTCTGCCCTATTCTGTTGGCTATGCTTTGTTGTTGCCCCACCCCCATATTCTATAATCAAGCTTATGTCATTACAATTGCGTTAAATTTGTTTTAAATTCATTTCGATATTCTTGTGATGAGGTTACTGGGAATTTATCTTTCTTTCATTAGATAGTATATTGTAACTCTCATTTTATTAGATACTATATTGCAATGTTCATATTATTGAATTTATCATTCTTCATGATACCATTTTATTGGATACTGTAATTTTTCCCCTTTTACTATGCAGGTTTGCAGAAGCTGTATTGGAGAAAGAGAAAGCTGTGAGTTAATGCAGAAACTTAATTATTGCAATGAGAACATAAGTGTAATTCTTGTTCGTGGTAAGGAGGTACCTAGGTCAATCTTGGAGGCTTCGAAGGGATCTGCTGAAGCAGATCGGCGGGTTTCAAAGCGTTCCAAGAAAACTAAAAATGGGAGTTCAATTAGTCTTAAAGTTTCTGCTTCAACGACTTTATACCAGCTGAAAATGATGATATGGGAATCCTTTGGGGTAAGCTAAGTCTATTATGTATGCATTAGTTCAATTTAAAGTTGGCTTTCTAAGCGCATACCAGAAATGGCTATGAAGTTTATCAAACAGAGGCTTATATAAATATTGGTTCCTGGAGCTTATATACATATTCAGGCCAAGTAACTGTAGGCTCAAGTCATATGATTAAAGTTTCAGTAGATTTTAGTGTTTTGTTTCACAAATCAAAGTTTGAACTCCGGTAAAATTAAATTAGGGTCTCCAAATATGAAAGTCTAGGCATTTTATATCAACGTGAACAAAAAACTAAAATGAGTTAGAGTAGACATTTTTCAGAGACAATGTGCATTTGAATGTTGGAAGTGGTTTTAATCAAAATTTCCTCTGCTTTAGGGCTTGTTTGTGAGTTAGTTTCTGGAGGGTAATAGAGGGAAGGAAAAGACTTGTGAGCCATAAAATACATTTGTGAGATGGCTCTGAAGCCTTCCTTTTCCCTTCATTCCCCTCCAGAAACTTGCAAACAGGCCCAAATAAATGGTATTGTTCCTTTTATTTTAGGTCAATGTATATTCTAGTTCCTAGGTTTACAGTTTTAGTTGTTGTTATTATCATTTCTATAAAAAATTCCTTAAGCAGATGCAAGTGAAAACAATTTGGCTGTTGCCGCCCACTTTATCGTTTTAGATTAAAATCAAGATCACTGGTATCAATTCCTCACACTTTCACGGATGTGCTTGTTTAAGGAGGTAGAAAATGAGAAGGTGGATTATTAGGATGGTAATGGAAAAGTTATAATATCCACTTGTAGTTCTTTGGTAAAGGGTTGAAGACAATTTCAATTCACTCAGATTATATCATAGGGCAAAATGTGGGGGGTGGAGCATGAGTTGTACTTTATCAATTCCCCCACTTGTTTTTTGTTCCAATCAAGTGTGAAGTAACTTCGTTTCTATATTTTCCATTCAAATAAGCACCCCCTCTTGTTCTGAATGTATTTGATTACATTCCCTACAGTCAAAAGTGAACATCTTCATTTGGCTAGGCAAACCTTAGTAGGTATACAACATGAAATGACATTGTGTAGGTTGCTGGTTTCACTTCATCACACAGAATTGTTGAATTTGAAAGGTGTTATATTCAGTGTCAATCAAATGATCAGTGAATTGTTTTAATGTATTGCAGTATTGCATTGCTTCATGATGCCTAAACTTTTGTTTCGAAATGTTATGGTAAATGTCCTCCCAGGTTATCAGAGAAAATCAAATACTACAGAAAGGTGATAAGACAATTGAGATTGATGATGAATATACTACCCTTGCGGATGTTAACATTTTTGCTGGAGATCAGATAATAGTAAGGGATTCTGAGATTCATGAAAATCGAGATATTGCTGGTAAGCTATGTCGAATTGCAAAATTCCAGACTTCAAAGTGATTGCCATATTCATATATGTATACACATCGTATCAGATATTTGATACTTTTTAGATACTTTCCTTATATATATTTTTCAACTATTATGAATTTTGTTCCGTATCGTTGTATATGTATCGACTTGTATCCCTGCTTCCTAACCGATTAGCTATTTGACAATAGCAGTGTGGTTCATCACTTGATTATGCTGTGGCAATATAGAGAACATAGATATAATCATTTTCCTCTTTCCCATGTAGAAATTTATGTATGCTAGAAACTTACTATATTCATGTTTTGCAGATGAGCTCTACGATGAGAAAATGGATGTGCAGCATACTGAGGAAGGGTTTCGTGGTACACTTTTGACAGCAAATGTTTCATCCCAGGTTGTTTAAGAACTGCACTATTAGTGTATCTGATAACATTTTTTTGTTGGTGTGTATATATATGTATCCAAAAATCATTTGAAAGTAGAAAGGAAATAGTGCTTTCCTATTTGTTCTTATGAGCCAAGAAAAAAAGGCAAATTTTGGAATTGAATTTTCTTAGTAATTATATTTGGAACAAGCATTCACGTTTTGGGAAAAAGGTGATATTCTGTATGAAGGGAACATTGTGATAGAAATATATATTTCAGGTGCAAGTAGCATTTAAATTATAAAAAAATAAATTGAGAAAAATGCTAGCTAGCCAGATTTGTGTTGAACAATGTAATTCCACAAGGCTTGATTAGGAACATATTAAGCAATAAGAATGATCTATCAACTATATAGAAAAAAATTATCATTTTCTACTTTGGTGTTAACTAAGGATGTTTCATCATATTGTTAAGGAACTAATCATTACTTGTTGGGGTGTATAGTTGTTCTATCTAATAAATATTATTTTTTCCTTAAAATCGAGTTTTGATCTTTGGTGTTACATGATGCTTAAGGATTCAACCATATATGAATTAACTCTTTGGTCTAGTAATATAAGAGCTTACTTGATCACATTATTGTATTAGGTTGAATATTTGATTTCTGATAGCAACATTTATTGAGATGACAATCACATCACAAAATGAATTGATTTCTTACCCTTCACTGTATAAAAAAAAGTTTTGGAAGCATTATGCGTAACATCTAGTTTTTAACTTTTTATGTGATTTAATAATCAAAATTTTGAATTTGTAATAAATGTAGTTATTAGAATATATATTGCGACTCATGACAGAAGTAGATTACTGATCATGCTTAGTTTGGTTGAAGGAAATAAAATGGGAACAAAAATGGGAGAAAGAGAAAACGAGTAATTGTTTATATTGTTGGACGTGAGAAAAAAGGGATTAATTTTTGTCTGGGTAAAAAAAGTGGAAATTCATAAGCAAATTATATAGATTAGATTTTGAGAGTCAATTTGATATATTTTGAGTATAAATATTTTACACAACAAAACAATTATATCTCACCACACGTGAGCTTAGGATAATACTTTTCTGAGCAAATATTTAAAGTGAAAGTATTCAAATTATTAGTGATTAAGATTTTTAATGCATTTTTAGAAAAGTCAAGCATACATTCCACAAAAAACATTGACTTTGCTATTTTGGTTGACCTAACCGAATGGCCATGAATGTGACAGTTAGGAAGCAACTGCATGCTCGGCCATTATTTATGGCCATCAACTTTATAATAATACCTATCTTTGTAGAGCAACTAGTATTATTGTATTTTTCAATTTTTCATCTAAAAACTACAAAAAATTAATTCATTTTGGAGTAAATAGTTACTATTTCTAATATTTGACTTAGTATAAAACTTGAGATTCAATAGAATCTTACAATATTGGATCGATGTCTATAGTATAAGATTTAAAAACAAATAAAACAGTACTTAGTCTTGGAAAATAAAATAAAATCAGAAGTAATGAATTTTTATTTTTTTATCATTGTAGTACATCAGAATCTCCACAAAAAAAAGTCATAATTTTTTTCCACTTGCATGGATATTGAACAATGACAAAAGTAAAATTTCTAAATCCAACGTTTATGATTTCTTGAATTGTGAGAACCTCCACCAAACCATCGATCCCAACTTGAATCAACAACACCTTTAGTCCTGTTTGTATGAAATCAAACATACATTCATATATTCACAAACACAACTTAGATAATTAAATGTAATAATGTTACAAACATTAACATGATTAATCACTTACAATGGAAGCAGTGGGTCAGGAATGGATTCAACACTTGAAATGATACTACATAACCAACCACAATGAAATAAGCCCATCAAATTTATATGGTGATATAAAGTAATGAAAATAAAGATCATTATTTTTCATAGGCTTAAGAAAAAAATGTGTACATATTTTTAACTTACTTTTGGCAGACCTTAGAGGATTCACCTATTGTTTCAAGTTCTTCCAATTCTTCCTGCATCATGTTATTATTGTTATATTATATATACATATATACATAAGATTATATGATTCCAAAGTGGGTAAAATTGTATTATTTGTATGCACCTAAAAGAAAATTGATACAAAAAATAAAAGAGATGAGGTTGACCTGAATGATATTGATTTGGTTATTGAGTTGAGATATTGCAGCTTGCAACCTATGCTTCCCAAAGAAGGTTGGAAAAGAACTAGATCCTCTTTGCCCTATAGGTTGTGGAACTTGTTCTCCACTTTCCACTATTACTTTACCATTTTCTGTTGCCAAAACTTGTGATTGTTGCTCTTCATTTTCCATGGCCACCACTTAGTTTCCAATGAAAACTAAGATACCTATAATGCAATTGGAAGTAAGAAAAAAGTATTGGGTCAAAAAAGGAGGGTGGAACATGGGTTAAAGTGGTAGTGGACCAAAATATTATTGTATAAGAAATAAGAAATTAAGAATATGATGGAGGCAAGAGGGGTCTTATATAATGTAGTAAAAGCTTATGATAAAAATAATTAAATATTGGATTGGTGGGTCAATAAAAGAAGAATTGGTTTTGAGATGTGGACAAGATAGAGACACAACAACCACTACCCTCCATCAAAGTGAAAAGGCCAATAACAAGAAAACATGATACCATGACCATGACAACAATGGTGTCTCCTTTCTTCTATTTGTATGAAATTTCATCTAAAAGTAGTGAATTATTATAGTGATGATAATTCTATAACATAAAACAGTTATATTTAACAAAGCAGAATATGGTGTTGAATAAGAAGATAACTTGTTTCCTACTTTTTATGTCATCCTTAAACATGAAGATAGTTTCTAGACGAGGTTGAGTATATCGAACAACGTTATAACATTCTATTATAAATTAGATTTATTGATAAAATAATAGTCTCTAAACTTTTCCTGATTATTTCACCTATAATTTTTATTGGTCTTTCTCCCTCTTCCAATTGAACTAACCTCCGACTGATCTATTTACTTAGTGTTTACCTAAGCTTCTAATGGTCTCCTTATATGTACAAACCACATAAGACATGTTACTATCATCTTTCGATAAGAGTTATTCTAACTTTTTATCTAATGCATTTATCATACTTCCAATTAATTAATCTCAAGTATCTCCTTTTGCAAAAACAAACATTTTTCCAAAACAACTTGCCCTTAACGGACCACTTATTTAAGTACTTTCATATGATTATATTGATAAAAATATCATTTATGACACTTGCACGTTCATCTAGTTGGGTTTTAAAAAAAGCAGAAGCTGCAAAAAATATAATGCCAGAAATTTAGCATTTCAGCGAACCTATATTTCAGATAATGAAAAAATCACTTACACCAAAATCAATTTAAAAGGCTATTGATTTGAAAGCCTCGTGATGGTAAATAGGAAACCATCTCTTCACACAGATAACAGCCATTGTATGACGTAAATCTAATTCAATATACACATAACAATGATCAAACTACTTAGTTCTGTCCATTCACATCATCGTCGCCTAATTAATTGATGATTAAATAAAACATGAATAATAGATAATACAGTGACAACGTATAAATTTTTTACTCGGTTAGTGCATATATTTTTTCTCATCAAACAATGTTACTACTCTAAGATCAAATTACTTCAAACTTTTAACTAAAATAAAACTCATCTAAAATAAAGTTTGCAAATACCTCTCATAAACAGCAAGTACACTTTGTTATTTTTTTTATCTTAAAATTTCTGAAGGAAATTCTACTTCTGAAAAAAAAATACAAATCTAAATACGTACGAGAAACAAATATCATACCAAAATTTTGATGATATATACGGACGTTACAATTACATCAGATGTATACATCAAGGATAATAATCATAAATATCTTAATGTACAACATTATAAATGTGATTTCCTAGCTCGAAAATATTCTAAAGTCCAACCCAGTATGAGCGTCCATTACTGTTGTGAATTGGAGATGAAGAAGGAGAAGTAACACACCACTCATACCAAACCTGTTTCAATTTCCATAGGCAGATTGAAATCAATAAATAAATATGGAATGGAAACAATAGATGAGACATTGAGGAGAGAAAAAAAAACATGATTAAATGGCAAGTGTTACAAAACCAACCTTTTTAGGACCACAACAGCGCCAGAAATTTACTTCAAGAGTAGAACCAGGACCCACACAAATAGGGGATCTTAGTGGGAAAAATATTGCAAACCTACATACAGAAATTGAGTTGTATTACCAAATCTGTACCATTTCAAATGCAGAGTAGGATCTTCACTGTTTTCATTTTGAAGAAGAATGTTATTTGGTGATTGTCGACAAGCAATTTTACAGGGACGCTTGACATTGCATATCACAGAGATCGACAAGCTTTTTAGATTGTGTTTTTTAGTTTGCATAAAGAGGTGAGTCTTGCAAAACAGTAAGATGGTTGTTTAGCAACCATGAGGTCATGGGTTCAAAGATATGGTAAGGCTGCATATATCTCCTCGGACACAACGAAGTGGGAGCCTCGTGTACTAGGTATGATATCTTTCAAGAGGTTTGTTATACTCTAACAACTACTACAGACGCACTTCTGATTTACCAAAATAGATAAATAGAAAGTAAATCTCAATACCAGCTGAACATGTTTGGTGTTGCAGTTGAAGGTTCAATTCCAAGATGCACATCCTTGTAAAGAGTTGCATCAAAGTAGCCAGCAAATCCTATAATCAGGGAGTGAAAAAGGTAAGTATCAAAAATATAAGCATGGCTTTGAAACCCCCCAAAAAAGATAAACAACACAGAAGCTAAACCCATAATGAAGCATTACACATATCAACGACGACATAGTGAGACAGTCCTGGCACTATACAGCCAAGTATCTATTAAACAATCAAGTATGTTTCTTTTAACATTAGATGCACTCTCATTCCACAGCTCAGCATACAGCCATACACTATATTGAGGGAGTGCTGCTCGCCTATTCCCTGTTCCATTCATATCTCTAGTTGTTCCCAATCAACATTATCATGGTTTTGTTCATGAATAAATCAGATCGGCAAACAATAAAAGGCAAAAATACTCAATTGCATTCTGCTATTTAAAAGAAATATTTATGTAAAAGCACATATCTATGTATAAACTAACTTGCTCAAAGAAGCACATACCATGTACCATCGCAGAACCAGTGTCATTAGGCATCACAAAGTGCAACTTTTTGTACCGCTGATTGCTTTCTTTATCGGGTTTCGGATGAGTAAAGGTGAAAACCTATGCAGGTCAAATCAAAATTTGCAGGAATTCAACAGTCTAAACTTTAACCCAAATAACAATAATTTAAAATTTGTGGTGCAGAAACAACAACAAATGAGTTCATACAAAATCTGAAACAAGCCAGGGACCTCTATTATAGTAGTTAATCTTATATAACTTTAGCTTAAGGTATTTTAGATATGCTTATTTAGTTAACAAGTGAGTCACGGCTCTCTTAAGTTAATCTTAAGTCTTAACCACCTACTATATATATCAGTGTATGGATTGAATAAAAGGACATAAAAATTAAACAGAATTAAAGCAACTCACTGGCTGAGATGGTGCAAGTCGAGCTGCATTGTGTATTTTCACAACATAAGCAGTTTCAAAGTGTGCAAGGTCCTTATGCGCCTTTACCTGCATTACAACCAAAGAAAGTGAAGTTAAATTATAGCAAAAAACAATATTTATAAATGTATTTTTAACAGTAGTGGAAGAGATATACGTCATTATATAACTTTGAAGCAGTAACTGGTTGAAGGAAACTTGTGTACCTGAAAGCAGTAATCAACAATGATTAATAAAATAACTAAACAAACAAAACGAGTGGGATTCCATGGCCATTGCTACGACCATGTCAAAAGTTTATGTTTCTTATTCTGTCAACCTGATGTTGATGGAAAGTAAAAGTAAAATATGCTGCTATTTTATAAAGTTGACCAAATTAATGCAAGTGTGATGTGTCCAATGAAAGTCTATCACCTATATGGTTTGTCAATGACTTTAAATCAAGATAAATACAAATTGTAAAAAGATGAAAGCAATCTCAATAGTGAACACAGTTTAAGGAATTTGTCCAATATTTAGATATTTAGATAAAATGATTCTCAAAACTTATATTGAGCAAAAGACCAAGGAAATCACATGTTCACATTCTCTAAACTACCTTAATCTTGAATTAGTAGGGCTTACCATGCTGTATGTTAAAATTAAACTACCTAAAAAACCTACTAACAGAGGTAAAGAAGTAACATATGCAGCGAAAGGAAGTTACACACGATGACGGGATCGAAATTCCATCTTGCTTTAGAAACCGCTCAGCTCCATCAAGACACTCAGGAGAAAGTTCATTGTCACCAAAAGAACCTAGCAATTCGCTAACCTAATTTGAAGACAACAATCAAATACTAGAGTATAGAACATAGAATTCAATTATTGATGGATGATCTTTAGCACAGTATACCAATATGTCTGCTTCTTCAGGGGCATTCCAGCAACGCATGTCACTTGAGACTATGTTAACAATATCCTCCCAACCCTCCAACTTAACCAATGCCTGTTTCAGAAAATAAGTGTCATGACTAAAACAATAATAGCAAAATAAATAGTAATTCAACAGATAGAAGCCGTGAAATAAAAATTACGTAATATTTCATAATGAAAATTCTCTACAACAATGGGCTAAATAAAGGCAAATCAATCTATATAAATTGGAAAAAAAATTACTACCTCCACTCCTTTATATAAGACCCTTTAGGGGTTATTGTATTTGGTCCTATAAATAGGACCATCTTCAAAATTTTATGTACAATAGATGAGTTTGTTACCAAAATACCATTATTTACTCAAACAATTTGAGTGCAGAGACGAAATAAATTAGTTTCATTGATGAATGACAGTTTAGGTAAACTACAGCCAATTACTGACAAATATAATGATGTTTCAAACTTCCTTAATGCGGATGAAACTAGGGTCTTAAAAGAACCACAGGGAGTACAAGACAATCATCAACTAATAAGAAAAAAAGCAAGAATATCCAACTCTCAAGAACAATAGATAAAAACAACATAAAGAAGTGTCAAACTGTCAATAAATGTGCTCATAAATTTATTACAATTAATCACGAGAATTTTCAGTATTACACTCAAGTAAAAGATAAAAAATCCCAACTTATTACTGAAACCCATCTAAACAAAAGCACATAGTTATCAGAGTTACATTTATTAAAACAAAACGAAGTGACAGAGTTTTTGGCACACATTCAAGCATGCAAAAAATGTTTTTAAAATGAATTCGACTACTTTTATAATACATAAAAAAAATATTTCCAAAATAAACTCATGGAATCACCAAAAATGTTGAAACTAAAAAGATCAAAAACTAACATGAAGAGTAACAACTGCATTTGGGTTCTTTTCGACAGCATAAACTTTTAGCTTCCGTCCAGTTTCTTCAGCAGCCTATATATGAGCCTAGCAAAAGTCACTCCAGAGGAAAGGATATATCCAAATCCGCATTTCACAGTGTGTAGTCTAGTAAACAACATTTCAAAGTTTCATCAATAGAAGGTAAAAAATCAGACCTGTAATGATGCCCGCACAAGAGGCCCTCGTCCTGCACCGACAACCATCAATACCTAGCCAGAGGAGGGATAAAAAATTTATATTTGCTGTACTGTGCAAAACATCCAATAAGATGCATTTTATTGTTAATAAAAATAGTGTTCCAAACAAAAACTGAAACAAATCTTACAGTTACTTTCACAGATGCCTCTTCATCAGGAACCCTGTCCAGCAATGCTTTACTTACTGCTCTTTGGTACTGTCAAACGGAATTCTAATGATTAAATTGCAAGCAAAATATGTAGAAATCAAAGCCACCGATTACTACGAGACAGCCTTAAGCTAGAAGGAAAAAACAAGATGGCATGTACTAAGTCCTTTATCTCAAAAAATAATACCCAGTAGGCAATGACAGAGCACTGACATAATTCAGATCCTATACCTAGCAACTACAACAATGTTACATGTAAACGCATGCAAAATTTGAAAGCATTGGATTATATACACCCTTATTCCAAAGAATGCAAGGCTGTCAAATCATCATTAAAAAGTGATCACATGAGATACATTGTAGATCATCCTAACATAGTAAGAAAGATAAAACAGACAACAGCAACTGGTGGATAGGGGCAGCCACATCATATCTCATACATGCATAGTCATACCTGGATGTATTTCATGGCGTCTTTCTCGAAAGTTTCATAGGTTTGAGCCTCTAAATTATCCATCAGAGGCTGCATCAAAATTTAAAGAAAAAACATTTATTTTTCTGAATCGTGCAGAGAAATCTTACAAGAAACAGCAAAGGCAATGACTGAGTAATGAGAAACAGAAAGAAAGTACTTACTTGCAATGGTGCCTGCAAAAAATCCCTGTAGCCAAGCTGGAATAAGATGCTGAATGGTCAGAGAATGATACTAGCAAATAATGTCATGCCTATGTGTTGAACAAGTGAGTTAAATACCTCAAAACGTTCTTGCTCAGGAAGAGGGTCCATTTTTTGGTATAGGTATCCAACATAGTCCAGGTATGGCCGCAAGGGATGTCTTTGTGAATCTGTATTGCAAAAAAACTCACTTTAAACATGAGAGTTTTGGGGTCTTGGGGAAAACAGTTGAAAAACAGTGGACACACAACATTTACATTATAAATTTTATCCAAAAAAATTACATTATACATATCTGAAGGAACAACCGGAGAACATTGGAACACGTGCAGAGACAAAGAGTAGAGTGATAGTTAAATATATATTATATAGGCAATAAAAGTCGTTCTTGCAACCTACAAACAAGCTAAATAAAATTGACTCAGACTACCCAAAAGAAAAATGGCATTCAATACGAATGATAAGATATTATAACTACTTGAAGAATCATCTCACGTGAAGATAACAAAGCTATAAACTAATAATAGGAGCTCACCAGCACCAGAATGATTATGAGAAACATCTGCAACAACCTTCGTTTTTGGATGAACAGAATTTCCCGATATTATGATCTAGACAGATGTTAAAAAAAAACTCAATACCTTCTGAAGAAAAACAAAACTATTTGAACCTATGTCTCATTCCGTATGATAAAATAAGCACTAACACAGTGTTCATATAAAATATAAGTTAGATACTACAACTATAAAACTGCAAGGTTGTCTGCAGAAGAATTAAATCAATTAAGTGCACAACTTTTCCATCAACGTTTAATAATACTGAATCCACATTGACAATAATTCAACATTTAAAGAATTTGAATGATTTACCTGTATGGAGTGATTAAAAAAGCCAGTAATTAACTTCTGGTGACGCTTCGATAGGCATGGATAACCACGTGCGTTTGTTAAAAAGGACTAACAAAATCCAATCAAAACCATTATGACTTTAATTAGAAGCAGCATCATACTTAATATTTAAAGTATCAGATCATAAATAAAAGGATGTCCTTACATCAGTATTTATTATAGCTGCTCTAACAGACTCCCCAAACCAACGTGCTAGTGAATTTTCTGAAGGTAGAGTATTCCTAATGAACAAGGACCATCACCATCATTATTCAGGACATTAATATTGAAATGGTGCCAATAATAAAAAGATCTGGGAAAAAATCAATTAGAAAATGCAGGACAAAAGTATAAAGTATAGTAGTTCAAAGGACTGAAGTGTTTTTACTCACAATATATCAAGTGCAACAGAGAGTTGACTATGATGCTCACATTGCAGACGAAATGAATTCCACATTTCCCAAGTGTCAACCTAAAACAGGATTAGAAAGTTCTTGAAATGTACATAACATCATAATTTTCATGAAATGGCCATCTAATGAGTTCAATTATAAACTCTAACAAGTTCAAATACTTCACAACTTATCATTCTAAAAACAATTCATGTTCTGACAACCCCAAACGTGAAAGAAAGCAAAGGCAATACAGCATATAACTAATTACATACCCCAACTATATACTTAGCCATCACCTATGAAGCATGGATACTGATACGTGTTCGGGTACGATATGTATCTGATACGTCGACACGCATTTTTCTAAAATACAGGATACGATACGTTTAGGGATACGCGTATAAAATAATAAAAACACATAAAATATAATAAAATTATAAGTGTAAATCAAAATATCCAAAGTCAAAAATATAACGGAAATTTAAAATTGTTGCCCTCCATAACAAATCTATTTTATCCTATTTTAATGAAAACGAATCTATCCTAAAATCATTGCCCTCCATAACAAATATATCTTATCCTATTTTAATGAAAATGGATCTATCTTATCCTGTTTTATTGGAAAAGAATCTATCTTATCCTGTTTTATTGGAAAAGAATCTATCTTATCCTGTTTTATTGGTTTATTTTATTTTATTTTTTTAATTTTTGGATACTCTATGGATATGTATCCTTCGCGAATCCGAGCGTATCCGTGTCGGATACGTGTCGGACACCGGCACGTGAGGGTGTTTGACGAATCCGTGCTTCATAGGCCATCACATCCTCAACTTTGTAATTTGAGAAAACAGAAAAAGGAAAAGGTAGTACTAGTGACATAAATTAAGTCCTTAATCCCAATACATTTGGAAAACATATGCCATTCAACCAAAGTACCCAAACAAGATCAATGATTGAGGCCAAAACCATGTGTAATCAAGGGTTGTAGACTTCATTGATAATTCACTTATTATTTTTGGAGTCCATTTGAATCATACGAGTTCCACAAATAGAGTGAGACTGACTGAGATTTAACTTGTTTCAGTGTCTTAGGATCACAAACTATTGGGTGCTTAGGAGTTCATAGGAGAGTTTGACAACTAAAAGCACATTTGGGGGCTGAAAGGTGCATGTACATGTCAAGTCAGTCAAGAAACAAAACAAGTAGTGATACAATGAATGGCCTAATCCAGCAATGCATACTTGCATGATTTTGGCTTATTTACTCACCAAAGTATCAGTATTTGCATCCATGGAGTCATCATCAGGTTTCACCACTGGAATCCTAAGCCACAACTTCATTACACAGTTTAAGAAACAAGAAAAGCTATAAGAATGGAGAAAATAAAATTTATGAAGGAAAGACATAGGAATCAATCATTAAAGTTGAACTTAGAATTGTACCTGCATATTACTTAGGCCCTGTAAGATTTGATTCACACACCTAGCATAATTAGCACAGGTAGTTCCCTTGGGAGCTGGGAGCAGGCAAGCCTACAGCACATAAAAGGATCAGAAAAACCATCAACAATTACAAGACTTCTGATCCTGGAGCACATTTAAAGGGATCAGAAAACCAATCGATGTATTGGAACTTCAACAATGCCGGGAATGCAACAAAGTCAAAAAACAGTGATACAGGTAACTTCACTATGATGTCAGCATTAAACCCATGTTTTTTCTCTTTAGAGAAAATTGTCATGTCAAGGGTGGGGGGAGGCAGATTTCCTGGAGCTCAGGCATTCTCAAGTTAAGGTAAAGAATATGTAGGCATATCATGTCTCGTTTAAAAGAGGTTCCTATCCTAGTTTTGATATACTTAAAAATAAATATCATAAAAGTAAACAGAATCAAAGGTATGACATCAAAACATGGAAAGGAATAATCAAATCATAGATAATCCTTTAAAGCCATATAAGCAAGAAAATTGTTTTTTCTGAGAAAAATAAAGATTAGCAATTTTATAATTAAAGAAAAAAATGCATGAGTAGGAACCTGTGAATCTGTGATTAAATGAGACTATAAATAAAATCATTAATTAAACTAAGGAACCAAAACCAATAAGGTATTGGTCTAGTGGTGTAAGGCCTCATCGGATCCCCTAGTGTCAAATTAGGCAAAAGGTCAAAGGTTTGAATCCTGTTTGCAACACTTGTTGAAAGGGGGCAGTGACACACCTCCGAAAGAGATTAATTTCTTACCTGTAGGGTGAGGGGTACTCTTGGACTCTTGGTTTTAGCAAACAAAAATTAAGGATCCAAAATAAGGCTGTACAAATTTCATGCAACTTGATCATGCCAAAGCGCACCTGTAATGAGAGATGAGAAGCCCAAGATATTTCTTGTTTGAGAGTGGTTTCAGAATCAAGCCTAAGGATTTCATCCTCTGAATCCAAATCTAACCATGGGCTAATTTTTCCTGAATAAAATTTAATAAATTTCATGAGAAGTTTCACATGGTTGTGAAATCCAAGAAGACTCATAAAAAATCAGTTTAATTTTCTTTTAAAAAAATGAAAGAACAAATAAAAACAATAGCAAATTCAACACCTATCTAAAAATGAATAACTGAACTCATAAATGGAAGTTTTCTAAAAAATGAAATATGGCATTTCAGAATTCTAGCATTGTGATCAAGCACCGAGAATATAATAATACTTTCACCCTATAAAGCAAATTTTAACAATTGCTACGATTCATTATTGCAAGTGCACAATTGTTCTGCCTTCGCAAGGGAGGTCGCGGTTTTGAGGGCGAGGATTGCATAGCATTATGTAACACACAACAATGGGCCAAAGAACATGGTAGCCAAAATTGTGATATTCCTCATAGGATTGAAATATCTTATGATTCTCACCACACTTGGCAATCTTGATACATCCAAAACATATGTGGATGAATGAGTAGTGGGATTGAGCGGGAAGATCATGGGATGACTGAAAATGTTATTTTCAGCCATCAGGTGAGTTCTTTTTTTCAGGATGACCTAATTATCTAAGAAATTAGGTAAAGCAAAACCTAACCCTAGCACAGTTTGGCCAAAACTAAACCCCTGAATTGACCTGTCAAGAATGGCCTGAGCCCTCACATTTGGCCCTCATTCCCTCACCCCATTCCCTTCTGGACAAAGAGCAGCTGAGATGAGATGAGAGTGACATTAGTGACTGCTACCAGCAAAATGACTAAAGTATTGACATCGTGTGGTGACTTGCTGCACTGGCAGCAAGTTTGACAGTGGGGTTAAATTATGGGTAAGGCCAAGGCCTTATGAACTCCCTCTTCTGAGCTGAGCCATTCTCCCTATTCTCGAACTCTAGTTCAATCTTCCCTTGTAAGATTCAAGTCCTCTTTGTTAATCACTTCTCAATTTTCACACTTATGCATGTCGGGTTTCTCTTATTGATGAATTGTTATATAAATCTATTACTCCATTTCAGGGCTGTTTTCTTAAACTGCAAATTTATTTTATTTATCATCAAAGTCATAAATGTCATCTTTTGCATATATATTACGACTTGTATGTGGGAGACTGGTAACCTTAACTTGAACTTTATTTTATATCAATTGTGACTCCAAGACTTCGCTTGCTAATTTGTGACATTTTATAAGGATATGTGTGTGTGTGTGTTTGGTTATGAATTTGTGTTTTTTTGGTAAAAAAGTCTTATGGTCCATGTTATTATGATAGTACGCTTATGTGTCTTCCTCCCATCCCAATCCTGCATAGGATCTCAATTTTGACATCCTTGTCAAAGAAAAAATAATAATCATCTTTCTTTTGGTGCAGGAAACAATTTCAAACTAGCGAACCTGACAGAATGCACAAGTAAATCAACGTGGTTGCAATCCAAGCATACAAAAATGGATGGGGTTAAAAATAGAAGATTCTATAAAACAAAAGACTGAGATCCTAGTATAAAAAATTAAAGAATATTAATCGCTAGCATTATAGGCAACGCATACCCACTACATGACTACTCCATTGGGAAGGGCTCAAAACCAAGTCGGACCCAGCAAACGGAAGAACAGCAGATCCAAAAATATCCTTTTGAACTAAGCTTGGTCGATAAGCAGGATCCATCTGATTTGCACCATAAAGTCATATTAAGTTAAACATGCAGTCAGAAACTACACAGGCAAACAGTTATATTCCAACAATTCATACATTGTTCATAGACAGACAACAGGCTTTATTGAATATTTCACCTGTTACGAAATTATAGTGCGCACTCGCTCCAAAATGGTTTAAGAGAAAACTAAACTATCCATTTAGCGAATGCAAAAACATAATAAAACCACATCACATAGATTTATTACATATGTACACACAATGTGTCACTAATGTAGTATAATAAGCTCGAAAAATGAAACCACATTAAAAAGCTTCACATATAGAGTATCAAACAATGTTACTTTCGGTAAGCATACTGACCAGTCACATACAAAATTGCAGCAGGAAGCTGCTATATGACTGGCTAATTGGCTACCATAAATGCTGAAAAAACAACATGTCTAATGCAATGCAGAACTCCAACTTCTGTTTAAAATAAATGGAAAATCATATGGACACACGAGAACTCGATTTAATTAGACTCCACAAACTTCATATTTCAAAAGCTACACTCAACTTCCCTATAGGCAAGGCAAGTAATTTTTGAAGCAGTCGAGTGTAATTAAGTTAAACCTCGACCCCTCAATAATAATAGTAGTGATTACTTTCTTCAAACAAATATCGGTGTTAAAATGGAAATGTATTTCGATGTACCAACACTATGAGACAACATATGTTCGAAATGGAACAAGGTTCAAAGTAAAGGTCCATGTAACGGTTTCAATGTAGGTGATCTTACTGACCATTCACACACGAAAGTGTGCAACAATAACAGTTGCAGTGTGAGTGGCTAATTAGCCACCAATACCAAATTATATTAACCGTAAACCTCGAAAGGGATTAGTTCTGAGAATACTCTTGATAGTACCAAAAAAATATTAAACTAAATAAGTAGATCAAGTGTTATAATATGAAATGATACGAACCAAAGGAGCAATAACGAAATCAAAACCAGCAGAGGAGAGATTGAAAGCGAGAACATGAGGCATGTCATCGTTAAACTCCGTTTCAACGCCGCAATAGCGAGATTCAGTTTTATCACCTCCTCTTTCTCCCAGAGGCATTTTTGCAGAATATGAATGAGAAAGAGTGTACAAGTGATAATTCACTCACATCTATGGGGTTTTTGTACAAGGAGGGGTCACACACACAATCCACTAGGGTTTAGGGTTTTTGACTAAACGGGTGGGCTATTAGCCATTTCTCAACCTTCAAGCCCAAATTTAGGATTTGGATAATATTTGTTGTATGAAGAGGTAAAAAAAAAACCAAAAACCGATTCAAAATATATCGAAAGCAATATTAACCGAATGTATTTAGATTATGTTGGATTTATTTTCTAAATATCGGCTTGTTCAGTCTGATTTTTGGTTTCATCTCTTAGATCTAGATTGATCCAGACTCAACTTAAATAGTATATAATATTTTTAAGTGTTCATCTTAGTCAATCTTAAGTCTCAACTCCCAAAATTGTGTCTCTTCTGCCATTCCCTCCGCTGTCAATCTGACACTATCTCCTCTATGTGAGGTACGTCGTTTGTGTTCATTCTTCAATTATTTTATCTGAAACTAGTGTGGTAAATACTTCGTTGTTTCCACTTTTTGATCATTTGTCTTTATTTTTCAATTACCTTTTGTACTTTTCAAGATTACAAGGTATTCCAATAATAGAATAAAAATTGTTACTTTTATGCCAAATTCATCTCTATAAGTGGGGATGTATCAGCCAAGTAGCTACAAATATATTAGTCATGTTTGTATCGATAGTTGTTTTGGAATTAACTTTTAGCAAAATAGGTCAAGTTAAAATTATATTGCAAGTGTGTTGATGTTGTCTTACTTTTATTGTTGTTGTTTTTTTTGCTATTGTTTACTTTTATTATCGATTATTGTTTTATTGTTACTGTTTGACACCTTTTTTAATATTATTTTATGTTTAGTATTTTGTCATTTTTGTAAGTTTTAATGTATGTGCAGTTTGATTCTTCTGTAAGAAAATTGATCCAAAATGAACAAGAAAGTGCATCCAAATTTTGGATTGGATTGAAACAAACATCTTAATACAAGCATATTAGACCAGACTAAACTATAAGTTAATTACGTGTTTGGATTGGATAATTTTATTTTGCCTAAAAACCAATTCAAACCAATAGCAAACACCCCTAATTTGTTCACTACTAAAGTGACAATTGAAATTTGCTATTTTTCATTTTAAAAACATGAGAAAAAGAAAGAGCCATGTTTAAAGCAAGCCACTATGGTAGTACTGTCAATAGTACTAAAAAAATTGATTATGTTTGTGTCGAGTATGATAAATCTCATGTGTTTAGAATTTTTTTTAAAGTTATGATATAACAAAATGAATGTTATATTTATGCCCTTTGAGTGTAAATATTTATATATAAATGATAAATAATAATGTGATAATACTTAAAATTCATACATTATCAGTGCATACATTTTTTTATAGACAAAATTAGGTTGAAATCATCATTTTTAAGAAAATGTATTTGAGACAGTGTTCGAAATGTTATCATGATTAATAAAAATATATATATATGAAGTATTTATTTTCTTTAATGGACTTACTCCATTGACTAAGGATTTTTTGTATAAAAAATAAATAGATAGTACAATTTTTTAGGGTATTTTCTTTATTTTATTGATAAAGTTTATTGAAATGCTAATACCTTTCATCAATGATATTCGAATTTTTTGGTTTATCTATACTTCTATACTTCTATACTATATATAAAGGAGAAACTTCAAAATGAAACCACATTAAAAAGCTTCACATATAGAGTATCAAACAATGTTACTTTCGGTAAGCATACTGACCAGTCACATACAAAATTGCAGCAGGAAGCTGCTATATGACTGGCTAATTGGCTACCATAAATGCTGAAAAAACAACATGTCTAATGCAATGCAGAACTCCAACTTCTGTTTAAAATAAATGGAAAATCATATGGACACACGAGAACTCGATTTAATTAGACTCCACAAACTTCATATTTCAAAAGCTACACTCAACTTCCCTATAGGCAAGGCAAGTAATTTTTGAAGCAGTCGAGTGTAATTAAGTTAAACCTCGACCCCTCAATAATAATAGTAGTGATTACTTTCTTCAAACAAATATCGGTGTTAAAATGGAAATGTATTTCGATGTACCAACACTATGAGACAACATATGTTCGAAATGGAACAAGGTTCAAAGTAAAGGTCCATGTAACGGTTTCAATGTAGGTGATCTTACTGACCATTCACACACGAAAGTGTGCAACAATAACAGTTGCAGTGTGAGTGGCTAATTAGCCACCAATACCAAATTATATTAACCGTAAACCTCGAAAGGGATTAGTTCTGAGAATACTCTTGATAGTACCAAAAAAATATTAAACTAAATAAGTAGATCAAGTGTTATAATATGAAATGATACGAACCAAAGGAGCAATAACGAAATCAAAACCAGCAGAGGAGAGATTGAAAGCGAGAACATGAGGCATGTCATCGTTAAACTCCGTTTCAACGCCGCAATAGCGAGATTCAGTTTTATCACCTCCTCTTTCTCCCAGAGGCATTTTTGCAGAATATGAATGAGAAAGAGTGTACAAGTGATAATTCACTCACATCTATGGGGTTTTTGTACAAGGAGGGGTCACACACACAATCCACTAGGGTTTAGGGTTTTTGACTAAACGGGTGGGCTATTAGCCATTTCTCAACCTTCAAGCCCAAATTTAGGATTTGGATAATATTTGTTGTATGAAGAGGTAAAAAAAAAACCAAAAACCGATTCAAAATATATCGAAAGCAATATTAACCGAATGTATTTAGATTATGTTGGATTTATTTTCTAAATATCGGCTTGTTCAGTCTGATTTTTGGTTTCATCTCTTAGATCTAGATTGATCCAGACTCAACTTAAATAGTATATAATATTTTTAAGTGTTCATCTTAGTCAATCTTAAGTCTCAACTCCCAAAATTGTGTCTCTTCTGCCATTCCCTCCGCTGTCAATCTGACACTATCTCCTCTATGTGAGGTACGTCGTTTGTGTTCATTCTTCAATTATTTTATCTGAAACTAGTGTGGTAAATACTTCGTTGTTTCCACTTTTTGATCATTTGTCTTTATTTTTCAATTACCTTTTGTACTTTTCAAGATTACAAGGTATTCCAATAATAGAATAAAAATTGTTACTTTTATGCCAAATTCATCTCTATAAGTGGGGATGTATCAGCCAAGTAGCTACAAATATATTAGTCATGTTTGTATCGATAGTTGTTTTGGAATTAACTTTTAGCAAAATAGGTCAAGTTAAAATTATATTGCAAGTGTGTTGATGTTGTCTTACTTTTATTGTTGTTGTTTTTTTTGCTATTGTTTACTTTTATTATCGATTATTGTTTTATTGTTACTGTTTGACACCTTTTTTAATATTATTTTATGTTTAGTATTTTGTCATTTTTGTAAGTTTTAATGTATGTGCAGTTTGATTCTTCTGTAAGAAAATTGATCCAAAATGAACAAGAAAGTGCATCCAAATTTTGGATTGGATTGAAACAAACATCTTAATACAAGCATATTAGACCAGACTAAACTATAAGTTAATTACGTGTTTGGATTGGATAATTTTATTTTGCCTAAAAACCAATTCAAACCAATAGCAAACACCCCTAATTTGTTCACTACTAAAGTGACAATTGAAATTTGCTATTTTTCATTTTAAAAACATGAGAAAAAGAAAGAGCCATGTTTAAAGCAAGCCACTATGGTAGTACTGTCAATAGTACTAAAAAAATTGATTATGTTTGTGTCGAGTATGATAAATCTCATGTGTTTAGAATTTTTTTTAAAGTTATGATATAACAAAATGAATGTTATATTTATGCCCTTTGAGTGTAAATATTTATATATAAATGATAAATAATAATGTGATAATACTTAAAATTCATACATTATCAGTGCATACATTTTTTTATAGACAAAATTAGGTTGAAATCATCATTTTTAAGAAAATGTATTTGAGACAGTGTTCGAAATGTTATCATGATTAATAAAAATATATATATATGAAGTATTTATTTTCTTTAATGGACTTACTCCATTGACTAAGGATTTTTTGTATAAAAAATAAATAGATAGTACAATTTTTTAGGGTATTTTCTTTATTTTATTGATAAAGTTTATTGAAATGCTAATACCTTTCATCAATGATATTCGAATTTTTTGGTTTATCTATACTTCTATACTTCTATACTATATATAAAGGAGAAACTTCTTATAACTACCTTATGGTGTAATTATCTCTTACTTATTTTACCATTTTAATTAATAAAATTATAATATTTTCTCACATAATAAAAATATTAATGAAAAGTATAGTAAGTTCCATATACAAAAAATATCAAACCTCCAATATAATATAATTTTTTATAATATTAAAGTTCATTTTCATACTTTTTATCACAAAAATTATAATATCATGTACACTCATTATAAAAGTATAATAAAATTAAATATTTAATACTAGAAAATAAAAATATGAGCTGATAGACATTTATTATAAAAAAAATACTAAATATGTTTTAGTGGGTTAAATATACTTTAAATAAATCATATTATACATTATCTTCAATTATCTTTTTAGAGGACCTCTTGATTTTAAAGTTTGATGGTTTATTAATTAAAGACATATCTTGAAATTAGATAATTATATTTAATATACTAATATTAATATTTAAACACTAATAAATAATGTCAATAATTATTTTATTGCATCATTTGTTGAAATAAAATAAGTGAGTAAATCATGATTTACAAGTATAAATAAATATAATGATAATGTATTCAATTATCCATTACAACATTGATGACTGAATAATTGATACAATTGTTGCATCAATATAGCCGATAATAACTAATATGACTAAATTATTAATACAATTGTTGTAGTATAGTATCTGGTCCAATTTTGTACTTGAATC
This sequence comes from Lupinus angustifolius, assembly GCF_001865875.1. NCBI lineage: Eukaryota > Viridiplantae > Streptophyta > Magnoliopsida > Fabales > Fabaceae > Lupinus > Lupinus angustifolius. The sequence continues at coordinate 19,170,373 of NC_032023.1, forward strand.
TATCAATACAATCATATTTTCATAACTATGGTATGAACTATATGTCTCATTTATGAAAGATAATATTATTCAAGTCATATAAAGGTAGAATTGTTCATATTATACAACTACACTCTCCTATAATCAAACTTCTGATATTTGGGTCAACCTAGAGCAAAATCTTAATGGAAAGATTTGAATACCATCTTATATTCATAGATAAATGATTTATTTATTTATTTATCATTTAATATATTTTATTTAATATTGGGCTGAGAATTGAACGGGCCCAATAAATAGAACGGGCTTCATACGTGTCAGGCTTGGCACTTCTAGGGTTTACGCAAACGGGTCGGGTATCTCTGGAATCTTCTGACCCATCATCTTCGATTTCGAGCACGTTCTTTCCCTTCGCTTATTATTTCACTATTTCTTCTTTTTTCTGCTACTTATTTTTCTCTCTTACGTTTTTTGTGCAACTCCAAAACGCAAAACCTAATATCAATATCCATAGAGATATGGAGAATCAAACGAATCACGAAACCTCAGAGCAACCGAATAATGAAGCTGAATTGCAGGAACACGATGAAGAAGATGATTCTAAGAAGGAAGAAGAAGAATTGGTTGCCAAAGTTAACAAGCTTATGGACAAAATCACTGCTTCACCTGATAACCCTAAACCAACCGTTCTTCACGCTCTTGCCTCTATTCTTGAGAACCAGGAATCTCGGTATCATTCTCATTTCAATTCTCACAATCATTAATTTCGTGGAAATTGTAATTATTTTTGTTCGTATATGGTGCGGTTTATTGTTTGTTTTCCAGCTTTCATATTATTATTTTTAATTTTTTTTGAATTAATTTCTTATTTGTTGTTATATGTATTTGCAAATCCAGGACTAAGTGGCTCATAATGATTTTACTAATATAGAAACTTAAAATTTGATAGGTCTATAGAGAGTGTAGTGGGAATTTTGGAGTGTTAATAATATTTGCCTGATTTAAGTTGCAAAACTCTGATTACCACCCTGTTTTCTCTCATTGATCTAATTAAGGTTTCATTGGTGATTTCTAATATTTGCAATGTAGATACATGGAAGAGAATGATCATTCTTCCTCAAGTAATGGACGTGCGGCTCATAGCATTGGCCGCCTTGGGAGTATTATCCGGGTAATTTTATATTATCATGATTCTATATGTTATGTGGTATTTTTTGTTAATTAGATTATGAGATGGCAATTTGGACATTATGCTCTCGACAGGAAAATGATGAATTCTTCGAGTTAATATCTTCAAAGTTTCTATTAGAATCGAGATACTCAATTTCTGTTCAAGTTGCTTCTGCCAGACTTCTCCTATGCTGTTCCCTAACTTGGATTGTAAGATTTCATTTCCTAATTTCCCGAGTTACTTTTGTAGTCTTGTTTTATTTTTTTACCGTGCATGTTTCGTGCCTTCTATCTGATCATAGTGTAAATGGACAGTATCCTCATGTTTTTGAAGAACCTGTAATAGAAAACATCAAAGATTGGGTGATGGACGAAAGTGCCATATTGTCAGCTGAAGACCAAAGTATGAAGCATCATCCAAGGAAACGGGAAGCTTCTGATTCTGAAATGTTGAAAACCTATTCTACTGGACTCCTTGCTGTGTGTTTGATTGGGTATGCTGTTCTATTCCTAGGCTTTTTTACTTGTTCTAAAGTTTGGATTAATTTTGTGTATTTATTCAAGCTTCTAGTTGGTCATCTTGTCCATTCCGGTTTGATTAGTTCTAAGTTTATTTGTTTTGTATGATGTTTGGAATGAACTCAGGGGAGGTCAAGTAGTGGAAGATGTATTAACATCTGGTTTGTCAGCTAAGCTTATGCGTTATCTACGTCTACGTGTGCTGGGAGACACAAGTAGCACTCAGAAAGATATTGGCCATTCAACAGAGAGTAGGCATGCCACTGGGAATAGTTCACTGAGAGGTAGAGATGATGGTCGTAGTAGATTTCGCCACCTCATAGAAGCTAGTCGTTTAGATGATACAAGGATGATTGATGAGAGATCTTTAGAAGAACAAATTCATGAAAGGGTTCCAGATAGAAACATTGGTGAACAAAATTGCCCCGATAATTCTTGGGTAGGTGGTGAACCACCTGATGGGCTGGGTGAAGATGCTGATATCTGTGAAGTAGATGCTGATGGGGAGGATAGATGGCACAGTTTAGATGCACGTGATGGAAGGGTAAAGTATGGTGAGCATGATGACAATGTTAATGATTCTTCAAGGCGGCGTGCAAAATGGGCAAGATCCCGGGGGAAAGCAAGGGTCAATGAGAGTACTATTGAAAGTGAACCTGTTTTGTCATCTCCTGGTTCTGGTAGTCGATTAGGACAGGGACGGAGTGTTCGAGATAGGAGCATATCAAGGAATTCTGATGCTAGGAAGGTGCCTGATTCTAAGAAGACTCATGTGCGGGCCACTACTGAGACTTCACTTTTGGAAAGAGAGGATAATGATGATTGTTTCCAAGAATGCCAGATTGGAAGTAAAGATATTTCTGATCTTGTTCGGAAAGCTGTCCGAGCTGCTGAAGCTGAAGCCAGGTCAGCCTATGCACCTGAAGAAGCAGTCAAAGCAGCGGGTGATGCTGCTGCTGACCTTGTTAAAACTGCAGCTTCAGAGGTATGCCTGGGTCGTTCAATTCTTTCCCTCATTAACATAAAATCTATACTTTTTGCACTTGTACATACTAATAATCAGTATCTTACAATTTAACTGATATGCTAAAATAGTTCGTTTCTCATATATTTTCAGGAATTTAAATCAACTAATGATGAAGAAGCAGCTGTTTTGGCTGCTTCAAGAGCTGTATCAACTGTTATTGATGCTGCATCTGCTGTTGAACTTTCAAGGTATGTTAGAATATATCTATGAGCTTCGCTGAACACTTGCATGAACAGTTGCCACAGTATTTCTTTTTTTTCTGGTAATAACCTTTTGGTGGGTTGGTAGCAGGAGCTCCATTGGCATCAATTCTGAGACCGAGAATGCGAGTTGCAGAGAAACAGACTCTGGTGAGGATCTTGAAGATTACTTCATCCCAGATACTCAATCACTTTCAAAGTTGAGGGAAAAATATTGCATTCAGTGTCTTGAGTTACTCGGAGAATATGTAGAAGTTCTTGGCCCTGTGTTGCTTGAGAAAGGGGTCGATGTGTGTCTTGCACTTCTGCAGCAGAACTCTAAACACCAGGAAGCATCCAAGGTTGCATTACTGCTGCCTGATGTCATGAAGATGATCTGTGCTTTGGCAGCTCATAGGAAATTTGCTGCTCTATTTGTTGACCGTGGGGGAATCCAAAAGCTACTTGCTGTCCCTAGAATGACTCAAACGTTCTTTGGCCTCTCTTCTACTCTATTTACTATTGGTTCTCTTCAGGTAATCCTGCTGTTTAGCTGTCATAATTGTGAAGTTAGATGGTGAATATTGTTTACACATTAAACCATGTACTAGCATAATTTTGTTACTAAACTTCATGTACTCATTGTTACTAATCTTTCAACAATGCTATTACATTTTTCTGACTCAAGATTATTATTCCAGGGGATAATGGAACGTGTTTGTGCTCTTCCATCAGATGTTGTTTATCATGTAGTTGAGTTGGCTCTCCAACTCATTGACTGCGACCAAGACCAAGCCCGGAAGAATGCAGCATTGTTTTTTGCTGCTGCATTTGTCTTCAGAGCAGTGCTTGATGCTTTTGATTCCCAAGATGGATTACAGAAACTACTAGGCCTTTTAAATGATGCTGCATTAGTAAGATCTGGAGTAAATTCTGGAGCCTTGGGCTTATCCAACACAGGATCACTTCGAAATGATCGGTCCCCGGCAGAAGTTCTGACATCATCTGAGAAGCAGATAGCTTACCACACTTGTGTTGCTTTGCGGCAATATTTCAGAGCACATCTCCTCTTATTAGTGGATTCTATCCGTCCAAACAAAAACAACCGCAGTGCTGCTAGGAATATTCCAAGTGTAAGGGCTGTGTACAAGCCGCTTGACATTAGTAATGAGGCTATTGATGCAGTATTCCTGCAATTGCAAAAAGATCGGAAGCTTGGTCCTGCATTTGTGAGAACACGTTGGCCCCCAGTTGAGAAGTTCATGGCATCCAATGGACACATTACTATGTTGGAATTGTGTCAGGTATGACATATTTAGGGTGTGCATTCCGTTTGTTTCACAATTTATTCATTGTTCACTTCGTTCTTTGTAGGCCCCATCTGTGGAGCGTTATCTGCATGATTTGCTTCAGTTTGCGCTGGGTGTTCTGCATATTGTTACATTGGTACCTAGCAGCCGTAAAATGATTGTAAATACAACGTTAAGCAATAACCGTGTTGCTATTGCAGTAATTTTGGATGCAGCAAATATTGTTGGTAGTCATGTGGACCCTGAGGTAAATGTCTCGTGGTAGTAATTTATGTAGTGTTATTTGTGCAGATAGTAGAAGGAAGTCTTCTTTACTTTTGACATAGTGATTATGCTAATACATGTATCTTATTTTTGTACGTGTTCTCTGTATTTCATCAGATAATTCAGCCAGCATTAAATGTTTTAGTGAACCTTGTTTGTCCTCCACCTTCAATTAGCAATAAACCCACTGTAGTTACACAAGGGCAGCAGTTTCCTTCTGCCCAAATTACGAATGGTCCTCCCTCGGAGACTAGAGATAGAACTGCTCAATCCAGTCAAATTGATCCTAGGGAGAGGAATGGGGAAACCAGTGCTGTAGATAGAGGCTGTGCTGCGATACATAGTACACAAAACGTAAACAACAATCCACAAACTCCTGGTTCGACTGCAGCTTCTGGTTTGGTTGGCGACCGCAGAATATCTCTGGGAGCGGGAGCTGGTTCTGCTGGCCTTGCTGCACAACTGGAACAAGGATATCGCCAATCAAGAGAAGCTGTTCGGTCTAATAATGGTATAAAGGTTCTTCTGCATCTCCTCCAACCACGCATATATTCACCTCCCGCTGCATTGGACTGTCTTCGTGCTCTAGCTTGTCGAGTCTTGCTTGGATTAGCCAGAGATGATACTATTGCACAGATATTGACAAAACTTCAGGTGAACAACAATTACTGACTTTCGTTTAACTTTGATTGCATCCTGGTTAAAATGGGGTTTCTTTACCAAGCATTGAAATTGAGACATCTCTTCTCTAATTTTTTACTTGTAGATCAGTTTGTATTTTATTCTGAATTTGGCATTTCAAACAAATATTTAGCTGCTCAATTATTATTGAAGTTCAATATCCTGATTTTGTGAGGGTGCTCTAGGTTGGGAAAAAGCTTTCGGAATTAATTCGGGATTCTGGAAGCCAGACACCTGGAACAGAGCAGGGTAGGTGGCAAGCTGAACTTTCACAGGCTGCAATTGAGCTAATTGGGGTGAGAATCTCTTATCTTTACTAAAATTGGAGTGCAGTGTGTCATTTGTTATTGAGTAAACTTGTTCCAGATCTATGTTGTGTTTGGATTGATGTTTTTCATTTGCAATTAGCAATACTCCATTGTCTTAGTTTTCCATATCTTGCCCTCTTTTTTTGTGTTGAAATTACTTAAAATATATATTTGGATTTTCCATTTTGGGTCTTTACTTTTGGCCAGGAAATTGTAATTGATGGGCAATTTAAATTATAAGTTTTTATTTTTATATATTATAGGGTTGACAGTACTTTCTCGATATGTTTTGAGTAGAGTGATTTTTGGCCATCCTTGTGACTCATGTACGCAAAAAGGAGATAAAAGTAATTAACATGTCTGGCATTAGGATAAATGATTGGCCAATGCTGTCACACATTTTCACTCTATTCATTATCATCTAAGTTCGGTTCCTTGGCAGGCTTGTTTGAGATCTAAATAAGTACTTTCTTGATATGTTTAGATGTCACTTTTATGTTGATAAAAGCTTATCTCTATTATGTGAAGGCTGACTGGTATTTATGTCGAAATTCTATTTTTAGATAGTGACTAATTCTGGGCGTGCAAGTACATTAGCTGCTACTGATGCAGCTACTCCTACCTTAAGGCGCATAGAAAGAGCAGCAATAGCTGCTGCCACTCCTATTACCTATCATGCAAGGTATTGCATTTTTTTACCATTCATAATTTTACTATACAAGTGCATCCCTTGTACCCCTCCCCAGGGCATTTTTCTGATAATTCTGTGTCTTTTCCTCTCTTTTTCAGGGAACTGCTGCTCCTAGTTCATGAACATCTGCAGGCATCTGGATTGTCACATACCGCTTCGATGTTGCTCAAGGAGGCTCAGTTGACTCCTTTGCCATCACTGATTGCTCCATCTTCTCTTGCGCAACAACCTAACACACAGGAAGCTTCTTCAATACAAATTCAGTGGCCCTCTGGTCGTACTGCTGGATTTCTGACTAACAAATTAAAGATTAATGCAAGAGATGAGGAGCCTAGCTTGAAAATTGGAACTGTCTCTGCAAAGAAAAAATCACTGAGTTTTTCAGCATCTTTTGGTAGTCATTCAAGACATCAACTTGTTGATTCTCTGCAGTCACCAGGGAGAAAATGCTTTGGTACAGTGAAAGAGTCTTCAGAAACTAGTATAGTGGGGACTCCATCTGAATCTTCAGTGAAACATTATATTGATGCTGGATCCACCAAGACTCCAATGTTTCCTATGAAACGCAAGTTATCTGATGTGAAGGATATAGCAATGCTTTCATCGTCTGGAAAGCGACTGAATGTTGGGGATCAAGGACTTCGTTCTCCTATTTGTTCAAGTGCAATTCGTAAAAGCAGCCTGCAGACTGATGCTGCAGGGTTTTTTACACCAATTTCAAACATAAGAAGTCAACAAAACCGCTGTATAGCTGACTCTGTGGATGATAATCAATACAATATCTCAAACCCAGGTCAGATGATACCATCTTGCCAAGTATTTAATGAGCTTCAGGTTAATAACACAGAGCGTATAACGCTAGATTCCTTAGTGGTTCAGTATCTGAAGCATCAGCATCGCCAATGCCCAGCCCCTATTACCACCCTTCCTCCACTCTCTCTTCTACACCCGCATGTTTGTCCTGAACCAAAGCGAAGTCTTGATGCCCCTTCTAATGTGACAGCTCGGCTTGGTACACGCGAATATAAATTTATGTACGGTGGAGTGCATGGGAATCGCAGAGATCGCCAATTTGTTTATAGCCGGTTTAGGCCGTGGCGCACTTGTCGGGATGATGCTGGTGACTTGTTTACTTGTATTACCTTTGTTGGGGACTCCTCTCATATTGCTGTTGGGAGTCACAACGGAGATCTCAAATTTTTTGACTCCAACAACAGCAATGTGGTGGAGAGCTACACAGGTCACCAAAACCCTTTGACCCTTGTTCAGTCTTTTGTTTCTGGTGACAATCAGCTATTGCTTTCTTCAAGCTCCCAAGATGTTAAGCTGTGGGATGCAACATCAATTTTAAATGGTCCTACCCATTCATTTGAAGGGTGTAAGGTTGCCAGGTTTAGCAATTCTGGAAATGTTTTTGCGTCCTTGCCATCAGAATCTGCCCGACGGGAAATCCTATTCTATGATGTCCAAACTTGTCAGTTGGAATCAAAGCTGACAGATCCACTTGAAGCTTCTACCGGGAGGAGTCATGTTTATTCTTTAATTCACTTTAGCCCTTCTGACTCAATGGTGCTTTGGAATGGTGTCTTATGGGACCGGCGGGTTTCTGGGCCTGTTCATCGCTTCGAACAGTTGACAGACTATGGGGGTGGAGGTTTTCATCCTGCTGGCAATGAGGTATGTGCAAAATCTTGCATCTATTTAAACAATAAAGATTTAATCTTTCAGGAAGTTTGTCTTCAATTTGACTGCAAGTTAGTGGGAATATAGTAATATAGGAAGTATATATTTTTTTCTTAAAAAGAATTGGAATGTTTGCCTTCATTATGTCATTTTTTGGGGTGGAAAAACACCTATATTTTCTGTCTACTAGGTGGTATTTCTGACACTTTCTTTTTGTTTTTTTAAAATGTTGTTTACCCAGGTTATTATAAACTCTGAAGTCTGGGATTTGCGAAAGTTCAGACTGCAACGAAGTGTACCTTCGTTAGATCAAACTTCAATAACATTCAATGCATGTGGTGATGTAATGTATGCAATCTTAAGGAGGAATCTTGAGGATGTTATGTCAACAGTTCACAATGCACGTCGTTGCAAGCATCCTCTTTATTCCGCTTTCCGCACATTGGATGCAATCAATTATTCTGACATTGCTACTACACCTGTGGATCGTTGTGTTCTTGATTTTGCTTCTGAGCCAACTGATTCATTTGTTGGGTTGGTTACTATGGATGATCAAGATGAGATGTATGCATCAGCCAGAATATATGAAATCGGTCGTCGGAGACCAACTGATGATGATTCAGATCCTGATGATGCGGAAAGCGAGGAGGAAGATGACGAAGATGAAGATGATGATGATATTGATGTAGATCCTCTCTTAGGCCCTGGTTTCGGTGGAGACAGTGAGAGTGATGGTGATGACATGAGTAATGATGAAGATGACGATGATGACGACGACGACGATGATATTATAAGTTACATCGATGGTGAAGAAGGAGATTTTCTTTTGGATGATGTAGACTTTGATGGAGGAAATGAAACGTTAGAGATTGCTTCAGGTGATGAGGATGATGATGATAGTCAAGGGTATGAAACTTTAAGTAGTGATGAAGAGGATTACATAAATAATCGTAATCGCTTTGGTTATTAACTGTTAATCCAACATTGCTGTAATTATAGTTTCTTTCTTCATCTTAGCTAAAGGTATATTTTTTTTGGCTCAAAATTTTGCTGTTACTTTTTCTCATTATCCCCCGTGCTATCTGATTATTATTATGAGTATGATTATGATACAAGGGGAGAAGAAATTAAAATTATATGTACTGCACTTTTCCAATTGGGTTGTTTCCACACGAGACAACATCTTTTTTATTTGTGATTGGTCATAAAAATTGGGATAACGAGGTTGCTTTGGTTGGAGATTATGATTTGAATGGTTGGTTCTTGTGTTGCTGAGTGATTACAGTAGGTGAGTAACAAATGACTACAAGTGTAATTAGGAGTAGGTTCTAGAATACTAAGGTGTATGTCAGAAATTGAACATTGTAATACGCATCTCACTATGTGTAATTAACAGGCCTACGAGTGCAACAAGAGCTTATAATTGACATGAACTTTAAGACGATTGAAGATTTGATGGATATCTGTTTTATTTATCAGAGAAAAGTTGGACAACAAAATGTTATCATTATATGTAATGTAGATATTTGAAATTAGCATACAATTAATAGTAAAAGGTACAATAAATTAGACAATCATACCCAATGATGAATTAGCATTAGTAAAAATATCTGTGTTATTTGTCACTTCCGTCCATAATTTATGGGTATTCTTGTCAAGTAGTAGTACATATAATCAAAGTCTAGAAAAAAGACAATCAGCTAATTGGACCAATTCTCCAATATATTATAGTCTATGATAGACATCATTCAGAATATTTAATTTGGGTTGGCATGGTGATGAAAACTTATCAGCATTTCAAATATCAAGTAATATGAAATAAATAATACAAGTTGGGATTAAATAATCTATAAAAAATCATTGCCGTTGACAATTAGGCTTTGATCTTTATTGTTCATCATGTGACAAACCGCCTGGTCACGCATATCTTGATCCTCCATAAATAAAGTCATCTTTATGCTTAATTCCGAGTATTATAATAAGTGTATATAGAAGCTGCTTGATTTATTCCCAATATTTTATTTGCTAAGCGAAATATATTAGAGATATCATAAGGGTTGCTAACTAAATACGATAAAGAATATTCTTTTGGAATACTTATTTATACAATGAGTAAGACTATTACACCAGTTAAAAACCAGCTTCAAGTTCTAGATTGAATCAAGTCTAAAAATACGAGTATAAATGCATTCTACACAACAATAAGTGTTTGTGATATCTCTCTATCTTTCTTTTAGAGGAAGCCACTTTGTAACAATGTCGTTGCCATTTCTACAAAGAAGAGGTTCGGGTGGTGAAATCAGGAACTTAGCATCAGTTTCAAGCAGCCTCTTACCAGCTTTTGGTACCATCTTTGATGAAGGTTACTTGAACCTCAAAAAATATGTCATCGCTCCCTATGACCGTAGATATAGGTACGTGTATATATATATATATATGCTGCTTTTTTACTTATGAGACTTATGGAATAATTCATCAGAATTGGGAGAGATTTAGCAAACTGATGAAGTTACAAGAGCACGTTTGATAAAGGATGCTCAGTTGAATACAATTTTTCTAATAAAAAAAAAAGAGTTTGATCACTGACCTCGAGTTTGAACCTTAAGTATGCAATATTCGAATGGAGAACTTTGTCTACCTCCCATAGAGATTATTTGTTAAGTAAAACAGAGTGATACTGAATTGCAATTTGTGTTGTAGGTTGTGGCAAACGTTCCTAGTGGCACTGGTGGTGTACTCAGCATGGGCATCGCCATTCGAGCTAGCTTTCCAACGGTCAGTTAGGAGCCTATCGCCGGTTGATCTTGTAGTCGACGCCTTCTTTGCGGCTGATATAATCCTTACATTCTTTGTGGCTTACTTGGATGCATCAACTTACCTCCTAGTTGATGATCATAAGAAGATTGCTATCAGGTGCTTAAGACAATTCCACATACAACTCATTGCTTAGCAAAATGAAGTGCCCAGAAAAAGTATGTAATATATGTCTCCTATTCTTTTTTGAAGATTTGTATTTGATTTCAATAGGTACGTCAAAAAGTTGCACTTTGCCATGGATCTAGCATCAACTATACCAATTCAGCAGATATACCAAGTTCTGTCAGACAAATCACACAAAACCGAGGTGTTCGGTTTCCTAAATATGCTTCGGCTCTGGCGATTAAGGCGTGTCAGTGAACTCTTCACAAGGTACATTACATTCACAATAGTGAAATCAGAACAAAAGTAATAACTGAAAAATCATAATGCACCCAAATATATCCCTCCCATGTCGGGGTGTAAATTAGAACATAAGAATATAAGCCTGAATTAGTTGAGTATAGACTTGTATTACAAAATTAATAATAGTCTAAATCTTAAAAGTATCAACAACAAAAGGTAAGTAATTTGAATATGTAAAAATTCAAAGTTGCCATCCATGTTCAATGTGTCATATTGTCATACCTAAAACAAAGATCATGATTCATATAGCTCATGCTCAAATAAATTATTTATTTGGAAGGAAAAAAAGCATTGATCTATTTCTATTTCCAATTTTGTCAGAATCTGGAACTATATAATTTTTTTTAGTCAACCATGATGTTGAAAACTTTAAATCTATAAAAGGAATCGGATGTTCAAAATTCTACCATGACAACTGAAACTGTCAACTCCTTTTCAGGCTAGAGAAAGACATACGGATTAGCTACTCAGCAACAAGATTTTGTAAACTGATATGCGTAAGTAAATCACTAAATCTTCCCTTAAGAAATGATAACGAAATTGGCTAATGAAAGATAATTTCCTTGTTTCCATTGCGTTGGTTTATAGGTTACGCTATTTGCAATCCACTTCGCAGGCTGCATGTATTTTTGGTTAGCAGTCCATCACAAAACACCCGAAAACACATGGATCGGGATGCAAGTACAGGATTTTAAACATGAGAGCAATTGGCACAGTTATACCTATTCCATGTACTGGTCTATTGTAACTCTTACGACTGTTGGATATGGAGATTTACATGCAGTAAATACAACGGAGAAGGTTTTCAATATTTTATATATGCTGTTTAACATCGGCCTCACTGCATATATAATCGGAAACATGACAAATCTGGTGGTTCATAGCACTGTCCGAACCTTTGCCATGGTAATTTCCCCCCTTCTTAATGAGGATTCCCTTGAAGGTTTAATCTATAAGAGAAGATAAATAAGCTTTAAAGCCTTATGGGGAAAAGGGGGAGAAATAAGCAATGAAGTAAGCCCATAAGAAGGGGAGACAAAATGAGATGTGCATGCATCTAGTTATGTTTAGTATTTACCCCCACCCTTTTTTTTGCATTTCATTGCTACAAAGATTATCAGATGGGATTTAATTTTAAGGAAACTCTAAACAGCTTGCTTTCTTAACCGTGGCAAGCTTGGACAGGAAGTTATTAGAAAAACGCCTAGATATGGAGGGATATACCCCTGTCATAACATGTTTAGAGCTAAACTTACCTGTGTGGATATACCAAAAACTAATATATTTCCCCTCCTGGCTTCACAGAGGGATGCCTTCAACAAAATACTACAATACGCAAGCAAGAATAGACTCCCGGAAGGTTTGAAAGAGCAAATGTTGGCACATTTGCAATTGAAGTTCAAGACAGCAGAGTTACAGCAAGAAGAAGTGCTACAGGACCTGCCTAAAGCAATTAGATCCAGTATTGCTCAGCATCTTTTCCACGACGTAGTTGAAAAAGCATATTTATTTAAAGGAGTCTCTGATGATTTTATCACCCAGCTGGTAAAAGCTTTTTCATTTTCTTCCTCTTCTAGGTAGTAATAGAATAGAGTCTAAGCATCTCAACAGCCTCTAATAGGTGATGGTATCATGACACTTAATCTCACAGGTGTCCGAAATGAAAGCAGAATACTACCCACCTAAGGTTGACATTATCTTGCAAAATGAGATGCCAACAGATTTCTACATTTTGGTATCTGGATCAGTGGTAAAACATCTATAACTTACTCAAATACTATCCCTTATCCCATGTTAACTGCAGAACTGAACTATTCTAACTGCAGGATGTGTTGATATACAAGAATGGAACCGAACAGGTAAGATGGGATCCCCCGGATAACTTTTTGAAGGGTAAAAATCACATTCAAAGGAAAGTAAAATGGTAACAGATCAAACTCCTGGACATAAGTGAGTTGGAAAGAGTAACATTTAAACCATAACAAAGTATCATGTGGAAGAAAGCATTTTAAAAAGGAAATAATGATAACAAAAAAACAAACCTCTCTTGGACAAAAACAGGGGGGGGGAACTTTATTTGATTTTGGACCTTGTGAGTTGTAGGCAAAGAAAGTATCACATAACTTGCACGACACCACACTGCATCAAGTTGAGATAGAAGTCACTTCGGAAGATGATGTTTACTTTACGGAATGAAGAGTGATTTTTTGATGTCTTGAAGCATTTTCTTGCTGAAGCAAACACATCAAACCACGTTAAACATCAAACATATAAATCAGGCAACGACACATTTAGAATATTAATGAAGAGAATGAAATAATAATGATCTAGAAGAAATATCTATATTTCCAAGCTCACAATTCTGACATTGTTTGACTGAAGTCAATTTTTTCCCCAGTTTCTGTTCAAACTAGAACCTGGAGGCTTGGCAGGAGAAATGGGTGTGATGTTTAATATTCCACAACCTTTTACAATCAGATGTAAGAGGCTCTCACAGGTCATACGAGTAAATCATCAACATTTCAAGCAGATGGTGCAGCCATTCAGTGACGATGGGAAGGCAATCATCAGCAACTTCATTAAGGTTTGGAGATTCTTAAATATAGATAGAATACACGCAGACATGGTTGTTTCCATTTGAAAGTTATTTAATTTACGCACTTCCAAACTGAGAGCAATAGGTAACCCTAATTAGCCACATTTTCCCTGAAACTTCTATTTATATAAGGAAACAAATAATGACTGATAAATCAACCTGAATTCCCTTAATCCAAACTTAATATTGGTATCTCAATTCCCATTTGCATATTTTTATTTTAATGATTGTTCTTCTAATCTCAGTATATGAAGGATCTCAATGGCATGTTGCCAGAAGAAATACCATATGTGACAGACTTGCTGAATGAACTGAACCACGAGGTATATATTTTTTACCTTCGAATTTCTACCAGTAGAACATTTGAATGATCTATGTGAGAAGAATAAATTTTTTATTAATGCGCAAATATAGTATAAAGTCAAAAGGAAAAGGATGCAAAAAACTCATTGGACATTAGACATTGCATGCTCATAGCGAAAACATTAGACAACTCATGTATATTAGTGTGAGGAAATGATGTAAGCCACAAATATAGAAACATGCTCTAAAGTTCCAAAGATCTTGGATATCCTTCGGCTTGATCCCATGTTTAGCAAAAAAATGAGAAAAACAGAAGTGAAGGGCAACAAAAGGAAGGGTTACTAAAAATGGAACGCTTCCCCTCCAATACCTAAGGTCACTGATGATGATGCATGGACAATCACTTCTTTTGAAAAATTGAATGTATGAACTATGAAGATACATGTATTATTAGAGACACACTACCATGTATAATATCCATCCAAAAAATACATTTTGTGACACAGATAAATACATATATTATAATAACGGCCAGATATGCATATATATGAATCATAACATATATGATTATCATTGTTTGCTTCTCGCAGCATCTAGCACAAAGTGAGGGCACACAGGATGAAGATGATCGATATAAAGAAGGTAACGTTAATCCCATGTCTAGTAAAAACAATAAGACATGTTGACAATCTGCAATCTATAGTAGGTAGACACTGTGCAGAAGCATTAAGACAAGAACCAAATCAACCAACAGACACTCAGGGCTTCTGTATAACAAAACCCCAGACACATTGATTCTACATGTGTGCCTGAGCGAGAGAGAGATTTCAACTAAATGCAACTATACTTTACATTATATCAATGATTTATGATGGTTCTAAACTTCTAATGGCATTTGGTAAAGAAGCACAAAACCAGCCTGAGCCGTGCATGTCTCGAACGTGACATTCTTCGTTTTAGAAGGATTAAAATCAGCTTCATTGCAGTCCCAGTTCAGTTTGACAAACAACTCAACCTCTACATTACTGGAATATTTTGATATGGCAAGGTTGCCTAGGCTACTTTCTTCAATTTATTTGCTTAATAACTGTGTCCAAATTTGTTAAGGCAATGGAATTTGCCAAATTTACCCATGGATATTTTCTTAGATAAATGACATTATCTGCCTGCTTACCTAAATTAACAGCATAGACTGATGCTACTAATTGCAGGAATAACAGGAAATTTCAATCCTCTGTCAAGCCTAGCTCCCATCAGGGTTAAAATCCATGGATATCATCCCAATGGAAACAAAATGGGAAACAAAACAGCACAAAAACTCATACTTCTCCCAGATTCCATAGAAGATCTTTTCAAAGTAGCAGGTATGACTACATTCCAAATGTGTGCATGTCTCCAAAAGATGCTGAGTAGTTTCATGATTGACTGATATAGAGAGAGAGAGAGAGAGAAAATAAAAGAAAAACGAACCTAACTACAATACAGTCTAAGACAGAAAAGGAAAAGAAAAACACCTTCATTGAATTCATTCCATACACAAGGATATGTAAAACATTAGTTATATTTGGTCAAGGACCTAAAGCTTTTGTTTTTAAAAAATATATTAGTTCAAAGCCTTTAACGGATTACCAAAAAGAGTTCACTTCACCGTGCAAATCAAAGTTGGTTAACAAGGATTAGGTTCTACTGTGGAAATTGTATTGGCCATAGTTAATATTATGATTTTACTCTTGGATTGATAGAATACAACATTGAGGTAATAACCAGATGCATGAGTTGAATTTTGTGTATGCTACGCAGAGAAGAAGTTTGGAGAAAGAGGAAGCAAGATTCTTATGAGTGATGGGTCAGAAGTAGAAGAATTGGGCGTCTTAAGAGAGAACGACGAGTTATATATCTTCTAATGATCAAATCAAACTGAGAAACGACAAGAGTGTGATCATTTACATATGTTCTGGAATGATGATATCAACCTTGGAGTTCGTAAGAGATTATTAATCTCTGTTAAGCAAATCAAGGACAGCATATGCAGCTTTTTGAAAGTGATCTTTCTCTTCATCTAAGGCTCTTTTCCTCTCCGAAGCAAAACTTTTACATTTCTCAATCTCTTCCTCAATCACAGCAGAGTTTTGATTAACTTCACTGCAAATAGAAACAAATAGCCATTACATGCTTCGATGAGAAATGTTTTAGGTTTTAAATTGAAGTTGTCATTGTAGCAGCGATGTTGTGGGCTTGCTAGTCTTCACAACCACATCTGCACATCGCGATCATATAGTTGCATTTTCTCACAGTTGTACATAATCGTAAATACAATCATAATATAAAACCATGATTTTAACAGATAAATAATTCTAAATTCCCTACTCAATCCTTCTAAAAATTCTCTACTTGCATAGCATAATATAGAAATGATATTTCCAAGACATTAGATGCATTAACTTTTTCATTTAATTTTTTGTTACTTTCTTTACTTAATACTAGGAATATTTTTTGGAGTATACAGCAAAACTCTTAAACTGATAGGCTCTGGATCTAACTTGAACGAGTAAAATTACTACATACGAAGGAACAAGAAGAAAAAGCTTTAAAAACAGTAATTATTTATCTTAAAAATGAAAAATACATAGATTACGCTTAACCTGAACTCACGTGATCATCTTTAGCATGTTCTCCATAATCGCCTGGGCTTCATTTGATATTTCTGCACGGTTTTACCACAAACAACCAGAATCCAAAGCAATAATGAAGCAATGCGAATTAAAATTTAGATGTAGAAGATCGCATCGCGTCGCAGATCATGTAATTTGAATAAACAATTAAGTTTGATAATTGCCTCGATTATGGCTAATTAAAACTTTACTTGACGAATGCAAAATGCGGAGGAATTATCATGATAATTAGAAGTAGAAGGAACGACTCACCGTAAACGAGAGAGGTAAGGTGATTTTCGGGTTCTGGAGGTACCGATTCTAAGGTCGCCATTGATGCGAATTCCGAAGCTTCTGAGGAAAATAACAATCGACGCGCGCTTTCTGTATTTGAATCTGTCAAACAAGTATTTATATTTACTAATTAAAATGATCTTTTTACCTTTATACCCTTTATTGGGCTATTTGAGCACTCTCTCGGCCCAATACTTCTTACTGTAAGGACAAAACAAAATAAAAAGCTAGATTGAGACAAAAGGTTATTCGAAACTGTCTTACAAAATATATTACCCGATGTTATTAAATAAAAATATTTAATTATTAAATTTTAAATTAAATATATATTTTTCTGTCGATTATAGTAAGTAACACATAAAATGATACAATTTGTGGAACAATAACTCTAGTTTAAGTGAAAAAACACCAAAACCAATTATGCTTCTAACTGCTCCATTAATCACATTGCTTATAATTGGGTTAGTATGGCACCTAGCACTACCAATCTAACAGCTACACCTATATTATGAATAGCCGCACAAATAATTTCACAAAGTGACGAATTGGTGAAATATATCAATTACATTGTTAGATTGAATTACCTTGAATTAGTTCCATAAATGGGTCCACAAAAGTATTAATGGCAATTAACTTTTAGATAAGATGTGAAGGCATATACATGTTTTTGATCAATCATATTATATATTAGGAAATTGTGTTGTTTTATCATTGATTGGGACGCGTCGCGAAAATCTTGTGTGTCAATTTGAGTGTTATTACATATTAAGATACTTTATATTTTGAAATAGAATAAATGCAGCATATGCAGATGTAAAAAATAATAACAAATTTGAATATTCAGGGTAATATAATTGGTACTAAAGTATTTATAAAGAATTTGAGTAATTAGTAATTTGGTGCACGTATTTCATGAAAATTTGTGATAAGTATCTGAACCCATGTATTTTGAAAGAGACACCTCATAAATGGCTACTTTGTTACTCTAGGTGAACCTAACTTGAAAAGTAGTTGTTAAAATAGTATAAAGTCTCACTATATTTTCAATAATATTAAAAAGTTTATGATCTAATTTATGTTAGCAATACTTTGTGAGAGATAATCATATTATAAAGAGATTAGTTCTTTATTGAAAGAGATGAAAAAATATTATTAGTAATACCTAAAAAACTTAGTTTCAAAAAAATGTGGTATGCTTTTGTAGATGCTTCGTTTACCTTTTTCTCTCAATGTATATGTTGTTTCTACCTTCTAGTAGCTTCTACCACGTATATACATGGTATATGTTAGAAATTATGTTTTCTACTTTCGGTTCATATTCGATTAATACGAGACTTGAATATATAAAAAGAAAAAAGAAATTTACATTTCTGTAACACAAATCTAATCATTTCAGAATAAAATCTATTAAAATATTGTTAAAAGCCAAGACTATGTCTTATGCTTTCATATTCACGTGTATTCTTACTAAACCGATGGTAGTGTTCACGAAACCATACAAAGGGGTTTAAAATAATACCCCTTTCGTAATCCCTCAACAAGAATTTTTTGGTATTTGGGAACATAGGAAGAATCACATAGAAACCTTAGATTAAAAAATGATAGCACCAATATAATAATATAAATTAGAAATGATGACGGCAAAAAATCATTTCCCCTTTATTTTATTATGAAGTGGTTGCTAATAGAATATATCTATATATTGTCCTTTTCATGTGTCTAGTTAATGTCAAACAAGTTTATGTTTATTTAATTGAGATTAGTAGAATAAATATTATTTTGGTCAGTATAGAAACTGCAGCAACAAGCAACAATATATTTCATTAATTATTTCCTTCAATTACATTAATAATGTTGTATTATATTGCTCCAACGAAAATAACTTTCGTAATTATCGGATAAGGAGGAAGAGAAGAATCTCTTTATATACTTTAATTAAAGTCACTTTAAACTACCAACATAAACAACACTTTATATATAGTGGGGGAATGAGATTATAGACTGTTTATCAATGAAGAATCCCTAAAAACAAATTTAAATGTTGCAATTATCATGAGTAGGATGTTGACAAATTAAATCTACTCATGTTGGTTAATGAAAAAATACTTTAGTTGAAAAGAATAATAGTATATTAATACAACATGCTATTATTTGATTACATTTTTATGTGTGCATATAACAATAAACTATTTTACAAGTAATGTTCTACGCATTCAAAATTAAGATTAGACGAATCTTATGTGTTAAATTATATTATTGGTCATTCTCTAAAGATGCGTAATGTAAAGTTAAGTTGAACGACTTTATAAAATTATTTTCTTTTTAAAAAAGGCATCTATCCTTCAAAATAAATACATATGTATATATCATTCATAATGTTATTGCACTTAGTGGCCTAAGATAAGTAATAGAGTGTTGATAAAAAAAGGAAATAGTTCATTAAAAAATTAATAGTTTATTAAACTCGCATGTAACTAGATAAAGATAGAGGAAATTAGACAACTAATTAGGATTTAATTTTAAACAAAAAAAGAAACAAATCCACAAGCTTGTCATTTATGTAAAAAAAAACATACAGATGATTCTCTCCATTAATGGAAAGATAAGTCCATAAAAAATTTAAAAAAATCTAATACGTAATAACATATTTATCCTTTTAAATATAATACGATAATATTTTTGCCATTCAAAATACAAGTAAATTGAAGTATTTATATCTCCATTAATGGAGATGATCCATATTTAATATTTTAATATAAAAATTGAATATAATATATATGTAATGTAAATTTAAAGATTTAAAAATAAATAGTCATTACATCATCTATCATTCATTTTATAATTTTTTAGAAGTCGATGATAATAAAAAATAAACGGTAATAATAAATTGATATTGTATAGAACTCTTACACTATCATACATTTTTTCTCATGAAAAATATATTGTTTGATACATATATTTTTTCCCCTTTGGTATATTTACTATGCTTTAAATATTAGTAGTAGTATGTTGTCATTGTGATGAAATTTTGGAAAGATGAGAAGGATAAGACGCAGTGATAGGTCCTTTGAATGGGTAAAGTAGCTAGGTTTTTAACTAGCTGTTCGTTTCAGGATTCAGAAAAGATATATACATTGACAGTGTATGAATTTTATATATTATTATTGTATTATTATTATTAATTTTTTATTATTGTTGACTTTTCAGAAAAGGTAATTCAAATGAATAGTGAATGATAAAATGTATGCGTATAAATCTTTATACTATCAATCTATACATTTTACACTCTTTGGTACAATCGTGGATGTTGAACAGTGCAGGGTTTGCATTTTTCTTTGGATCAACAACACTTTCCGCACATAACCCGCTAGCTACATTCCAAAAAGGCCTTTGGATAGAATTAGAGGGCAATGACAAAAAAGTAATATTATTAATATGAAAGTGTGTCAATTTTATATATTATTATAACATCATTTATTATTAATATTTAATTATAATTATCTTTTAAAAAAGAATACAAATAAAAAATAAATTATATCTTGTCAATTTCTAGACAGCAGTACATAAATATTATGGAGAATGGATTTGAAAATATTACACACCTAGTTAGAGGAATCCAAAAATGTAATTAGAGTGGATCATTGTTATTATTATTTATTTTTTTGTTTAATATTATTTTGGTTTTTATTTAATTCAATTTTGAAGAATTTTTTATTCTTATTTATTTATCTCGTATAAAATAAAGTAAATAATTTGTAGTTTGTTTATAAGTACATTAAATATTATTTGTCATGTTTATCTTTATTTAACATTATTCATTCACATAACTAATTGAAAAAACAATTTATTTTTACTATCAAATATACTATCTCACATTTGTCGGTAAGAAACTAATATTTTTGTGGTTCGTGACTGTCTCTTAACAATTATCGCTCTCAAGAATTGAACCATCAACCTTAGGGATCCAGTATGAGGTCTTATACCACTAGACCATTGTTTTGTTGGTAATTGAAAAAACCATTAACCCACATAAAGAAATGATATGGAAGGAAAAATACAAAAAAATACAATGTAAATAAGCACAATCCTTATATTTCTTAAATAACTCATTTTTGTAATGAGGCAGATAACCATTAATAAACATAATAACTAAATTTAAACGATTTTACACCAACATACATCATACATGGATGCTCCTTTGGTTAATTCAGCCAATCTTATTTTTTAAATTGAAACGGATTCACTAGCATATGAAATAGATATGTTTAATCATTTTCCTACAACAAAATTTGACAATTTCTTTGGGAGGCAAATAGTCAACTTTCCAATCCATTTATATTCTCTATGTTATTCTAAATCTCGGTCTAAATAGTACTATATTGTACAATGTTGTTGTTTTACCCCAAAAAATTGTTCAAGCAAAAAACTAATAACAACATTTGACTATGAACTCGAAACTTATGACTTAGGTAATGTGATAATAACATATTAGCAAAAAAACAAAAGAAAATGTGAAAGGGTAAAGTGGTATACCGTATATGTAAATTTGTAGAATTTAAAAAGTATGAAAAGAGAAGGGAATCACACCTTCTTTTATCAATATTGTGTCACTCTATGTACTATGAACTATAATTGATCATAAAATAGTTAATAATTAAACTTTTAATTTAAATATTTTTTTAATCAATCACAACTTATAACACATATAATAACACAATATGCAAAATAGTAAATATGATTACGAAGAGAAGTAAGGTGAAGTAATTGACAGGTACTGGTTAACAAAGAACCGAAAAGGGAAAAGGGTAGAGAAAAGAATTCACAAGTCCAAACAACACGCCACTCATATTGCAACACGTGGATTGGGCACTGGATCCGGAACTCCATAAAAAGCAACACAAAAAAATAAAAACACAGTATGGAGAAAAAGGAAATATATCATTGTTAAAGAATCTTGTAATGAGGACCGTTGGATGATATGGAGATCGCGATGAAGGTACACGTGCCAGATCTCTGTTTACTCGCTTTTTCTAGGTACTAAAATCATGAAAAGATGAGTCACAGAAAACGACAACAATAATTGACACAAAGCACCTTAACGTTTACAATGTACTCTACAAAAAAAAAAATATAAGATGTCCGAAAAACATTTATATGTCATTTGTCAGGATTAGTTTAGAAAATAATTTAACTTTAAAGTTTAATAACTACATACTTTTTTGATTAACTATAAAAAAAATATAAGAGTAATAATAACCTTCCACTCTCTTTTTAAGAATATTTTTTTGGGTTAATCAAATATATCTCTATTAGTTTTGTTACTAATTTCCCATTACTATATTTTGGCCGTTTTTAACATCTAATTGAAATACATTAAGTAGCCCATTATTTATATAATTCAAAATTATTTTCTTATTCTGATGGATGGGGGTTTTTATGGTTTAGCAAAAAAAAAAAAATCATCACGTCTCAAGAATTTTGCTATAAATATAGTATCATATTATCATTTATTAATACACTAATATGTAATAATAAAAATATTTATTCTATACTTACACTTATTCACATATACCTATATAGAGAGTGAGTATCCATACATACCTAATGATTTTTCAAGTTTAATTATTTATATATCAAAAAATGAATGTATAAATATTTGATACCCGCAATTGGAAATCATGATCCTCTTCTCCAACTATTATTAAAGATACACATATAAATTGTGATGTCTAATTTACTATCTATAATGTATTTTTCTATTTGAAGTATGCATGCATAAATTGTACATGGTAATATTACAAAATAAACAATTATGACAATATAAATAAGAGAAAATAAAACTCAACTTAATTCCACAATTTTTTGGATCGTTGTAATATTAAAGCAGTGATGGCAAACTCATGAGTTTGAACTAGTCAACTCACAATTTTGACCAAGTTTTATTAAATTAACTAGAAATTGTTAGATACATTCAGATTGATTGATAGAACATTTATCTTATATAAAATTTAATTAATTTTATTCCACTTAAATTCATATATGATTTATATTTATATTATTAGTGATAGTTTAAGTCTTTATTATCCTAGGACCTTAAAAACTTTTGTCTACATCATTAGAGGTCCCATGGAGCATTCCGTGGATGTATTAGGGTTTAACCTTTGCGTACTAAAACAATGTATCACTCTATATAATACTTATTTTGATTTGTTGAAAAATATATATTTAAATTTTAATGAAAAATACTTATTTAATTAATTAAAAAATAATACAAGAAGTGATACATTTTTTAGAACATAAGATATACTCGAAAGTATATCTGGGCGTCCTTAACTCAGTCAACTGAACATGACCATGACCCATTCTCTGTTTTAAGACAATCATCACACACCTCTATTTTGTCGTCTTGTGATCACTCTGAAAAGCCTTACACACAACACTGTTCAATATTCACTTCATCTCTCTCTGCGTTACTTTCCCTTCGATGTTACCAAATGGTTAACCATTCATTACTCTCTCACCTAAACAACAATGCTTAATCTCACACTAAAAAATAAAGAGTGTGATATAAATTAAATCATATATCACACAAATTATAAGTATAAAAAGTAGGGGCCACTTAATTATTACTCTAAAAAAGTACTATTGAAAAACAACATTAATTATGAAATATTGTTATGTAACATCTTGTAATTAGGACATTTAATAGCTGTTAGGGGAGTTTGGTTTAGATCGGAGGGTGAGTTATTAATGCATTTTTCCTTAAAAACCATGTTGGATTAGATTGAATCTACTTCATTTATAAGGTGGATGATCGGTCTCATTTCTTGTCCTAATTCAATAAAAAATAGTGTTGTTAAAATAATGGTATAATGACACAGTGATTCAGCCGGTGGTTCAGTAACTAAACCGTATGCCAGTTAAATCGGACATACATACTTATATATATAAAAACCTATAATAAAATTTATAATTCATATTCATAATCTACTCAAAATTCACATAAACAAACAACTTTAAGTCTTTAACAAATTCAAAGTCTAAATTACAAAACATATATCAATCTAAAAGTATCATCTAACAACCGCAAAATATAAATAAATGACACAAGTTCACAACACACTCTACACAACAAATAAATTTGGAGTTTTAACATTTAACACTGAAGTGTCAAAAGTGTCTCATATTGATATTATATTTTTGCACCAAATCCTATATTCAGACACTTCAAGATTACACAAAATGTCACTAAGATTACACACGAATGTTAAGAACCAAAATGTGTCATGTAAGTATGTCTTGAAAACATGAGCCTTGAAGTGTTGGAAAGATAAATCACATTGTAATGAATTTTTAAGTTTTAAAAAAAAAAACAATTTGTGTATAAACTGGCCGGTTTAGTGAAATATCGGTCGGTTCACCTGTTTTGACCGGTTCTGACGGATTTTGATACTTGGTCGGTTCAATATCTGTATTGTATCGGTTAAGGATCTAGTTCACCAGTTTCCCGGTCGAACCAACCGGTACAATACAATCTTTACATCATTGATGAAATATACTACTTTATTTAATTTTTTATTAAAATATAAACTGAATTTTTTATATTATTTATTAGAATTTGATTGACTTAAGATATGAAAATATGATTTCATCAAACATTTGATCTTTACTCAATCTTTGACTATAAATACATACGTATTTTGTCTCCGATTTACTCACCTGGTTTTCAATTCCCCCTAATATTTGTATTTAAACAAATTATTTCACATTCTTTTTTCCATTATATATAGAAATGATTACTTTAGTTAATTGAAAATTTAAACTAAAAAAGATTCTGCTTTTCAAAAAATATAAAACAATTTGTAAAAACACACACTAAATCACCAATACTAGTAATTTCAGAAATATTATATGCATAAGGATGATCCAGACACCGTAACTAAATAATCTTTTGTTGTTCACAAAATATAGAAATAATTGTCCTAACAATCAGTTAACTCAGTCATTAAGTGCTTAACTATGATAATAACTCTTCACCTTATCCATGAATTAATTAGTATTATTAATTCAGTCCTACTACCATTTATGACATTTTTTTAATGCATGACATCAGACAGATATTAAAAAACTTATATAAGTTAGTGTGAAATATATACTTCACTTATTAAATATTAATGATAAATCAATGAAATAATATAATGACTTCGTATAAAACTCATACAATTTTTATATATATTATTTTTTGAATAAATAAACTATTATAAGAAAATCAACGAATATTGATTCAAATGGTACATATCTGATTTCCTTAAGTAAGATATTGAATTCAAGTTTTGTGGATGAAAAAATACCCATCGAAAAGTTAACCCCACATATCTGTGACAGCTCGGACAAGATTACTTCTAACGCAATGATACATGTTGGACAGAAAAAAAACTATTAGAAGAAAGTTAGAAAACAATTGAGCACCGATTTGCAATGAACCATTGATGAAAAATGGGAAAAGTACAAAAGCAAAGCAATTCTGTGGGTAGATACAGTGTGGTATAGTAGTAGTGTAGTACATTTATTTTAGAGAGAGAGAGAGAGAAATAGTAGTAATATTTCAGAAGAAGCTCACTTCTTCGCTGATTTTGAGGCATGCAAGAGAGAGAGAAAATGAAGTGAAGAGTAGTACACAAGTTTCATACATCTTCTCTTTTTTTTACTCCATTTGGGTCTTCTCTACAAACTCCATATCTCTGATTCTCAAGTTTCTATAGCAAAGAGAGAACAAGAGAAACAAGAAAAGAAAACCCATGTGAGTTTTTTTAACTTCTGATTGTTCCATTTCCCTTCTTTTTATGCTTTCACTCTCTTTTTCTCATGCTTCATCACTGAACTCATTATATTCCTTCTAGTTTTTTTCTCTCTCTCTTTTCATTTGAGTGTTTTTCAAGTTTTGGGATTCGCTGAGGTCTTTCGCACTTGTCATCTTTGGTTGGTAACCCATTAATCAATCACCTTTCATTGAACTATTGCCATCAAAAAGTTTATATTTTTCTGCATTTTGTACATTTTTGGGTTTATTTAGTGAAATGGGTTCTTCCATTTTTGGCTTTTTCATCCATACATTATTTTTCTGGGTATCTAGAGAATCTTCCAATTACATTGGTATATGCTCTCAAAGTTTCAATCTTTTCCTCATGTTTATCTAGTTGTGTAATATTATTTAACCATTCATTCATTCAGATTGATTGATTATTATTCATTCAACATTTGTTTTTGTTATTTGATTTATGTGTGACTTAACAAGGGTTTGGTTTTTTTGACCAGGTGTTTTGAGAAAATGTTGAGGAAGAGGAGTGGATCATTCCAGAAGGAACAACAGAACATGGGTCACATGACAAACACTGATGTTAGTTTGGATAACCATTCTTCTCAGTCTCATGTTTTGGGACACAACATGAAAGGCCACTCAATTTTCAATGTCCCTTGTCTCTTTGTGGGTCTAGGTCCTAAAAGCTTGTTGGATTCTGATTCAGTTAGGAGCCCCACTTCTCCACTTGACGCTAGAGTTCTTTCAAATCTTAGCAATTCAGTTAGAACCCCAAGATCAATACCAACCTCTGAGGGTGGTGGGAACCATAGGAGCTGGGATTGCTGCAAAGTAGGTCTAAGCATTATAGATTCATTGGAGGATTGTCCTAAGTTTTGTGGGAAAATTCTAAGGTCATCAGAGACTAAGAACATTGGTGTAAGTCCTGAAATGATGATCAAAACCCCAAATTGTAAGGCCTATATGTATTCTTTTGAGTCATCTAAGTCTTTGCCTAAGGATTTTTGTAAGGCTCCTTATACAAAAAATGGATCTACTTTCCATAAGGGTGAATCCAGTGTTCTGTTTGAGATTGGAGAAAGCAGCCTAGATCATGAGCTATTTGGAAAAATCAAGTCTTGTTCATTGGAGTCTCTTAGTCCATTGAAAACACTTTCTGGATTAACTGATTCAGACACTGATAACAATTTTGCTTTGAAAGATAAAGATAGCACCATCCATATGAACTCTCCTCAATTTTTTGGAGGAACCCAAAACTCAAATTCAAACACCCTTTCCCTAAGCTCTTCCAATGATTTTATCAAGTCTCTATCAGCTAGTGAGATTGAACTCTCTGAGGACTACACATGTGTTATTTGTCATGGCCCTAATCCCAAAACAACTCATATTTTTGGTGATTGCATTTTGGAGACTCACTCTAATGAATTCAAAAACCATTTCAAGAATGAAAAGAAGGAGGAGGAGAAAGAGAATGGAGGAGTGACCCCGGTGGATCACACACTGCATACTCCTCAGACTCCTATCCAATACCCTTCTAGTGATTTCTTAAGTTTATGCTACCATTGCAACAAGAAGCTGCTAGAGGGGAAAGATATTTATATTTATAGGTAGGTAACCATTTAGAACTATTGCATATCTTTCTATCTATGTATTGATGCTTCAAAATGCATGTCTTATACTTTTTGTTCATAAATTTTTGCTGTATCGCATCGAATAGTTATCAATGTATCCTACATTTGTATCAATTTTTCTAGTTTTATAGATTCTATTTGATTCTGAGATTGTATTTGGCTTCCTTTGGTGTCTTTCAGAGGTGAAAAATCATTTTGCAGCTTAACTTGCCGCGCCATGGAGATAATGAGTGATGAGGAACTTGAGAAATCAAGCACTCTCTCTGAGAAATCTCCAGAGCCAGAACTTGGTGAGCAAATTTTTGAAATAAGCATCCTGACAGCAACATAAGAAGAGGCTTATCTGCCATAACTACATGGTCCATTGAGAAGGGTAGATGAACCTGATCATCTATTTCATAATGAGCTGTTTGTTATATGCATCTGTTTGCAGCCATTGAGGATGATCATTTTGTACATCATTGTGTTTTGTTTGCCATTTGTGTTTCAGATTTCATGGTCTTTGGTGGATTGTGGCTCTCATTTTAAGCTAGTTTTGTTATTATCTCTATATATATTTATATATGAACAGAGAATATATGTTATCCAAACTATTGAAAATGATAAAGGGTTGAAGCCTATTTTTCTGGCTTCTCCTGTTGGTTTTTACTTGCATAATCTCTATATATTACATTGCTATGTCAAGACACAGTCCATAAAACTTGAAGTTTTTGACCTTAATGATACATAGCTTATTGTAATCGTGGTTTTTTATAGGAAAACTTGACCTTTTTTGGTTCATTTTTTGCCATGAATTATGTTCTCTTACATGAAGCCTTAACCATTTTGATTAGAAGTTTAAACTTGATGGGAAAATATGCTTCATATAGATGGATCTTGTGATTCCTATTTTGGTTAAATAAATCTTCTATTCCAAAGAAATACATTTTACACATACATGTCAGAAAAATAGTGTGTATTTTATTTCAAACTTCTCATTTTCCTCAACTGCAACTTTTCTGTCCTAGAACCCAAAGTGGCTTATTCAGAATTTTGTCCTAAAACCAAGATTGGCTTGTTCACAGCTTAGATATGATTCCCGGTATTTGCTATTTTTTCTAAATCCAATAATGTATTTTGAGTGAAATATCAATTTATTATTTTAATGTAATATAACTAGATAGCATGGTTGCATTAATGACACTTTAATAGCTCTTAATAATTTCACAAGAAAGTAGGAATACACGCAACAGTTAAAAAAGCCTCTAGTGTGACAGAGCACAATGAATTCTTAACTGGATGCTTAATTTTTGGTCAAAGAACCTGTTGTGTATTTAAGCATACGGTAACTTCTCTGGTTTATGATGTTAGTTTCACGCAAATTCAAAAATATCATTAATATTATTAAACTTGAAATACCTTCAATAATTATATATTTTTAAAATTGTCTTTTATTAATGAAGTTTATTCGTTATATATTTTCACTCAATCGATTAATGATTCTTATATGTAAGGATATTTTGGTAACAATAACATTAGAGTGAAAATCCACTTAATCCAAAAGTAAGTTTTTTAAACTTACTTCACATCTTAACCATCAATTTTATGGACATCTAATAATTTATATATACTCACTAATTTAAACTATTAAATTTCCTTAGAATTAAGTGGAGCATAGATCTTAAAAAATAACACTATAAAAGTGATCAAAACTATAATCTCGATCAAAACATTATGCATTAGAAAGCTTACAGTACAAATTGTAATTTAAGATTTTGGATATATTAAATACACCACTTTCCAAGTCATAATTTTCACATTTGAATCTTTAATTAGTGTTCTATGATAATACATTAGTGATTGATATTTTGGCTTTTTTATTTTCTTATATAGAAATGAAAAGAAGAGTACCAATTTACAAAGTTCCAATAAATTGAGTTAACTTATGTGGGATTATTCAAACACTTTCGAATGGGTTTCCTCCTCCCACTCCCATCTTAGAATATGATGAATTTGGAGATCCATTGAAGCTGCCAACACTTGCAGATCTACACATTATTACAAAATAAACATAACATATAAGAGAATAGCCTAAGCATAAGCATTCATGACAAATTTGTAGGAAGTTTTCTGAAAACAATTCACCATTTCATTAATCACTTCGAGTTATGAATCTAACTTATAAGAAGCTGTGCTTATATATGATACTTGCATTATATAAGAAATGGCATGTCAATTATAATAAGCTTCTTTTGTCTTCAAGGGAAATTATGTTGCCATCCTTTTTGTTTCAAAAATTAGACTCACCTCCCTTGAGATTCAGTTATCTGACCATAACTTTTGAAACAAAAGAAGTGTTGAGTGTAATTTAAGTTAAATCTCAAGGAAAGTCAATGTAATTATTCCACCTTCTTAGTAACTGATATATCACATTATCCATATTTGCATGGCATGGGTACCTCTTCTAGCAAATAATAAAAAACAGGTCCATTATTGTGTGAATAAAAAGAAACTAGGTTGGTGACATACATTGCAGCTTATAAGGCAAGGGTTATACTAGAAAGTAGGAAGAATCCAAAATAAGATCAAAAGTAGGATCTACCTGGGAGGTTGCATGTTATTGTTAACTTGCCCAAAGTACAAACCTGAAAGGGCAATGTTAGAAATAACTATGACTAAAACTAATGAAGAAAAACTATTCAGATAACAAGGGAAATACCAGAAGGAAATTCAGATGGTAAGGTGGATTGTGGAGCAATTGGAGATGCATAACTTGGGGTCTGAGGCAACATTGATCCCAAAGAACTGAAGCTTGAAGAATGCATTAGGGGTGAGGCATCAGGTAGTACACCATTCATGGATGCCAGAGTAGGAAACTGTAGACAAATACCACCAAGCCTTGAAGGTTAATACAACATTGATTATTTATTAACTTATTTTAAAGATGCAAAATCAATAAAAAACGAGTCAAAGTTTTAAGGTGGGATTGTAAGGTCATTTTACTACATAAAATCAGTTTTAAATGTTGTACATACTGATGAGGCATGGGCTAAAGGTTTGCCCTCAGTTTGATCAAATGGGTTTAAGGACTTTGCTGCAAAGGGAAATGCTGAGGGAGGCTGTCAATGAAACACCATATCAATAAATTAGTATATACATACAACAAGTTCAAAACCAAGAGAAAAGACAGATAAACTCAACAATGATGTTCATAGAGTATACCATTGCATTAGGATAATACTGCAAGCCATATCCCTTCCCACAGTGTTGAACATTCTGCCAACCTGTAACTGGTGCGGGGCCAGATGAGTAGCTTGTAGTGAAAAGGTCCTGCAAATGATTCATTCATGTCTTCGGGTTCAGAGGTTTTGAGAGAGGAAATAATGAACTAACATAAAGCAACTATTACCGCCGGAAGTTCCATTCTTCCACTAGGCTTGGTTTCCACGGAAGAAATTTGGGATCCAACATCAGGTTTGGTGTTCTGAGCAGGCTTTGAGGTTGTTTGAGAAGACATTTCAGTAATAGCACCAAAGGAATCACATGAATTTGGAACATCTGATAGCTGTGTATAGTCAAAATTAAAAAAAGAGTAACTTTGCAAGTAGATAAGAAGGAATTTATAAGATTAACCCTCTTAAATAACTACAGATCATAGACATTATTTGCTTCAATATATAAAATTAAGGCTCTCACCAGATCATTTGAAGCTACACAACTGACTGGTGTACTTGGTTGTGTCATAGAGCTACTAACCAATGTAGAAGGAGGAAATTGGATGCTTGGCAATGTCTGCTCTTGTGAAACCTTAACGCATTTGTCTATGTTATATAGATCAACTTGTGGAGGTGCTGCAGTAGAAGATTGTTTCATATCATTGACAGTGGTTGATGTAACTGACAAAGCATCACTAATGGTGGGTGTTGCAGTTGTCTGCCACATTGAAGTAGGCGGCAAGTGCTTCAAATCCCCACAAGCATTCTCTTTTCTTGCTGTTGCAGTTGGTGGATTATTGCCACTATGTGAGTCCTCAAACATGGCACCTGTTGCTGCAGTCACTGGGCCTGATAATTCAGAAAGTAAAAGATCTAAAGAATTTGCATATGTCGCCTTAGGTGTTGTCTCTATTATAGAAGATGTCATGGCAGTTGAGATTGAAGTTTCAGGAGCATTGTCATCCGTAAAAGCATCAAATGAGGCCCAATTGTTTTCACTTGATTGTGGTATAGACTGTGTTTCTGGTCCAGCAGCAGCATAAGAGGCCGCAGATTTTTCTGGGGGATTATTTTTTTGTTCAGATGGCTTTTTGACAGCAGAACTATCACCAATGACCTTTAGCAATTAAATTTCATCAAAGATTTAGTTCAAGTGAGAATTTGTGAATCCATAAAAGGCAACCATACCAAAACAGCAAGTGATGAGAAAACATTATGCCACAGAAAATCTCCATACTACTTCAGAAAAATATTGCTTAGTTCTACTCCGAGTAAAGGCAATCATACCAAAACAGCAAGTGATAAGAAAACATTAAGCTGAGGAGAATCTCCGTAGTTCTTTCCATAAAATTGCTTATTTCTACTACCACAAAAGGTATACATGCACAGCACAAAGTTAAGTATGATACCACATAATAGTAGAATGACTAACTCAGTGTTTAATTTCTTCTTACCTTTGATGTAAAACATGTACATTTATAATATAAGTTCACTGGTGGAAGTGCAAAAGGCTACACACTGAGACTTAGTTGCACCAACCCTCTATATTTCTTAAAAGAGTAGGCACCTAAATGTGTGATCATAATCACATATTCACATTGATAAAGAAAGATTTGACTCCTTTAAAGTGAGTTTTTCTCTAAATTGAGCAAGTATGAGAGTATATACCCTTAGATGGGTTGAGACCTTTCTGTACTTCAGAAAATCAAGAGCATATACATCATTGTTCGCTTTAACGACAAACTCATTTTAGAGAAATTTTATCTGGTAAAGAATGCAACACATTACTACTTCCAAGCATGAGAAGCGAATAATAAGGGGTGGAATGTGGGAAGGTCACAAGTTGATGAGAAAACAAATCCCATAGGAGCAAGAAATGGTACCTGACTTTGTGCAGCTGCCTTATTTTGTGGTTGAAAAGGTTCACCTACTTTTGGAGATGAACCATTCTCATTTGATACTTCCCTCACAGGGCGTGCAACATAGGCTTGGGATCCTTCTACATTCTTCTGCTGAAGGTCAGGTTGAAGCTGTTTAAACTTCGATTCCAGATTTGAAAGCCTGCGATTTCTAGATTCATCATCTCGGAACCTGTCATCAACAACCTCAAATTTTATAGGACTTCTGCCAAAGGTGCCAGGCTTTGCACATCTTTGGGCATATTTAGGGCTTCTAGTTTCATCATAGTAAAATCTAAGATTCTTGTCATCACTTCTTATACCAGGACTTGATCTATCGCTGTTATATCTTTCAATTCTGTCTTCATAATGTGGACTACTTTTGGACTCCATGCGAAATGAACTAATCTTCTTATTTTCATAGGGGTCCTCCTTGTCTTTCTGTACAAATAAGATAATATCTTTTACTATAGAAGCAGAATTGACAAAACAAAACAAAAAACTGATTTCATGTTCTTAAAAGATTACCAATTTAAGCCTGGGAAGAACCACAGCACCCCTTTCACCTGTAAATTTTCGATCCACGTACACATGCTTGATAAAGTCACGAAGTCTATGCATATTACTGGAGGCAAATACAACAATTAGAATAGGTGCAGCAATTACTACTGAAAATAGAAGGGCATCTGAGTGCATGAGGCTCTCACTTAGTGAGGTTTAAGGAGGGTAAGACATGAGCAGTCTTACCCCCATAAACGGAGAGGTTGTTTCGAATATTTGAACTCGTAACCTCATGGTTACTAAGCAACAACCTCACTGTTGCACCAAACTCACCCTCTAACATTTACTACTGAAAATAAACATGGAAAATCATCGTCTGACACCCTTTTTCACATATACTTTATATTCTATAACCAGTGATCATATATTCTATCCATTGTTGTTTCAAAAGCAAAAGTATTTTGATCAATTAGTAAAAATATGAAAGAATATCATTGTTAAATAAACAAACATGAGATGAGATATTAAGTTACTTGGAATCAGGGTAAGAATGACGCTGAGAATCCCATTCTTTAAAATAAATCTGCTTTGCTCTCTGTACATAGATTAATGTTAGATTACAAATTTATTAGCAATGAATATATAGGGATTGGAGGAAGAAAAATAACATGATCATGCACACACCTCATTGCCACCTGCTTCAAGAGCAGCTACTTCTTCCGGAGTAAATTTAGCCATGGATACTGATTTTACTCTATGGGTAAATTCTCGACTATAATTCATGAGCAAAGACAAATTATCAAAATTTCTCATAATTTTAATCTAACTTTTATCTTTTACTTTTGTGAATTCGATCTGATATCTGTGAATCATCATCATCATTCAATGATGATGCAGCTATCATGAATTACCATTGGTGACACATTAAATCATGATTACCTATAGTTCAAATTGACAAAAACAGAAGATATGAATCTATTGGTAAAAAGCTGTAGTAAAACAATGTCACTTTGTAATGCGTAAAAGTTACTTGGAATCAGGGTAAGAATGACGCTGAGAATCCCATTCTTTAAAATAAATCTGCTTTGCTCTCTGTACATAGATTAATGTTAGATTACAAATTTATTAGCAATGAATATATAGGGATTGGAGGAAGAAAAATAACATGATCATGCACACACCTCATTGCCACCTGCTTCAAGAGCAGCTACTTCTTCCGGAGTAAATTTAGCCATGGATACTGATTTTACTCTATGGGTAAATTCTCGACTATAATTCATGAGCAAAGACAAATTATCAAAATTTCTCATAATTTTAATCTAACTTTTATCTTTTACTTTTGTGAATTCGATCTGATATCTGTGAATCATCATCATCATTCAATGATGATGCAGCTATCATGAATTACCATTGGTGACACATTAAATCATGATTACCTATAGTTCAAATTGACAAAAACAGAAGATATGAATCTATTGGTAAAAAGCTGTAGTAAAACAATGTCACTTTGTAATGCGTAAAAAACATATATAGAAGAAGTTGAGATTTGTAATGCATACTGTATTCCACTGCAATTTATGCAGACAAAGGTGTTGAAAGTTGTACACACATATTGTGGTCCCTGATTCAATTTAAACAAAATTATATATGTTTCACAAATTCTAGGGTAAGTTCAGGTTCAACAACACAGAAAATGTTACCAAGACATTGCAGTTGATGCATCTTCGATTAGCAGGAAGTTTGAGAAGACCGCGAATTTCTTTTTCGATTTTGGCATCTTCTTTCTTCGAAGTAAACATCTCTTCAAAACTAAAATACCTTAATTATCAACAGAATGGAATATTAAAGAGCATAATCCATTGTTAATTATAATAATTAAATTATAAAGCTTTGGAGAGAAAGAAGAATAACCTGATGGATGAAGAAGAATAATGATTGTGAAGGTGAATGTGTAAATTGGTGGGAAATGGAGAAAGAGGAATGAGAAATGAAGGAAGAAAGTTAGTTAAAGCCAAGGAGGGAAAATTGCCGGTAATAACGGTTCACAGGTTTCCAACTCAATTTTCCATTTCATTTATATTTATATTTAGTTTATTTGTCACTATTATGATTGGGCCTGGTCATTGTAAGAATAAGATGCATGCTATTTTAAGATTTGAAAATTCTTGCTATAGATGAACTTGGTATACATAAAGGGAGATTTTGTATATCATAGTATAAGCCATTTCTCTTGCCTATACTCATGCATGTGGATATTAGGTGATTTTGTGATTTGGGGCTAGTTACCGAGGGAGAAAAATGAAGAAGCATAACTACAATTACAACTATATCAATTGTAGTCTTATATGAACAAGCCCTAATAATAACTCAGGTTTTAAGTATTATTATTTTGGAAAGGATTAACAAGGTTTTAATTGAATATAAGCTAGTACACCCATGATTTTCATTTTTCTGTAATGAGAAATCAGGTTCAGCGGAACATAAAAGACACCACAGAAGACACAGTTTGCGAATCATGTGCAAATATACAAGAGAATAAACTGTAGTTCCATCCAAGGTGATATTGTATTAATCTACCCATTTCTATTTTCATTTTCATTTTCATATCTAACAGTTGAAACTGGGGTCAAGGGGAGAAAAGCAGAAAGGTCAAAAAAGGTTGAGAAAAATCTGTCCAAATATAGGTGTAGCCAAAATTCCGTAGACCCATAATTCCACAAAGCAGATCACATGCTGGAAAGGGAGCTGTTGAACACTGCAGTAGATTTTCACTCTGAAGCAACAAAATCTCTGCCTCGTCGATTTTAGCTCTTATGATTCAAGTTTAGAATGGAATCTATGGAAAGGATCTGTATCACAGGGCCAGATAATCATCTCTAATCTACCCATCACCATTTGTGTCCTCAGAAGAAGCTTTAATTGCTTCAGCAGTCATAAGAGCAACAACAGCCTTATGAACTGCTATATCTGCTCTATGAAGCAATTTCTGAGCCCTCTCTCTCTTAAATTTGGCCATGTTGCGTGCATGCCGTGCAGCACCAGAGGGGTCACGCAGTTTAAACTCTTCTAGATCGGGACCATCCAATTTTTCAGTCACATGCCTCTGATGGCCATTAGGACTAGAGGAATTCATATGTGAATCATTATGATACATATACGAGCCAAATTTCCTCGACTTGCTCCTGTGATATTTCCCATTGTTGCTCATAGAATAATACCCCATGATACCAGCATCACGTGGTGAGAACACCCTTGGCGAAGTTTGAGCCAATGGGGACTCGTCCAGGGAATCATAATTATGGCCTGAGAATGCAAACCTTTCATCACCAATCGCAAATCCATTTGATCTTCTTCCTGAGTTTACAACAGCCAGATGTAAGGAAAAACTCAAAGTTTGTTCAAAATGTATTATAAATTAATCTGCAAGTAAAAAAATACTCACCAAAAGTGTTGAAACCATCCTGTTCAGAAAAAATATTGTTTGTATGCCCTGAGACTGAAATTCTCCTTTGTGATCGATGTTTTGACGATCCCTTGTTCACTACTTCCAAACCCCTTGGTTTCAAACAAAAAGCAAACATGGGTGGCTTCTCCAAAGGCTCAACCTTATCCAGGCATCCATTAGAAATGGGGACATTGTTCTTGGTCATGCCTACTTCCCACTCTTTCAGTTGTTGCTGATATCTTTGCCATAAAGGTGGCTGAACATAGTATAAAACAATTAGAGTTAGAATTTTAACAAATAATAGCCAAGCATACATATCATGTGCAAGTGTCAAAAGGAAAACACACAACCAACTTTTAGGCAAATCAATTTCAAAAGTGCACCCACAATTGTTCTATATAAGAAACAGGAAAACCAGAAGATCAACAACATTACATATTCGAACCATATAATCTAGTAATATTACAAAATATGAAAATGCTTTGCCAGAATGAAAATCAGTGTACAGCTTTTCCATTACTAAAACACTTTGCATTATATTTGAAACGCATCCAATACTTTTTATTGTTAGTGGTAATTAACCTAAATACGTAATATCAATCCACTGCCGCAGTATTAACCTCTCTTCCCTCTCCCTTCTTTTACTCCCTTCCAAATTGTCTCTGCAAAGCTAGTCTATCCTTCTACATAAAGCAATTAAACAGTACCAGAACCAGAGAGATATTCCTAAAACTCAAATGATTAATATCATAAATTGAGATGGTTACTTGTAGATTACCTGAAAGTGCCGAACTAAAGCCATCCCCTTCTTCCGCCTTTTCTGCTGCCAATGTTCATAAATGATTTTGGCTACACAGGAGGGCCCAACATCAACCATGAGTTCCTCTATTTCAGTATGTGTAAACTGATCACATTGCTGGGCATATGCAGCCTTCTCAAACATGTCCATCATCTTCTCAAGCATCTCCTCTGAGATCCCATCCAAGCCACGGTTGTCATTTTCAGAATTTTGAAAAGTCAGCATCCACTGCTCATCCTCACTATCCATGTCATATAGGACATGCAATGGATTCAGAGCCATTTCTACATCTGTTTCAACTTGTCTGAAATATTTAGAGCTCCGAAGGAAAGTAAGTTCAGGTTCATT
The DNA here is from genome assembly GCF_001865875.1 of Lupinus angustifolius. Lineage (NCBI taxonomy): Eukaryota > Viridiplantae > Streptophyta > Magnoliopsida > Fabales > Fabaceae > Lupinus > Lupinus angustifolius. The sequence continues at coordinate 19,207,884 of NC_032023.1, forward strand.
ATCATCATTTTCTTCAATCAAGAGAACACCAGGAATAGGTATATTTTTTACTGAAGCAGCACGGATGTTCCGGTTATAGCATTCCTCATGCATCTCCTTGAAAAGAGCCCATTGACTCCTATCAGAAAATTCTAAGATCCAATCCTTCCCTCCTTTCCACATCATAGCATGTGTGTAACGATTTGTTGACCCAGTCTGCAGAAACTGATGTGCTTTGTACGAATATCTTGTAATCCCTCCAAGTTTTACAGAAAGCTTCCACTCATTATGGTCAAATAACTCCAATACAACTTGGGCACCAGTTTCTCTCCACCCTTTATCACTAAAAGTAATCAACACATTTGCATCACAAGATAAGAACTCCAAATTCTTTTCAGGGCGCCCAACAACATCCAATGACTTCTTATCATTAGCCTTTCTAATTCGCTTGAGAGGTAATCCTTTCTGATGATGGCTTCCATGCCTTGAACCAAAATCATACTTGGCAAAAGGCACCGAATAAGATACTTGTGTACGTGGCTTCTTAGGTCCGTTTCTGAAACCATTGTGAAGAGGATCAGCCTTCCCCTCAGACCACCCATGTGACTGGAATCCCAATGGTGAAGAACTATTTTTGTTATGATGCCAAGAACTTTTAGGTGCGGTTGGATTGGGGTTTGGAATAACGCCTCCACTTATATCACAAGAAAAATCAGAAGAGTGTTGGGCATCATGCACATCAGCATTTTGAGAGAGAATTTGACCACCACAATTAGCAGGGCCAATTAACAAATCAGACCCAGCACAAGGTAATCCACCACACATAGCATCCTTTGATAAAATCACCATATCTTTCTTTGAATTAAATTCTACATTCCTGTTAGAGCAATCATCAGTGCTATAGCAGTCATCCATCATCAGATCGGAGTCTTCCTGATCATCTGCTAATGCACGGTCACAGTAGCTTATATGAGTTACTGCTTGCTCCATCAGCAATTTAAGATGCAAACTGAGAAAAAATGTAGGTGCAGCTGCAAACGAAAGAGAAAATGGAGGAATCTTCCTCTTGCCACCATCAGACTGAGTAGTATCAACCTGACAGAGTTCCTTGGAAACTCCCATAATTTTAATACCCGGCCTAGTCCTCTTTTGCATAACCTGTCAAGCAGAACAATCAAAATAAATCAAATTGCAGTGCCTTTTGGAAATTTTACAGGATACAATATTTACATATTGCAATCGTATTCATGAAACATGAATGAGTTGAAGGATATAAAATTAGAGATCAGGAAATAAGAAAGGTACCTTCACTAAAGAGGGCTCACCCCTGATGGAAGTAATAGGATACTCATGTGACTCATTTTGAAGTGCTCGGATGTTATCATAGGTGCACTCAGAGAGATGGAGCTGCTTACTAAGTAGGCAATGTCTCTTAAGCTTCGAATCTAAATATATCCAAAACGAACTATTCATTCTGGAGAAGTTGTAATGTGCGAACACAATAGGCTTTTTTACGACATGAACACCTGAAAATGTGAATCTCATAGATGTAACTGGCAACTGCAAGTCAATATACTTCCCTTGGGCAGCAGGGTGATGAAATACACCAAGGACCCAAAAAACCAAGGATGTAGCCATCATCAAGCAGCCTTCAAATATCAGGAATCTCAGCCCAACCTCATTATCGACAAAAAGCATCTCTAAATGAACTCTTGGCCACATGATATTAAGAGTACCATACTGACGCAGCAGAACAGCACGGAGCAACCACAAAACATCTGATCTAAATGAGTCATTCAGCACCAAACATGTCGGATAAAGTAGGTCAAATTTTAATACTGATGACCCCAAGTCCAGAAAGACTTTAGAAACTCCTGCATTGTATGTGAAGCACAATGGCCCCTCAATCTCATCCCTCCTACCATCTGGTTCTCTTAAATCCATATCACCACCACCAACAGGGTTAAAGGAAATGGAACAAGATACACCTACATCAACATGATTCTCTTCAGAGATATGAGTGAACCTTGGGGTTGGCTTGCGAAACCGCTTTCTAAAATAAACAATAGGCGGTTTATCAAGTTTAGACATGATTCTCTTTCCAAAATGATCAGCCAATTTATCTGCAGTTGCAGAACCACTGGATAGATTACTTTTACCCTCTACCGGGGAACTCTTAGCTAAGCATCCCTGTCCGTTTGAAGGTTCATCATATAACAATGATGATGCAGTATTTGGAACAATAACAGTACTTTTACGTTTCTTAGCGTCATGTAAAGGAGGAGATTTAACCTGATGAGAAGATCGAGCCAACCAAGAGATTATAGGCTCACTGTCCATAGAGCTTTCACTACAGCTTTCATTCTCTGTAGGAACTTCTCTTGCCTGCCTATCTTTTCTGGCCTTGTTCCCTTTTAGTTGATCAGAACTTCTACTTTTCATTACTGCTCTTTTCCTACCTGACTTCCCAGGAACTTCACTAGGAAGTAACAGGAGTTTGAACTTCTCTGTATGGAGACTAATCCATTCTTCTTCCCGATCATCATATTTGATATGGTGAGCCTTTTTTTCTTCATCATAGTCATTGACAAGGCCAAGATACCAACTCTGGTCCAATGGCCAATAAATCTTTATTCTCCGATCCAGTATCCAATATGGGTCCAAATCACTTAACAAGATTTCATAAAAATGGCGCCTCTTCCTGGAACTACCCTTCTCTTTGAGCTGATTCCGTGGCCTCAGGGCTCTATTAGCAGCGTCAACTGATGCTGATTCTGAATCCAACAGAGACTTCGATCCACGACTAATAATATTTCTATTAGAAGAGATTGGTAGATGCAAACCACTTGCTGATGGCAATGTGGAAGCCTTGCTACTGGAAGAAAAGCCAGTACAGTTTGGATCAAACCGTGAGGATAGCATCATTGCTGCATTTTCCTCAAGATTAACATCATCATCTTCACGCAGATGATTAGTTTTTCCACCATTAACCAGAGGCTCGGCTTCATTTGCAACCCTAACTCTATCGGGAATAGAAGCTTTTCCCTTCTTATCTTTCTTCTGTGACCTCTTTAAAGAGGCATCACCACTATTTACAAGAGAATGAGAGGCACGATCCACATTACCCCTGAAATGCTGAACTGAATTGGATTTACTACTTCTACTTTCCTTAAATTTAGCAAAATCTTTCTTCTTTTTACTCTTTGAAGACTCAATCCCCTTCTCCAAATGATCACTACTTAACTTAAGTCTGTGATCACCATGGCCATTGACATTTTTAAGACTAGGATGTCCTGCCAGAGTTAGGGCTTGAACAACTTCACATTTCTTCCGCCTCACAAAATCCCTCTTTCGCTTTGGAATACGAAAAACATTCTCGTCGGGAATTAGTGAAGTTCGATTAATCTCAGTACAGCTGCTCGACCTCTGTCTGGCCTCCGATTTTGAGCCAGACTCTTTGTGGCATTCTTCATCATCAATCTTCTTAGTGCTACTATCCGCATTTTCAAAGCTACTGAGGGACAACTCCTTTTTGACCTTTTTTCTCTGATGGCCCTTCTCATCAACACCAGAAGGACTGATACTTTTCCTCTTCAAATTCTTCTGTGAAGTTTCTTTTGACACTTTTGATTCATATAAGCTCTTCAAATCAGATGATTTTGATTTTTTGGGAATTGCAGCACCCTGAGACTTCCCTTTTCTATCTTCCATGAACAATCCAAAGCATAAACCGAAGTTCTAAATTTTCCACATTCCATCATACATACCTGGACGCTTTTTTCAGATCTGTAACACCAAGCAAATTAAAAATTATCCCTAAACCACGCCAAAAAAATAAGATCAAACCAAATCTCACATGCATTGGGAAAATCGCATAAACAATCCATAATTTATCAACACAAAGTCACAAAAATTTCACAAACATACCTGAACCGACAAACCACGAAGCAGTCAAATCCACCCCCAAATTACGAAGACCACGAGCATAAATCATGATTTAGCGGATAAATCTCATCTCTGCGATTTTAAGCCCTAATTGAATCGTCGATTCCGAACTAAAATTCGTGGACAATTTCGACTTGTGTTGTGACAGAGAACTAGGGTTTCTTTTGTTTTGACGAGTTAGGGTTTTTACTTTTTAGATCGAAAATACAAAAACAAAACTAAGGTAATAGAAATGGAAAATAACCCGAAAACACCAAAATTGTTTCGGATCGACACGTGGCGCATTATGATCCGCTAGATCGAAAGTTTTCAGTGCAGTTTATGATCAGGTACGTCAAGATCTATGGTAAGTGAGCCAATACCAAAATTTGGAAGGATTGATGATAACATGAACGGTTGAGATTGAAAGGTTCTTTAATGTTGGAGCGGTTGCATGAAATATATGCGATAAGATTATTATTACGCTCTGATAGAAAGTGAAATTAACTTCCACTGTGTGGTTTGGTAATGGGCCTCATTTTTAATGAAACCTCAAAAATGCCATTCATCTTTTTGAGTTTCGGGATTCACTTATTCTCCGTCCTAATTACTTTTTGAGTAAATGAATCTTTTTCCTTCGAGGATATAAGTAGGATTTACCGCTTTATAAATATTCAAAGTGCCTACAAATTATATATCACCATGGTTCTCATATAGAAAATCTTGATATTATACTCTACATGTTCTTTTATAAATGTCATCCTATGATTTTTACACAAACCAATAAAATCATTGATTTTTTGTTTTAAACAAATTGGGTATTCATTTTCCTATTATATTCATCTCAATTTTATGCTATACTTTGTACACCATTATTTTTATGTATATGCAATAATGAGTATAAGTGTATGATTGGTAAATGAATAATTAATATTTTCTTGAAATTTGATTACAAAATGTGAAATGTGTTTGTTCTTTAGTCTTTAGATGATAGAATCTGAATATGTGGAAACTGATATACAATCTTTTAATATTGCCTTACAGATATTTGAGTACGTCGGGGAAGGTAGCTCAAAATATTTTCTGACAATAAAGACACTATATGAGAGATAGAGAATATGAGAATATAATATTAAGAGGTATATTGTAAGTAAGAGAGAGTGTGTAAGTTATTGTAAGTGTGTAATATACTTTCTTAGAGAGGAAATCCTCTATTTATAGTAGAGGAGGGATAGAGATATTCTCTTGTTGATGTTGTCAGCTTAGCTGACCAAATAGTTTGTGGGTCTGCTCCATACAGGCAAAAGATGATTTTCCTATGTCAGACGACTTTGGCAGACCCGTACTCTATGGACAGTTGACTTAGGCTTGTGTTAGTCTTTATCATTGTGTCATAGATCCATTTTGTTTGTTGCTGAAAGACATAGTAGGGTGTAGGTAGCATACAACAAGTGGTAAATATTTGCTTCATTCAGGCACCATGACAATCTTATATAGGAACATAACAGTGGGAAGTCATAGATGGTCTTTGTATTCTTGTCATTTCCGCCCGGTCAATATTATGTCTTTCAAGATTGCCCAGTTGCTCGGTCAAAATCTAGAAATATGTGGACCATTCTTATGTCGCCCGGTCTCGAGTCGATAATTGTTGCCTTTCTTCGATTATAACGTGTATTTTGGAACAAGAATGAAACATTGTTGAAGATGCTAGGATGGCCTTGGAGCAATTTGATGTTAAGAAACTCGTCAATCCATGTGCTAGATTGGAATAGATAAAATGCAACTCTATAACTAAAGTTCAATTCTAACATACTTTACTAAATTTATGGTGTGTATGTGAATTTTCACATTAAATAAAATGTAATGAATGAAATAACTTATAATAAAAAAAGATTGATGAAATTATTAGTTTAATATTAATGTTTTGGCCATATCTCACTTATGAGGAGTTATATAATATTCTCTCGACCAACTAATAATGAGTTTTTCTAACTAAAGATTATAACAAATGATATCAGAGAGAAGTGTGTGAAAACCAACGTTGATTTAATAAGATAAGACATTTAGATTCTCATATATATTACAAGGTCAAATATTTGATTTCCATAAGAGATGATTAGTTGTCTAGTTGGGAAGGGTAACCACACATGACACACTCATATATATTATCTTTTGTTTAGTATGATCTTGAAAAGATTTGTTATTTGCTTGAAAACAACACTTTCTATTTTTAGGATAAACATCCATTTCTCAGTCACAACTCACAACTAAATTATCAGCCACCAGAACTTAACTGCAATACACAACTATGTAGTTCATCCAAGTTTAAAGCAAAATTCTTTGTACCAAAATAACAATGCACAATTGAAAAGCGCTATCAATAAATTTTATTTTCAACAACAAAAGACGGTAGAAGAAATTTTCTCAGGTCCACTGGAAATAAGACTAGAGTCACCAGAACCTAAAGCCAACTGTTTATTCGGCATCATCGTATGAACAAGAAAAACATACTCATGTACTGATGTTATGAACACGGTTCGTTTACCGCACAGGTTGCTGGTTATAATGGTTTTTTTCCTTTTTCTTCACAGCAGCAAGCCTTGCTCTCCTTGCAGCAGCCTCTTGTGAAGCAGCTTTTGCAGCCACATCCATTTCCTTACTAGATTTCTTCTTTTTTACAGAAGCAATCTTCTTAAGACGCTCTTTCACATCAACAGTAGACGTACCCTCCTCCACATTTTCGGCACCTGTGGCGTCATCAGGCTCATTATTCGTATTTATATTGTTGGGGTGATCCTGAGATTCTTTGACCTCCTTGGATGCTTTATCCTTTTTTTTCTTCTTCTTGGCATTCTTTGATTCTGCAGTGATATTATCTTTCTTTTCTCCATCTACCTCAACAGCTTTCTTATCCTGAGATGCACCTGCAAATACAACTTCCTTTTATCTCGTGCGAAAGATTCGATAGTAAGCTACCTTGAGTCATTGCATCTTGACATGCACAAAAAATTTACCACTGAAATTCCAGAAAAGTAAATGAACAAAACAATTTGTACCCGAATAGAAAAGTGTATTAGTGCAGCACAAAGAACATGGGGTAAATCTTCGAGCGAAAGTGGGAATTTATCAATTCAAGAATAGCTGACGAAGATTGAAGAAGAAAAGCATGCCATGGCCACTCAATAACCTAACCTCACAAAACACAGAATAAAATATAACCTTCAAAGTAATGTGGCATAAAGTTCTGCTTAGTTACCTTGTGACACATCTTTACCATTACTTTCTTTTTGTGTAACTCCAAAATCAGCTAGAAGAGCGTCAAGCTCTGCAAGTTCCTTCTTTTTCCTTTCCTTTTTGGAGAGTTGATGTTCTGCTTCCTTTGGTGCCACAGGAACTTCAGTATGTTTCTTAACCTCAGGTTCAGGTTTCACAGAGTACTCCGGCTCGTGATCATGCTCTTCCTCCGCATCATCATCCCCGTCATCTAATAAAATATCCTCCTCACTCTCGCTATCCTGTAAACATAGATAAATCATTATACACTTCTACAGCTGACATTTAACTCATCAGAAAAAAAATTGTGATTACATTTCAAAGTTTATTGTCCTATGATGATCCGAAAGATCTCTAATATGCCAGTATTGGAAGCTAGAATAAACCAAATGGCAAATAGAACAAAACCAACTATTGTCTCTGAAATATAAATCAGATTACCTTCAGGAAACACAAGCATCATAAAGCTCCAGGTTTCCTGAAGGTAACCTGATTTATATTTCAGAGAAGCTCCAGGTTTCCTAAGAATATGCATAACCAAAAGGGATAATCAAGTACCGGTGTGCATAATATGTACATTAAAATAAACTAGCACCCGCACATGTAAACAAAAAATTTGGACAACTTTCCAAACATCTGCACATTTGATAACGCTTGCATTACAAAACTCAAACTTGTATGGAAGTTGTCATATTGTGGAGAATTCTTGTTCAATAGATTCTTTGCAGGAAAATATTCCATCGATGGGTAGAGATACAAACCAATTAAAAAAGGTTCAAACTTCATTTCAAACATTCCTGATTCAGCACCCACAACAACTATAGGCCCAGGTATCCTATAAAAGGGATAATCAAGTCCCCATGTTATGTGCATAATGAAAAAATCTAGACAGCTTTACATTTCATAAATGCAGTCTTGTATTTTGCGTTATAACGATCAAACTTATACGAAAGTCGTCATCGTCTTGTCCATAATTGTTGTTCAATAGATTCTCTATGGGACACAAGCTGTCCCAAAACCCAACTACCAATTTTTAAACTTTAAAGTACAAAATACTCCATTCATAAGTAAATTTGATTCATCAGAACCAATTTACAAAAAAGATTCAAACTTTATTTCAGACATTCCTGATTCACAACACTACCATTTCACAAACATTCCTGTAATATCTCCAAATCATTAAAAAATGCAATGTAAGGCAATATTACATTAAGCAACAAAAGTATTTAAAAGCAAATTCAACATATAAATAAACATGAATTGAATAGAAAATCAAACCTCTACAATAGAGGGTTTGTGATGATTATTAAGGTGGGGTAGTTGTTGAGGAATGGTCCAAAGAGATTTGAGAGGAGCAGTGGTGGCGTAATAATCATCATCATCATCAATATCAGCCCATGATTTAGAATTCAAAGGAGAGGGTGTCCAAAACACTTGAGGATCTGATTCTGATTCAGAGCCTTTGGAGGATTGAGGATGAGATTTCTTATCAGAATTGTTCTTGTTCTTGTTCTTGTTCTTTTTCTTGAGAGTATCAAGTGCAGCAAAGATGTTGGTGTTGTTGATTATAGATGAACCTTCATTCCTTCTGCTACCACCCCCTACCATTGACAGAGAATAATCTTGTGTTACTTCAGAGAGAATATGAGTTTATATCATTCTATTAATTTCATGTTTGATACTTAATATTTGTGGGTTGGCCAATGTTTCCATACACGTTAAGTTTGATTGAAAAATTATTTAGTTGATGAATTCTCAATCAACTCATCATTAGGGATAATAGATTAATGTTTATTGTAAATCAATAACATATTGTGTGATTGAAATAACGAGTACACAATCTTTTAATACTTAAAGTATTGCTAGTTTCTTAGAAAGGCACCATATAGTTTTTTTGACTAGTTGATTAGGAAATACTAGATTGTAATATAAGTTGATATTTATTTATTTGTGGAGTAAAACTGCAATATTATGGACTGTCAATATAAAGATTTATACATTTCATTTTTTCCAAAAAATCAATGATAATTAAATATGAATGATGCAGTGATAATGATTTTTTTTTTGTAAATTCAACTCTTCTTCAATCAGTTCTTATATTTGTGCCTTAATAAGTTATTCAGGACTCAACATGTTTAAAATATTTTTAGATACAGTAAAACTTGCCAATAAATTACAAATGCAGATAATATAATATAGGGAGCATTATTGCAAAATAATCCATTCTTTATTTGAAGTCACTATGGTTTTCCTGAGATTAGCTTACATTGCTTCTGCTTATTCTTAATATGGATTCAGCAATTAATATTAGTACACAAAGCCTCTATTGTATCATAATAATCACAAATCACAGAAAAGAAAAAAAAGACAAGAAGCAACAATGGACATAGTTCTTGACCTTGCTACATGTATCTAAGTACAAGTATAGCATTTGACAAGGTTGTTGATAGGCTATAAAATCTGCAATAATGAAATACAGAAAGGCTTATCCCTAGTAAGAAACACCATCACTTTTCATTTCTCTGTAATTGGATGACTATGCCACAAAAAATAAGAAAACCATAAGGAAAAATATTAATACAAAGAAAATCTTGATCATCAGCCACCTATTAGAAGATATGCTGCTCAGGTATTTCAGCAAAGCCCCTTGTGCCCCCTCTACGTTTGCCAATGTATCATCCATGTTCTCATCAATCCTGCAAATTATGTACCACTATCAATACGAAAACACCAATATCAATCCAAAAACACCAATATCAATCCGAAAACACCAATGAGCAGAAGACAATTCACCTATAAACATGCAATTTTTTGTGCCTGTAGCAAGCTTGTAAAGCTAGAAGGTTTAAGTAAACTCATGGGGGAGCAAACTCAACTTGTAAACTCATATTTTAGTTGATAGGTAATACAGATATTGATATCCATAACAAGAAAAGAAACTCCACTATTTTAAACAATATGTAATCACCATATATGCATAATTACGCTAGTGACAAAATTAATACTTCACTAACCATACATAAGTAAGCAATCTCCGCATAAAAGTGAAAATGTAGAGCAAGATCATTGAAATCCAACAAGATCATCATTGCTCCACTTTACCAAGTTTATAGTTTGACCAGACCATCTTGCTAAAATGGTTAAAACATTTTTTTACAGGTAAATTAAAGAGTTATTCACTTATGTCTCAGGTTCAACATGGATTACAGGACTTTCTCCCCTTCTAGTTTTATGTGCAATCAAAATCAGAAGAATGTAATTGAGATACATGCAATGTTATGTGACACAAGCATAAAAAACTAAACTTTCACTGCCTCTACACTTCAACAAGCAAATATCTTCAAACCAAACGTTATAGGAGATTCAATAAGATCAAGCACTATTTTACAATGTCCTTACATCTGAAATCCAAGATATCCCAAAACATACTCAGCAAATAATTTATAAAACAAGAAACCAAAAAGAGTAACTAAAATATCACAAACAAGCAAAAAGGAGATAAACTATTAAGTGAACAGCTAAACATTCATCGTAAATATTCAACATAGTCTCCCAAACAAAGATAAGAGACTAATTTTAACTGTCATCGAATACAACAAGGAGGAAATATTTATATGGCTGAGAAAACCATTGCATATCCAGAGGAACAAGCAATGCCTAAACCTGGGCTCATGCATGTGAATGACCACTCATTGACAGATATGAAGAATCATAGTCAGAACCTTTTAAAGTAAAACCACCAGAGTTGCTGTCCGTAAAGGTACCATCACACAACATGTGTGCTTCTTAAAAAAAATTAGTCACTGTTTATCCTCTTACACTTTACTCTCTAAAAGTTCAGCTAGTACTTTAGAGGAGGGTAAACTCATATGCAAGTTATTTATCTGCTATGTAATGTAAGAAACAAAATAAGCAACTTAAACAGCATGGCATCCATAGCTATATGGTCAACATGCAGAAAACAACTCAATCATCTCCCGCATGTGAGCAACCTTGTCCACATACACTTTAATCTCTAAAGTTTGCCTAGTAGTTTATAGGACCTAAAGTCTCATGCAATTCATTTATCTGCTCGCTAAGGAGCAAAACAGTCAATTCCAACAGCATGACATCTACAACAACCACAATTCCAACATGCTCATCTCCCACAGACAACCACAAACCAAAGCAATAGTTTGATAAGCTTGTTGAAGTCAAGGCTCAAACTAATCTTACAGTCAATATAACTGGCATAGCCTCATTGGATTGTACAGGCGAATCAAGTAAGCATGGATCTAATAGTCACATACATTCAGTAATGCACTGGAATACAGTAATAAAGGGAAACAATGATGTATCAGTATAGCACACAACTGAAAAATATACCGACCTGATGGCAACCTCTCCTTGTTGAGAAACAAGAGTTGCAAGTTGATTAAAAATGTTGCTTAGCTCATGAATAGTGGACTCAACATTATGAAGAGCTTCAGCTCGGCTTTGCATGTAACTGTCTTGCAATGGAACCATCTCCTGCTGTTGCTGCTGTTGCTGCAGCAATGGTTGACTCTCCCCATCCACCGGTTTCCTGTAGATTTAACCCCATTAGTAAATAATATAGAATCATATGAAGCTAGAGTGCCATATGTAATAACCTAATCAAGCATAATACTACATACTACAAAATCATGATTAACTACAATCCTGCTACCAACAAAAAAAGGCGAAAAAACACAAAACGTACTTAGGGAATAGCTGAGATGAAGACGGTGAGCCCGAACTACTAGCCCATGGGGGTGCAGCAGCAGCAGCATTAGAAGAACTAGCTGCTGATCTTGTCGCCAATGGACGTTGTCGAACAAAAGGATTCGCAGTTTCCTTAGACGCAGAGGATGAGAACAATTGCCTCCTATTCTCATGCACTTTCAAGTTCTTCACAAATACAACATCAACATAACATAAATGTTGGAATAATAGGATATAAAATACATAATGAAGTAGAGTATAGAGTATATACCTGAGTTCGCATGGTGAGAACATCTTTGAAGTCCTTCGTGGTTGTCATCAAACGTGTCTTAAGGTCATCAACAACAGTAGTTGAATGATTAGTAGTGTCATCACCACTCTGATTTCGCGAAACGGAGAGTGATTGAAGATCAACAACAGCAGAATTGAGAGCATTGATATCTTGCTTTATAACACTCGTAAGCTCTTGTATTTCCATACTCGGATCATCAAACACCGAACTCCTCTTCGCCACTAACAATAATCAAAACACAATTCAACCTAAATTATCAATTTCTATTTCAAACAAATGAATGATAATTGAATGGGAAATGGAAATGGAAATGGAAACGGTTACGCTTAGCGAGGTTAGCGAGTTTCTGAGAGGTTTGGTGAATGGCATAGCCAATCTTAGAAGCTCTCCTATTGAATTCTGATTGAAACGCAATGGCGGATCTCTGTTCATCGGAGGTGGTTGTATTACTAGTGATTGGAGGTGATCGTGATTTGTTCAACCTCTCCGCAATGCTTTCGAATTCATATGTCCGATCACGATACGACGAATGCGCCGATTTAACGTTCATGATTCTTCAGGGAAATGGAAGTTTCTCCGGTGGAATAAGAACCCTAGATCTGAGTTATGGAGGTTGTTGTTTTCTTATTACAGAGGAAGAAATGAATTGAAATGTTGAGTAGAAGAAAGAAAAAATGGTGGTGGACATTTTATTACATTACATTATATATATATATATATATATATATATATATATATATATATATATATATATATATATATATATATATATATATATATATATATATATATATATATATATATATATATATATATATATATATATATATATATATATATATAATGTAATGTAATAAAATGTCCACCACCATTTTTTCTTTCTTCTACTCAACATTTCAATTCATTTCTTCCTCTGTAATAAGAAAACAACAACCTCCATAACTCAGATCTAGGGTTCTTATTCCACCGGAGAAACTTCCATTTCCCTGAAGAATCATGAACGTTAAATCGGCGCATTCGTCGTATCGTGATCGGACATATGAATTCGAAAGCATTGCGGAGAGGTTGAACAAATCACGATCACCTCCAATCACTAGTAATACAACCACCTCCGATGAACAGAGATCCGCCATTGCGTTTCAATCAGAATTCAATAGGAGAGCTTCTAAGATTGGCTATGCCATTCACCAAACCTCTCAGAAACTCGCTAACCTCGCTAAGCGTAACCGTTTCCATTTCCATTTCCATTTCCCATTCAATTATCATTCATTTGTTTGAAATAGAAATTGATAATTTAGGTTGAATTGTGTTTTGATTATTGTTAGTGGCGAAGAGGAGTTCGGTGTTTGATGATCCGAGTATGGAAATACAAGAGCTTACGAGTGTTATAAAGCAAGATATCAATGCTCTCAATTCTGCTGTTGTTGATCTTCAATCACTCTCCGTTTCGCGAAATCAGAGTGGTGATGACACTACTAATCATTCAACTACTGTTGTTGATGACCTTAAGACACGTTTGATGACAACCACGAAGGACTTCAAAGATGTTCTCACCATGCGAACTCAGGTATATACTCTATACTCTACTTCATTATGTATTTTATATCCTATTATTCCAACATTTATGTTATGTTGATGTTGTATTTGTGAAGAACTTGAAAGTGCATGAGAATAGGAGGCAATTGTTCTCATCCTCTGCGTCTAAGGAAACTGCGAATCCTTTTGTTCGACAACGTCCATTGGCGACAAGATCAGCAGCTAGTTCTTCTAATGCTGCTGCTGCTGCACCCCCATGGGCTAGTAGTTCGGGCTCACCGTCTTCATCTCAGCTATTCCCTAAGTACGTTTTGTGTTTTTTCGCCTTTTTTTGTTGGTAGCAGGATTGTAGTTAATCATGATTTTGTAGTATGTAGTATTATGCTTGATTAGGTTATTACATATGGCACTCTAGCTTCATATGATTCTATATTATTTACTAATGGGGTTAAATCTACAGGAAACCGGTGGATGGGGAGAGTCAACCATTGCTGCAGCAACAGCAGCAACAAGGATGAGGATGAGGAGGAGGATGAGGATGAGGAGGAGGAGGAGGAGGAGGATGAGGAGGAGGATGCGTATGAGGACGAGGACGAGGAGAGGAGGAGGAAGAGGATGAGGATAAGAAGAGGATGAAGATAGGATGAGGATAAGAATGAGGATGAGGATGTGGATGAGGATAGGATGTGGATGAGGTTAGGATGAGGATGAGGATAGGATGAGGATGAGGATGAGGATAGGATGAGGATGAGGAAGAGGAAGAGG